>NC_142070.1:73762500-74062500 GCF_059756535.1 Pantherophis guttatus | reverse complement strand
CAAGGTAGCAGGTATAGATATAAACATAAACAAAGGAAATAAGTACAGATAAATGGGGGCAGTAGGACAGGGTTAATAGGCATGCTGGTACCCTTATCCATGCCCCCTTTACGGACTTCTTAGGAATGGGGTGAGGTCCACGGTAGACAGTTTGAGGCTGAAGCTATTGGGGTTTGAGGCTGTAACAACAGAGTCAGGTAGAGCATTCCAGGCATTGACCACTCTGTTGCTGAAGTCGTATTTTCTGCCATTGAGTTTGGAGCAGTTTACCTTGAGTTTGTATCGATCGTTTGCCCATGTATTGTTGTGGTTGAAGCTGAAGAAGTCATTGACAGGCAAGACATTGTAGTAGTGGTGAAATCCAATTTTTTTTTACTACCAGTTCTGTTGGCGTGGCTTGGTGGGCATAGTGTGGCTTGGTGGGAGTGGCTTGGTGGGCATGGCAGGGGAAGAATACTGCAAAGTCTCCATTCCCACCCTGCTCCAGGGGAAGGATACTGCAAAAATCCCCACTCCTGGGGATGCCAGGAGGGAAGGATATTGCAAAACCTCCATTCCCACCCTGCTCTGGGGCCAGCCAGAGTTGGTATTTGCCGGTTCTCTGAACTACTCAAAATTTCTGCTACCGGTTCTCCAGAACCTGTCAGAACCTGCTGGATTTCACCCCTGTGTTGTAGGTTGTGAGTGAGATTTATTTCTTACTTATACCCCATTCCTAACTCATAAATACAACCTCTACTCCAAGCAGAAACCACCTATATAAATCGCTGTGTTGTCCTTTACTCGTGCACTGGCTGCCACACAACAACAACAACAACAAAGATGGTCCAACCAGGAGAAAAAAAAAATCTTACTTGCACAGACTTCCACACAGGGTGGCCACAGCTGAAGCCAAATGTCCTATCCACCATACATGTCTGTGGGTGTGAACCAAAGAATTCAGAGTTCTGTAGTAGTTTTGCGGCCCTTCTACCATGTTCGACTTGCCTGTCGGTTGTGTGAACTAGTTTAGAGGTAGAGGCTGTGTAAAGAAAATGTAATCCAGAGTCGAAAAGAAGGCTGCTAAGAAATCTCTGTTGTATTTTGCTGTGCTTTAATAACTTTCTTAATGATAAAATGCATCTATATTCCAGACTTTGTGTTGGTGGTCTCTCAGCAACTCTATAGATCTCTACAGCTGTGTAGGGACAGTGGGAATTGAAGCTTTTGAGCTAGTATTCTCTAGTTATGTATTATATATTCTTCCTCTCTCCCCAGCCCCCAGCCTCGCTAACAACTTTAGGAACAGCTCTTGCTGACTCTCATGCATCATTCACCCTCCTTTAATCCCATAAACATGGATACTGTGAAGTTGAGAAACAGAACATAAAAAGCTTATAGAACTACTCTCGCTGCCTTTCATCCTTTGCTGAAAACGACAGCAACTCTGGTTCAACTACACTGAAGAAAGAGATGAAGTCAATGTAAGAGCCACGGGGACACGGTGGTTAGAATGCAGTATGGCAGGCTGACTCTGCTCGCCGCCAGGAGTTCGATCCTGACCTGTTCAAGGTTGACTCTGTCAATATAAGTAATTATGAGCTGGAATAGACATGGCAACAGGTCAGCCAATGGGGACTATTTGGATAGACATGGTAACAGGTCAGACAATGGGGACTGTTTGGAAACTGAAACATAGTATTTGTTTGTATGGGGCCATAAGAGACAGTTTGGAGTCTGGGCGTGGCTTAGACTTGCTGAACTGTATATAAGAGTTAGTTTGGCCTCTGTAACTCGGCTGCCTCTGTACAATACATTAGCCTCTGTATCTCTCTACTCTGCAATGACTTGCTTCTATGAATATTGCTTCTGTGTTCCTGATATTGTATGCTGAATTCTGCTGTATGGTATGGTACTTTATATAAAGAAGTTTCTTATATGTAGTTGAATCCTGCAGAATTATTTAATTGTGTCTGATTGTGTGTGCTGCAACGAACTCTGACAAACATCCTTCTGAGGTCGATACAATGAGGACCCAAATTGTTGGGAACAACATGCTGCCTCTGTAAACTGCTTAGAGAAGTCTGTAAAGCACTGTGAAAGCTGTATATACCATATTTTTCAGAGTATAAGATGCACCTTTTCCCCCCTAAAAAAGGCTGAAAATTCGGGTGCGTCTTATACTCCAAATGTAGCTTTTTCAAAGTTTTTTTTCAGCCCTAACGAGGCGCTAACAAGGCGCTAGCAAGTGAAGCAATCTTCCCAGCTTTGCCTGCTCCCTTGATTCTCCGCTGTACTTTAATGACGAGCTAGCAAGTGAAGCTATCTCCATGCTTTGCTCCAACTCTCAGCTATTGTTTAGAAGCTTTTTTTCAGCCCTAACTAGGTGCTAGCCGAGTGAAGTGATCTCCCGGTGCTTTGCCTGCTTTTCTCATTGTTGCTTCCTCTCAGCTGTGCCTTGGAAACAGTTTTTTATCCCCAAGCAGGGAATAAAAAAACCAGCAAACTAATGTGCTGAAGCTGACCAGACTAAGAACGCTAGCCAGATGAATATCTGGTAGGCAGATTTTTTTTTTCCTATTTTCCTCCCCAAAAACTAACCTGCGTTTTATAGTCCAAAAAATATGGTAAGTACTACTGCTATTGCTATTCTGTTATTACAGATAATGGTCTGTACTTAAGCGGTAACTCAGATGCAAGCCTTAATGTACAGCATATGGCTGTGCCTTCCGGCATCCGATATAGCCAGCTGGTGCCATCGCTGGCTATTGGGGGCGAGTTATTGGCCCCCACGGATAGGGCTCGCAACTTCGGTGTCCTCCTGGATGCATGGCTGTCTTTAGAAGAGCATATGACGGCCGTGGCCAGGGTGGCTTTTTATCAGGTCTGCCTGATTCGCCAGTTGCGTCCCTTTCTCGATCGGGACTCCTTACGCACTGTCACTCAGGCACTCATCACTTCCCACCTGGACTACTGCAATGCTCTCTACATGGGGCTCCCCTTGAGGAGTACCCGGAGGCTCCAATTGGTGCAGAATGTGGCCACGTGGGGGATTATGGGAGCGAGGGGGCGCTCCCATGTGACACCTCTCCTGCATGAGCTGCATGGGCTTCCAGTGGTCTTCCGGGTGTGCTTCAAGGTGTTGGTTACCACCTTTAAAGCGCTCCATGGCATAGGACCTGGGTATTTGTGGAACCACCTTCTGCCGCCGATAGCCTCCCCCCGACCAGTACGCTCCCACAGAGAGGGACTCCTCAGGGTGCCATCAGCCAGGCAATGTTGGCTGGCAACCCCCAGGGGGAGGGCCTTCTCTGTGGCAGCTCCTGCCCTCTGGAACGATTTGCCCCCAGAGATAAGAAGGATATCGGATCTCCGGGTCTTTCGCCATGCCCTGAAAACTTTTCTTTTCCATCAAGCAGGGCTGGCGTGAACCCCCCCCCCTTTTTTTTTTTTAGTTTTTTAGCTTTTAATCTGTCAATGGGTTTTAATTCGAATTGTTTTAAATTTGGGCCAAAATATGTAATTCTTTTAATAATTTTAAATTTTGTATTGGTATATATTTTAGTTCTTGCTGTGCACCACCCTGAGTCCACTAGGAGAAGGGCGGTATACAAATTGAATAAAATAAATAAATAAATATGGAGAGACCTAGCCATAGTTTCAACTGGGAAACTGTTAGCATCTAAGACCAAACCAAATCCAAAAATGTTAAGGTGATTAATTCAGACATATCAGCCATTAGAAGACACATAAAAATAACCCACATTTTCCCACCATTCAATAGAGATGATCATAAAAGTTAATAAGCAAATAAAAGACTGAACCCAACAGCCAATGCCCAGATAAGCAGGGATTAACCCAAGACAAACAGTCAATCAGAAAACAATGTCCCAGTCAAGGAATTAGTTATCAAGGAGAAAATTAAACCCCTATCAAAACTGACAAGGCCAGCTATTGGGAACAGAGAGAAAACTCCACACTCACCAACATTGATATTGTTACCTAGTTTGTGTATGAAACATCAGCAAATAAACAAATAAACAAACAAGCTCAGGGAGCACCAAAGACTCCACAGTTCAGTCCTGAGCTTCCGAGATTCTCTTTTATTACAAGCCTTAGTAGATTATATGTAGACATACATTTCAAGTCGGGGAAGAATACATTTTTCATCACAGCGACTTTCCTTTAGGTAAAGTTTGTTAGCCAATAATGTGTACATAATTTATAAAACCTTATTAAATATTCTTCCCTTAGGAACATTTGTTTCAGTAAGTGACAGTACTAAAATGAACCTTGCCTAAGTTTTGAAGCTACTCAGAGTTGGGACTAATTAGCACTTTGATAGGAAACCAGAATAAAGTACCAGGGTCAAAGGCTAGACTGAGAAATTTTTTAAAAAAATATCCTAGAAAACAGTGACAAATCACTTCTGCCTTGATTGTAAGAAAATGTAATGGAAGTGATCATGAAGTCATTATTATCTAGGGCAGGGGTTCTCAAACTATGGCCCACAGGCTGGATATGGCCCACTGGATATGGCCCATTAATCCAGCCCGTGCAGGACCACGTGTCTGCCCTGGCCACATCGCCACCGCCACCCAACACCAATTCAGGGGTTCCTCCCCTCTCCCCCAGGGGACAGAGAGAGAGAGAGACAGAGAGAGAGAGACAGAGACAGACAGACAGACAGAGAGATAGAGAGAGGAAGGAAGGAAAGAGAGATACACAAGAGATACAGAGAGAGAGAAGAAGGGAGAGGAAAAGGAAGGGAAAAGGAAGGAAGGAGAGAGAGAGAGATGACAGAGAGAGATGAGAGAGAGAGAGAGAGAGAGACAGAGAGAGAGACAGAGACAGAGACAGAGACAGAGACAGAGAGACAGACTTGTTAATTTTAAGCTCCTTGGGTCTGAAAAGAATTGCTGCAAAACTGAGTTTCCTCAGTTTAAACTCCTCTAAACAACTTAAAAAACGATCTAGTAAAAAGAAAAGTCAACCAAAAGAGCAACATGCAAACAAAAGCAAATAAAAACACCCCCCCCTCCAGGAGCAAAGCAAATTAAAGTTTAATTTGTGTGTATTGTTTAATGGACTGCTAAATTGGCCACGACCACCCAGTCACGTGACCACCTAGCCACACCCACCAGCCGGTCCAGACCCCCAACAGTCTGAGGGACCGTGAATTGGCCCCCTGTTTAAAAAGTTTGATCTAGGGCTTTAAATAATAATTTAAATAAAGCTAGGGCTTTAAATGAAAGAAGTCATTATTATCTAGACGTTAAAATAGCATCCGTAGATGGATCCATAAGGCTTCTTCTAACATAGTTAAATCTTTCTATCGCAAGTTAACTGTGGAGTCAGAATACACAGCAGAACAAGTTTTGTGGAGACAAAATACATGGTTAATGCAGAGGAAAGTTTAATCTCCCTTATCTTTTAGAAATGTCAAATTAAATAATGGTAGAAAGTTGCAATTACATGTATATTCACTAATTTGCACTCTGGAACTAGGGCACTTCCAGGCATTCATCTGCCTTCAAAGCTTTTAATTTTCAGGATTTTACCATTTTAAATTTCCATGTTAAAAGGGGGAAATTTAGAGTGGGGGGATACGCACTGACACAAGCACGCATACGCAAAAATATTTTGCGGGGAAATGGCTTGCAAAGCAATAATGTGGTCTGCCCCAGCTCCGGATTCCCAAGGATTGCGACACACACCAACAGTCCTTATCAAAGTTATAACGTACCAAAACTAAACAAAGTCCGGCAAAGGTTGGCAACCAGCCCAGAAGACAAGATACGATAAGACACTCACTCTTCAAAAATGTTCTTTAATAATTACACGTTGTTTCCAGCAAGAAATTACTAACTGCGTGCAACTTAAATAGGCTAAGGGAGTGGCCAATTATCCTCAAGTCTTACTCTCGAAGAGACCTCCTCCTCCTGAGTAGCCACTCCTGCCTTTTGGCAGCTCTGCGTGCTCGAGCATTGAGGAGAGGCTCCTCCACTTCGCTCTCTCCACTTGAAGGAGCCTCTGGAGGTTCTGAAGGCCCTGACTGAGTCTCTGCCTCTAGCACCACATCCTCTTCAGCCTCCTCGCTGTCCGACGCGAGCGCCAGCTGCGCAGGCTGCTGGCGTGACCCCACACCAGCCTCCTTGGCGTCGGGATCAGCCACGATCCGTGCAGGCCGCTGCTGGGCCACAACATAATGTATCTTAAATGACTAACCTATATGTAGGCATTAGCTTTCAGAGGAATTTGTTTGCCTTTGCCAAAGCAGAAATAAAACAACATGAAGGTACAATGAAAACATTAGGAAACAGAGAAACTAAAGGGGAGGGAGGAAACACCCCTGAAATCAGGTTTTGTCATTTCTAGGTAAAGGTGGCCTGATAAATCTGAATATATACTGTAATTGTTTATATGATATACAGTAGTGGTCAAAATTCCCCTGGAGTGGGGGTGGGAATGGAGATTTTGCAGTGTCTTTCTCCTGGAGGGGGGTGAGAATGGACCCCCTAATCCAGTGATGGGATTCAGCCAGTTCACACCACTTTGGGAGAACCGGTTGTTAACTTTCTGAGCAGTTTGGCAAACTGGTTGTGGAAAGAAATCATTAGGGCAGAGAACTGATTCTTAAATTACTTCTTTTTTTTTTTTTTGCTTTAATTTATATGCCACCCTTCTCCGGAGACTCAGAGCGGCTTACAATGCATTAAGCAATAGCCTTCATACTTTTGTATATTTTATACAAAGTCAGCTTATTGCCCCCACAATCTGGGTCCTCATTTCACCTACCTTTGAAAGGATGGAAGGCTGAGTCAACCTTGAGCCTGTGAGATTTGAACTTGCAGTAATTGCAAGCAGCAGTTGTTAATAACAGTTAATAACAGTGCTTTAGTCCACTGTACTACAGGCTCTTCCTCGAACTTGAACCCTATCACTGCCCTAATCATTATTGTTGCTCTTCTCTGCACTCTTTCCAGAGTGTCAACCTCATTTTTTATATTGTGGTGACCAGAACTGGATGCAGTCTGTGAATTCTGGGAACTGAAGTCCACATGTCTTCTCACTGTCATAGTGAGAAACATCACGATACATCTCAGAAAATTGGCACTTATGAATGCATGTTCCTCAGATTGGAGTCCAGTCTGAAGTGAAGGGCACAGGAAGGCATCACTCTGTTGTTTATAAAGTATAGATCTTTTTTTCTCGTGAGAG
Organism: Pantherophis guttatus; assembly: GCF_059756535.1. NCBI lineage: Eukaryota > Metazoa > Chordata > Lepidosauria > Squamata > Colubridae > Pantherophis > Pantherophis guttatus. The sequence goes on along the minus strand of NC_142070.1, from coordinate 74,055,300 downwards.
TTCTACTACGGAGCGCCTCTCCCAAATTCTGTGAAAAATACTCAGTGTGAACAAGCTGATTTTACTCACTCTCAAAATGAAAGAACAATGCCACACAGTTTAAACCTGTACTGTGACAAGCTGTTTTAGCAGACTAAGTATAGTCCTTCCATATTATCACACAACTCAAGACTGTCATTTCAAGACTAAGACTGAGTTGCAACTGTATAGCATTTTCCAGGATTATTTTTAAGCAGACTCAAAAAAATTATGACTTTTAGCACTGACCTTCCTGGATATCATAATGTAATCAAGTCAGAATAATCACTTATTATAGAGAGTCATAATCAAACGAGGCAGAATTGCAATTTCAAACAGACGGGGAAGGATTGAAAGCCAAGTATATATTTGTCTTATGTCAAATATGTCCTAATATCTATCGTATTTCTTTGGGTAGTAATAATAAATGGTGCCTTCCTCATTAAAAAGGAGGATTCATAGAATCACAAAGTTGGAAGAGATTATATTCCAAGTGTCTACAATGGGATTTTTTAATATTATTTATTTGTCAAGTACGTATTAGATAATATATATAAATATAAGCATGAATTGAATACATAAAATGAATACAATTAAAGAGAACATTTGGACAGAGATGGTAGGCAAGCTGGTGCTCTTATGCATGCCCCTTACAGACCTCTTAGGAATGGGGTAAGGTCAACAGTAGACAGTCTAAGGTTTAAATTTGGGGGGTTTGGGGATGAAACCACAGAGTCAGGTAGTGAATTCCAGGCATTGACCACTCTGTTACTGAAGTCATATTTTCTGCAATCGAGTTTGGAGCGGTTCACTTTAAGTTTGTATCTTTTGTGTGCTCATGTATTGTTGTGGTTGAAGCTGAAGTAGTCATTGACAGGTAGGACATTTTAGCAGATGATTTTATGAGCTATGCTTAGGTCATACCGAAGGCGGCGTAGTTCTAAATTTTCTATACCCAAAATTTCAAGTCTGGTGGCATAAGGGATTTTGTTGTGAGCGGAGGAATGGAGAACTCTTCTTGTGAAATATTTCTGGACATGTTCAATTGTATTAATGTCCAATATGCAGACAGATGAGCTGTATTCGAGAATTGGTCTAGCAAATGTTTTGTATGCTCACTGGAGAATGCTGGGAACGATTGAGGGTGAAAGAAGAATGGGACGGCAGAGAACGAGGTGGCTGGATGGAGTCACTGAAGCAGTCAGTGTGAGCTTAAATGGACTCCAGAGGATGGTAGAGGACAGGAAGGCCTGGAGGAATGTTGTCCATGGGGCTGCGATGGGTCGGACATGACTTTGCAACTAACAACAACAACAACTGCAGACGGTACAGTGCATTGTCTCGAATGCTAAGCCTGTGTGACCATTTGTTCACTTCTCATTCGTTCATTCAACATCAAATGAAGCACCAGGTGTCGCCAAGGGAGGTCTCTACTGCCCAAATCATTGCCCCACACTTCCTTTCTGCTTCCCTATAGAGCATTTGTGATGCAGACCCTCAGTAATGATGAAGTTTGCAGGAAAACAGCTGCCTACGGAAGAGGCTAATTGATATTTGCTAACTGGAGCATGGAAGCAGAAGGATGCCTGGTACAAGGGAGGGAAATGTAACCAGCCGGGCAGCCTCACTTCTCATTTTCCATGCTTGAAGAAAACTGCTTATGCATTCACCTAGAATAATGTTGTACCAGCTGCACAGCTTTAAGTGCAAGATGGGATTTAAAAGAAAATTCAAATCAAATTGTGGCTGCAATCTTCCTTATCTAAACTGGAAGCTGAGCATGACGAAATGGATTTGTGTGTACACAAATATACATACTTACATATATACAAATAAATATTTATGCATATATATATATATATATATATATATATATATATATATATATATATATATATATATACAGACATATATTTACATAGGCATGTAGACATATGCATACATACTAAGACACATACACGACGCTAATGGAGTGTGCCTATGAGGGTCGTAAGTCAAAAATATTGTGGAATGAATTGGATTCAATTTTACAACATTTTAAATCAAATTTGTTAATTGAATCAAAGGGGTTGCTAAAGGAATGAAAATCGGGCTTACTATTTCCTCCCCCTACACTTTTGGGATAAATTCATACTTGTGAATGTTCACTAAATAGATGTTCATTCCAGGGAGATTACATGTATATAAGTATATGTGTGTATGTTTGTGTGTATGTGTCTCTGTGTGTACACACATCTACATTTATATCTCAATATTGTATATATATGTGTGATATATACACACATACACACACAGAGAGAGAGTTTGGGCTTCTCTGTAAACCCTACATGGATCATCCCTCCATCTCTGTACTTTGCATTACAGAAATAACATATACATATCAAATTTATATTTCGCTGATAAAGAAATAAAGGGAGACAAGTATAGATCTATTTCAAGCTATTTAGCTCTCATCAGCTATCCATATCCTTACTCGGATTTGAATTTGGACTGCCTGCATATTAGGCAGTTGTATTATTATTATTATTATTATTATTATTATTATTATTATTATTATTATTATTATTATTATTATTATTATTATTATTATTATTATTATTATTTTAATTTGATTTATATGCCGCCCTTCTCCGGAGACTCAGGGCGGCTTACAGTGCGTTAAGCAATAGCCTTCATTCTTTTGTATGTTTTATACAAAGTCAGCTTATTGCCCCCACAAACTGGGTCCTCATTTCACCTACCTTAGAAAGGATGGAAGGCTGAGTCAACCTTGAGCCTTGGAGAGATTCGAACCAGCAGTAAATTGCAGGCAGCTGTGTTAATAACAGGGTGCTTTAAACCACTGTAGTACCAAGGCTCTAATTATTATTATTATTATTATTATTATTATTATTATTATTATTATTATTATTATTATTATTAATAATAATAATAATAATAATAATAATAATAATAATAATAATAATAATAATAATAATAAACTTTATTGTCATTGTATGTGTATACACAGTATACACATACAACGAAATTTACTTAACACTCAAAGACCAGGTCCAACACACAAAATCCCCACCACAAATTCACCACCCCTAAACCACCAAACATCCACACAACAGACCAAGTAATACTGTCCAACAGCTCACTGATGGTGGCCCTTTAGTTCATTGTTGAGTGCAATTATAGCTCTGGGATAAAAACTATTCAGAAAACGTGTGGTCCGAGTTTTAATTGTTCTGTATCTTCTGCCAGAAGGCAACAGTCCAAAAAGATTGTAAGCAGGATGGGAAGAGTCTCTGAGAATGTTATGCAACTTCCTCAAACAGCGAGATTCGAAGATGTCATCCAGGGCTGGTAGCTGGAGCCCAATGATATTGTGGGCAGTTTTAATGATTCTCTGTAGAGTGTTTTTGTCCGCTACAGAACTGCTCCCATACCATGCAAGAATGCCGTATGTCAGGACACTCTCAATGGTGCTGCGATAGTAGGACAGAAGTAGATGCTGAGATAGATTTATCTTCCTGGGCATTCTCAGGAACTCTGAGCCACAAGTTCTCCTCCCTTTATCAGCTTGAGCCAGGGGAGAGATTAAGTGTTTTTCTGTCAAAGCACCTGGTCTACCCCAATATGTGGGAGGGAGCATCCTGCTTCCCTTTCACCTTTCAGCTCCAGTCCAGGAGCCCTCAAGCAGTCACATTCACGACAAACCATTTTAATACCAAATTTATATTTGCTGATAAATATAAATTATTTCTTTATCAACAAATATAAATTTGGTGCATATGTATATGTATGTGTATGTGTATGTGTATGTGTATGTATAGGTGTGTGTGTGTGTGTGTGTGTGTGTGTGTGTGTATACACACATACACACACACACATATCTCAGTACAATTGGCAGGTGTCCAGGCCAGGACTGCAGCACAGAAGGACGTTGGCAGAAAATCCAAGAAACTCTACACTTCTTCAGTGTAACATAGAGCCAGAGAAATTAATATTACCAAATATTACAAAAGGGATTTATCAAAACCAGGAGAGCACCAAGCGATGAGGAAAGCAAAATTACGCTCTTAGACTTTTACGTGGGCAAAGATTACCTGTTCTGCTTTTCTCCTTAGTTTCACACACACTCTTTGAAGGTTCTGTAGCACTTAACTTTCTCGCCAAATCCATTCCCTCATGCATCACTTAAGCTTACACACGCATAACTACATGTGCGTATTTCCTTTCTTTTTTTTTTAAATTATATTTATATGCCGCCCTTCTCCGGAGACTCAGGGCGGCTTACAGTGCGTTAAGCAATAGCCTTCATACTTTTGTATATTTATACAAAGTCAGCTTATTGCCCCCACAAACTGGGTCCTCCATTTACCTACCTTAGAAAGGATGGAAGGCTGAGTAAACCTTGAGCCTGGCGAGATTCGAACCTGCAGTAATTGCAGGCAGCTGAATGTTAATAACAGGCTTTTTTAGTCTGTTGAGCTATCCAGGCTCCTTGCAATTACCCAAACCATTATCTTCCTTTAGGTTCTGCAACTTTCTCAGAACATATTTTTGTTTCCCTATGTACTATGTCCTTGACTGAACAACATTTTGTTTAGTGACTGTTCAAAGTTACAACAGTGAAAAAAGTGACTTAACAATCGTTTTTCACACAACTGTTGCAGCATCCCCACAGGTCACCAGTGGTGGGTTTCAAACTTTTACTACCGGTTCTGTGGGCGTGGCTTGATGGGCGTGGCAGGGGAAAGATACTGTAAAATCTCCATTCCCACCCCACTCCAGGGGAAGGATACTGTAAAATCTCCATTCCCTCCCCACTCCAGGGGAAGGTTACTGCAAAATCCCCATTTCCTCCCCACTCCAAGGGAAGGCAGAGAATAGATGGGGGTGGGGCCAGTCAGAATATTTTCTACCGGTTCTCCAAACTACACAAAATTTCCACTACCGGTTCTCCAGAACTGGTCAGAACCTGCTGAAACTCACCTCTGATGGTCATGTGATCAAAATTCAGACTGCTTGGCCATGGACTCATATTTATGACGGTTGCACTGTCCTGAGGTCACGTGTTCAACTTTTTGTGACCTTCTGACGAGCAAAGTCAAGGGGAAACCAGATTTGCTTAACAGCTGCAGTGAACTGTTGCAAGAGAGGTCATGTCTCATTTAGCAGCAGAAATGTTGGGCTCCATTGTGGATGTAAATCGAGGACTACCTGTAATCGAAAACTGAAATTAAAAGAGGAATGCTGCTGCTACGAAATGAAAGGGGGAACTAGACTTTGCAGCATTTAAAAGCACTTTTTGATCATCTTGTTTGGCTTAGTGTTATCTCCTGGTCTAGATAATTTCGAATAAAGCCTCCGGCTTCCATTCAGTCAAACCCATAAATTATAGAAAATATTCCAGCGCCAGAAACTTTTTTTTTTTCTCCTTTAGATCAACTATAGTTAAAAGCCAAACTGTGCTTTGTTTTTCCAAAGTGCACTTGTGGGTATAATAATTCAGAGCATAATGGAGATGGCGTTAGATGCGAAATTGTAGGAAAAATAAAACGCCGGTTGCCTGTTTGACTTACAAGGGCAAAGCTAGCTTACCGAACAGAAGGCTCTGTTGTTTGGCAAGTAGTCAATGAAACTCTATCTTAGGACTTTCTATCCTAAAGGTTCTAATCAAAACAATTTATTTCCGACATGTAAACTCTCGCTTCTCCCCACCCACCCAAGTGTAGCTATTGTCAGGAAGCTTTTCAAAAGCCTCGGCCAGCAACTCATTTTATTAAGAGGCTCACAGCTCCCCCGTCTGTTTCCGAAACAGACAGTAGCTAAGGAAGTTTATTATAAATCCAAAGCGGGGAACATAAATACTGGTATATATATAAAAAAGAGGCTGTCGAACAAAACAAGAAGGGCAATCACGAAGGTGCTTACTAGATCGATCTAGGATGTCAACCCTGGTTAAAAAAAAAAAGGAAAAGCAAACCACTTTTTGCATTTTACTAAGCCTTGTAAAGTACTGTAGGAAGTTAGCACCCACCTCTTTCCTGGAAGAGTGAAATATTTTAGGAAATATGAAAAAGGCAGAATATTATATTTCCCCGGATGAGAAATGGAGAAGCATATTTTACGGACAAAGCAGCTCCCACCTTCTTGCCCCCCACCCTTTGTCAATGGGCCATTAAGGCCTGGGCCAGTCTATTCTACATAACAAAGATCTACCTCCTTCAGGCAGAGCCATAGTAGGAATTGCCAAAGATCCAACAAAGATAGGATTAGCCCTCTACACAATAGCAGCAGAAACTCACCACATGTGACCTGGGAAGCACATGTGACCATCAGCCAGCAAGGCCCCCACGCCCTGGGAGTCTGACAACCAATCAGGATACTCTTTCGGGGCCCCAGGAAGTTCAAAGCCAGAGAGAACATAAAACCTGAAAAACTCGCTGTATCTGCCCTTTTCTGTTCAGGAGCTCAAGCCATGTGATCCTGTCCACCATTAAACCATCTTTCCAAGCAGTCTCCATGTCTCCAGTGTCTTTTTCCCCACTTGGAGCAGAACCTAGAAGGATGTTTCTTCCAACAGTACTATATCATTTGATAGTGTCTTCAATAATCCTATACACACATACATACCAGTGGTGAAATGCTACTGTTTCACACTGGTTTGGGCGAGCCGGTAGCAGCGGTGGTAGATAATTCGGCGAACCGGTAGCAGTGGCAGCGTGAGGCTCCGCCCACACTCCCAGGATGTTGTTACTTCCTGGTTTTAACCAGGAAGTAACCTGTTTTTGACTCTCTGCACATGCGCAGAAGGATTTGCGCATGCACAGAGGGTCCAAAATCACACGTGATGTGCACACACACACTTCTGAACCAGTAGGGAAGGTAAGTAGATTTCATTCCTGATACATACATACAAACAGGATTACAGAAGATACTGTCGATATATATTCTGTACATTCTGTACCATTGCAAGATTTCTTCATTTTCAATGTGCGAATAAGAGAAATTTCATTATAGCACAATTATTTACACTGGTTCTCCAGATACTTTTCTTGAGCTGAAACAATTTCCTCCTAGAAGATGCCTTTAAATTACATACACATGATTTTATCTATTTTAGAGCAACCTTTATCACTTGACTCTGAGGTCCTAGAATTAACTCATAACTTAAACTTGGCTAAAGATGGAAATGGAGTGTGCAAAAAACGTTATTTCTCCCGCTATTTATTTACAAAAATAACAGAGTTGGAAGGGACTTTGTAGGTCATTTGTTCCAATCCTCTGCCCAAGCTGGAGACCCCACACCATTTCTGTCAGATGGGCGTCCAGTCTCTTCTTGAAAGCTTCCAGGGATGAAGCTCCAACAACTTCCGAAGGCCACTTCTGTTCCGCTGGTTGATTGTTCTCACTTTCAGAACATTTCTCTTTATTTCTAGGTTGAATCTCTCTTTGATCAGTTTCCAGCCACTATCCATTATATATACATATAGCAGAATGATGCAAATTAACCTTTTATTAAGGTTAATGCTGCTACAATGCTCTTTTAAAAACAATATTTTTTATGAAAAGCAATAATAACATCTACCACAAGCCAAATCAAAATGGGGGGGGGAGGGGAGTGAAAAAAAGTAACATTAAAAAAAGTAAACGTTCAATAAAAAAGGAAGAAAAAAGAAAAAAGAAGAAAAAATAGATATAGAGAAAGATAAAAAGAAATAGCTTCTGATATTCTTCCCAACCGTTGTAAGTCCAATTATATTTTAGCCCCCACCCTCTAAAGTTACCTCATGATTCTCTCTAATCTCTCCTGCCCCTAACGATCAAAACTGCAAATCAAAAGTTCATTTGTTTCTTTGTTTTTTTTTTCATTTTTATGGAAAACGTCCATAAGCAGGGATGGGATTCAACAAGTTCAGACCAGTTCAGGCAAACCGGATGCTAATTTTATATCTGGTTCGCTGAACCAGTAGTTGCAAGGACTGGCTGGCTCCGCCCACCCTGCCCTGCCCCTCCCAGGCCTGTTTTGGATGCCAGGTAAGTGCAGAGGCTCTGGGAAGGTGAAAAAGAGGCCTATCAGAAATATCTGAAGTCTGGAAACGGGCCTGTTTCCGGCCTCTGGAGGGCCTCTGGAACCCAGGGGAGGCCATTTTCATCCTCCCAGAGGCTCGAGAAAAGCCTCTGGAGCCTGGGGAGGGCGAAAACTCCACCCTGCCATGGTGCAGGAGGCAAAGTAGACCATGCCCGCCATGGCCACACGCACCCAGCAACCAGGCAGAGAACCGGCTACTAAAATTTTTGAATCCCACTCCTGTCCATACATCCAATATGCTATTAACATCTGTGTGGAAAACTACGGAAGACTAATAACTTTTTGGAAACATGAAAGCAATTGAAATGTAAAACTGGAGAGAGAGAGAGAGAGAGAGAGAGAGAGAGAGAGAGAGAGAGAGAGAGAGAGAGAGATTTTATTTTGCAGAAGAAAAGGGTATGCAAATATCCCAAACAAGAAGAAAATGAATAGGGTGTGTGTATGTGTAGGTATAAGAGAAATAAGCATGAACATGGGTCTGAAATCTGATTTGAAAGGTTTTGATTCAGAGATATTCGGATAAAAGATCTCGGGGTAGAGATATTTTATCTCTCGCTTAACCACTAAATCGAGCCAGTTCTCCTTTATCACTTTTTATCACTTTCTTTTATCAGAAACGAAATAGCATTTCTCCTTTGGACTTGTTGAGCGTCTGATATTGTCCTTTGAATTCTTTTCCTTTCCTTTCTTCTCTACCTGCTTAGAGTGAAGACTCGAGGCTACCTCGTCCATCATCAGATCTTACCAGGAATCTCCTCTAGATGTTACTATTTCTTTCCTGTTTCCCACCTCAACCTCCTTTTTCTGTCTTTCAGCCAACTGGGGGGGTGGGGGGGAACCTGTGAGGAATCCAAGAAGTCAAGGTGTCCATTTGGAACCATATGGTTGAAGCCACCATCTGATGGATTTTTGCCCTCCAATGCCCTTGAAGCCCTCTTAGTTATACACAGAATAACTCTAACATTCAGAATGTGAAAAACGTAATTACAAAGTATTAACATTCCTTTAGTACCCATTAATGCTACATAGATGATCAGAAGAAAATTAGGGACATTAGTTTCCTTCCTTCCTTCCTTCCTTCCTTCCTTCCTTCCTTCCTTCCTTCCTTCCTTCCTTCCTTCCTTCCTTCCTTCCTTCCTTCCGTCTTTCCTTCCTTCTCTCCCTCCTTCTCTCCCTCCCTCCTTCCCTCCTTCTTTCCTTCCTTCTCTCCCTCCCTCTCTCCCTCCCTCTTTCCTTCCTTCCTTCCTTCCTTCCTTACTTACTTACTTACTTACTTACTTACTTACTTACTTACTTAGAATAGAATAGAATAGAATAACAGAGTTGGAAGGGACCTTGGAGGTCTTCTAGTCCAACCCCCTGCCCAGGCAGGAAACCCTACACCACTTCAGACAAATGGTTGTCCAATCTCTTCTTAAAAATTTCCAGTGTTGGGGCATTCACAACTTCTGCAGGCAAGTTGTTCTACTTATTAATTGTTCTAACTGTCAGGAAGGAGTGCAATGTAAGGAAAGGAAACAAATACTCAGATTGTCTATGGAGATTCTCAGTCATCCAGGTCATTGTTGTCCCAAAGGTGATTTTTTTTTCAAGAGGCCACTGAACTTTCTGGTTTTTTCTTTGAAGACATTTCGCCTCTCATTCCAAGCAGCTTCTTCAGAGCTGACACAAGCAGCTTCTTCAGAGCTGAAGAAGCTTCTTGGGGGAGAAGCGAAATCTCTTCAAAGAAAAACAAGAAAGTCCAGTTGCCTCTTGAAAAAGCACTTTTGGGACAAATGCTCAGATTCATTCACGTGTTCTCAGTCCAAGAAAGGCAACAATTGAAAATGCAGATGAAATGCAACAGTTGTTTATGGCTGCCACACAACACTAATATTTCATTTATGGTAATCAATAGGAGTATTACAACTCCAAAATGGTAAACCCGCGGCCGCGTGGGTTGTGATGGGAGGGTCCCGATACTCCCATGTTACACCTCTCCTGCGCGACTTGCATAGGTTGCCGGTTGCCCTCCGGGTGAGTGTCAATTTGCAAAGCTTTCAAGTTGCCATGAGCAGGAGGGAGGGAGAACTGATAGAGCTGATTGATTTCCCTAACTGAAGTGCATTCCATACATTCTTCCTGACCGCAATCAGAAGAAGGGTGTTGGATTTCAATGCCAGCCAAAATGGTTAATTGGAAAATGTGATTTATGATATGGCCAGAGAGGAGGGGAGAGACAGGGTCATAGGGGAACGTAAATCTATGTGGGATTAGTTCTAACTGCATCCGAATATTGCCGAAATAGTGCTCCTAATAAATGACTGTATTTCTTTTGAAGTTCGGCTCATGGCTCATGAATTAATTAGGGCATCTTTCGAAAACTTCACAGTGAGATTCAAGGTGCTGCTGGTGACCTATAAAGCCCTACATGGCTTAGGCCCAGGATACTTGTCGGACCATCTGCAACCAGCAACGGCTTCCCATCGCCCAGTGCGTTCTCACAGGGAGGGCCTTCTCCGGGTGCTGTCGGCTAGACAATGTCGGCTGGTGGCCCCCAGAGGTAGAGCGTTCTCTGTGGGCGCGCCCACTCTTTGGAATCAACTCCCCCTGGGGCTTCGGTTGGCTCCTGACCTTTGCAGCTTCCGCCGCGAATTAAAAACATGGCTGTTCACATCACCCAGCCTGGACTGAGGGGTTTTTTGATTACTTTAATGGATTTTAATATATGTTTAAATTATATATTTATACATTTATGTATTTGAATGTATGCATATTTATGTATTTATGTTTTATTGGGTTTGTGTCAGGTTTCGAGGTCGTCTCAAATAAATTGCATTTCAAACAAAGTCTTTGATGAAAAACTCCCATTTATTAAGCATGACATTCTAACTCCGACTCCATCGCAGCCAACACTGACTTCCAGACCCAAAACCCTCCCTTTCCATTCCCCACTCCTCTGCACTCATTGGCCATCTTCCAAGTCACTCTACCAAGTCACTCTACCAAGTCACTCTGTTGTGAGCCGCCCTGAGTCCATTGTGAGATAGGGCGGCATAAACCGAATAAAATAAATAAATACCCCTAATCTACTGCTCCAGCTCAAAGGAATTTCCCCCCTCCCATCCCATCTCCTAGGGGATATTATCTCCAGGGAAAATAAGTAGGTGAAAAGTCAAACGTCCCTTTCCAGACGCCTCCGCTTCTCCTTCTTATGTCAGCACTAGAGTAAATGTAGCTTGAAGTGCTGACAGTTTGTTTTTATTTGTTGTGAGCTGCCCTGAGTCCTATGGAGATAGGGCAGCATACAAATTATATTAAATAAATAAATAAATAAATAAATAAATTCTGCTGTCATAGCATCGCTGAATGTAGACGATGTTAGTAGATTTAAAAAAATGTTTTTGGCTTCATTCACACATAGGTTTACTCTATCTTTGATCAATTGTGGAAATTCCAGATAAAAAAGCTTCACTCTAGATCAGGGATGCCAAACTCAAGGCCCATGGCCTGCGGGTTGCTTAGATCTGGCCCATGGGGCCGGGCTGGAAAGAGCAATGGACCAGCCCGTTTGGCCTCTGCCACCAAAAATGGAGCTCAGGTGGGGGGCACACTCCACCTGATGTCAGAGGGCTGCAGGAGGTCATCATGGCCAAAATCAGGGTTTGTGTGTGGGGTGCGCGCACGCACACACACCGAACTCCGTTTTTACTGGCAGAGGGCTATCAAAACAAACTAAAAACAAAACAAAAGGAGAAATGTGTCCCCTTTTGCATTTGAGCATGCTAGAAGGGACAGGAAAGGAGAAAGGGAAAGAAGAAAGACAAAGAAAAAGAAGGAAAGATGGGAAGAGAGCAAGGAAGGAAAAATAAGGAAAGGGGAAGGAAGAAGAAAGGAGAATGAAGAGGGAAGGAAAAGAGGAGAGGAGAGGAGAGGGGAGAGGAGAGGAGAGGAGAGGGGAGGAAGGAAGGAAGGAAGGAAGGAAGGAAGGAAGGAAGGAAGGAAGGAAGGAAGGAAGGAAGGAAGGAAGGAAGGAAGGAGATTATAATGAGACTGAGGGAGGGTCTCAGGGAAGTCCTCTTTAGTACTTGGCCACCACAGGTGCCCTCAACACGAGTCCCATGTCACGCCCACCATGGCCATGCCCACCCCCAGCCACGCACCCCAGCCCTCCGAGATCAAACACAACCCTGATGTAGCCCTCAATGAAATTGAGTTTGACCCTCCTGCTCTAGACCATTACCATTGTCATCACTACTCTCAAATCCAGTGGTGGGTTCCTCCCGGTTCGGCCTGGTTCGGCCGAGCCGGTAGCGGTGACGATATGATGTCACCGAACTGGTTCTCTTTGTTCAGAAGCTGGGCCCTCCTGTGTTATTCTTACCTTTTATTTGGCCCCACCCCCAATCTATTGCTGCCTCCCAAGTCCCAGGTGATCGGCTAGAAGGAAAAAACCTGTTTAAACGCTTGCTGCGGGGCTTCAAAGGGCCGCCCTACAGCTGATCAGTGTTAAAAGGCAGTGTAGTGGTAGACCGGTGCCTCCAAAAACAAATGGGTAGACCGGTGCCTCCAAAAACCAATGAGTAGACCGGTACAGCTCTGCAAGCAGTTAAAAACCTGGTAGACCAGTACTTCTGCTAAATCCTAAAGAATTGTCACGTGACCATCAAGCCACGCCCACAAAATAAGCCACACCCACAGAACCAGTAGTAAAAAAACTTAGAACCCACCCCTGCTCAAATCCCTTGGAGGTTGAAGGGAAGAAGATTGTGGAGAGGACCCCAGGGTGGTACCATTCCCGATAAAGGAGAATGTTTGTACCTCAGTGTTGAAATGAGGGGTGTTTGGCCATCTCTGAGCTTGCTTGTTTTCTTGCCTTACCTAAATCATTACCTAATCTAAACTGGATAGATTTAACCAGTTACATATTTTTCTAACTGAAAATGATAGATCTATTCCATAATCATGTCTACACTCCGTTTCTACCCTGTTTCCCCAAAAATAAGACCCAACTGGAAAATAAGTGCTAGCATGATTTTTCAGGATGCTCGTATATAAACCCTATCCCCAAAATAAGCCCCAGTTAAGATCATCAGCCAGATGGATGCAATTAGTACCGTATTTCCCCCAAAATAAGACCTAACCAGAAAATAAGCCCTAATGCAACTTTTGGAGCATAAAATAATATAAGACTGGTCTTATTTTCGGGGAAATTGAGTCTTCGGAGAGGGGCGGCATACAAATTGAATTAATAAAAAATAAACATGGTACAACTTTTCTAGCTAATTTTTTTTTAAAAAAATCCATAAACTATTCCAACTTTTGTTGAACCTATTTAGTATAAAATGAGAGAATAAGATCATCACAGTATCCATTCACGCTTCAGAAGAAGTTATTTTATTGGGGAAGCAAAATCTGATTTTGCATGCTACAAAAACTAAATTGTCCTCGTAAATTATATGAATTTACAAGCCAGAACTGCACTCTGGTGAAATTATTCCTAACATATAATGTTTCCACAAATTTGAGTTAATAAAGAAATTAAGCAAGCAAACATTCTACCGAATTGGAATGTCATAGGGATATCTTTATCAAATGATGCAGGGAGCTGAACCTCTTGCATTTATTAATTTATTTTATTGATTTAAATATTTTATAGCTGTCCATTTTGTAACGCACCACTCTGGGTGGCTAACAACAGTGATAAAAGCACAACTGATACAACTAACACAAAAGGAAAAGGATGAAATGAAGAGGAAGAAGGAGGAAGAAGAAAAAGAAGAAGAAGGAAAAAGGAAGAAGGAAGGTGGAAGGTGAAGGAGGAGAAGAAGGAGGAGGAGAAGAAGGAGAAGGAGGAGGAGGAGGAGGAGGAGGAGGAGGAGGAGGAGGAGGAGGAGGAGGAGGAGGAGGAGATGATTATGATGATTCGGGAACGTTTCTTCCTAGCTTTAACTGAAAGATGAATGCTGGCTCAAGGTTCTTTTTTCTAAACATTGTGTATAGTATTCAAAGTGGAGTTTAGTATATATTTGTATAAAGGGATTACAATATAGCAGATTTGCCTTTTCTGCGATTACTACTGTTGATATTGTTGATTGTATTTTAAGGTTGTGAATGTTTTAGACAATTTTATTCTTTTTTAAATTTAATAAAGTTTGTTTTTAAAACGAAAAAAAAAAGAGAGAGAGAAAAGAAGGGAGTTAGCCTTGAATAATTGTGCAACTGCAACAGACTGACTTCCACTGAGCTCCATGGAAAGCGAGCAATAATGGGAAGATTCTTGTACTATAGGTAGAACACAATAAAGTACTCAACTTGAACCTTTCATGGGTGGATTTAGCTGCTTGGGCCTAACTGTCTGAAACTACGAGATCTCTTTCTTATTTGTTGTTGCCAGGTCATCCTTCTAAAAGTGTGGATGTATTCTTAAGTTTGTTTGCAGTTTTCTATTTGTGGTTCTGACATGCATCACTTGAGAGTTACCGGTACTTACGCAAAACTATGCTGGCCAGTTTTGAGAGCTCCTTCTAAAATTCCTCCCTGTTCCCTTTTGTTTTAAGTATTGTAAATAATTGAAGACCATCAGCAAAGTTGGACATTTCATTGCATTAGACTCCAAATTATTTATGGACACGTTTAAAAGCAAACGTCCAAATGTGGAACATTGGAAAATTCCATTTCCTACCATTATGAAAACTGCTCGTGTCATCTTCTTCCTCTAATTGCTGTACTCTTCCCACTAACCTTTGTTAAACTGGGTAACTTTTATCCATGTGTTTGCTTGTTTTTTCCTCCTTGAAATTAGTAACCTAAAAATAGAAAGAGGATTAGATAATACACTGCTGATTTTTTCCGGCAACACTTCTTTTTCCATGTCATTCATATTTAATTTGCCTAATTTTGTAACATTTGCCTAATTTTCTTTACTCAAAAAGATAATAAGTATCCTTTATTATCCTGTATACTGTTCCTTAATCTATCTATATCTATATCTATATCTATATCTATATCTATATCTATATCTATATCTATATCTATATCTATATCTATCTATCTATCATCTATCTATCTATCTATCTATCTATCTATCTATCTATCTAATCTATCTTTTCTGAGGTTTTCGCGGGTGTTTGTATGTAGGTCTTTGGTTATTCGGGTTTTCTCCTGCGTAAAATTGGAAGTGTCTTGGCGACGTTTCAACTTTCGACCCAATATATATATACTGTATATATAAATGGCTCTGTGTGTGTATGTATGTTCCAGCATAACTCTGGAATGCCTCAAGTAATTTCAACCAAACTTGGTACACAGATGACTTACTCTCTGGAAACAAATACTGTGGGGGGTAAGACACCCCTAACACCCCTCAGGGTGAATATAGTGGCCACGCCGCCCAGCTGATTGGTCCTGGTGGCTTTCCCCAGTGGCTTCATGCCACCCGCTGGGCCATTCCGGATGGCAAGGAGAACAATTGCTGCCAAATGGGTGTTGACCCAGGCAGTTACCCTGGTGGCTGGCCATGCAAAGCCCCAACACTGCCAGGCACCACATGGTGGTTACCGGTGACCGTGGGCAGCCAGATGGACAGAGTGTGCAGCCCAAAGACTTATAGTGAATTTGTGTATGATTTTACTTTATAATGTGTATACCGTACATATACTTTTAAAAGCCTGTAAGGATTGGGATACCGGGTAATGCTGGGTTATCAGCTAGTTTCCTTATAAAAACTGATATACAATTGCCTACTATCTAGTTCTTTTGGTTTGTATATGCGCATAGATACAAGTTCCATATTTCTGTCAAAAGTGTAGCAATTCCATATCTAAGTACTAAGCATGTCTAGATAGATATCACCTGGATTGCAAAATTTGCTCACTTTCAATGTGTGAATAAGAGAAATTTGTTACATCACAATTATTTACACTGGTTCTCCAGATACTTTTCTTGAGCAGAAACAATTTCCTCCCAAAAGATTCCTTTAAATTATATACATACGATTTTATCTAGTTTAGAACAACCTTTATCACTTGATTCTGAGGTCCTAGAATTAACTCATAACTTAAACTTGGCTAAAGATGGAAACGGAATGTGTAAAAAAAATGTTATTTCTCCCTCTATTTATGTACAAGTGCCATCATTGTATTGTTGTGCAAAATTCTTTCAATTCTTTTCTGTTCCCCCACCCCCATCTATCTATCTATCTATCTATCTATATTTTTCTTACTTCTTCGTAGGGTTTATGTGTGTTTTTCTTCTAGCCAGCTTTTCCCTACGTAACCAAGGTTTTTTGTAGCTCCAGCTCAGTAGAATCACATCCACTCGGTTCTGGGCTTTTTTCTTTTCTAACAGCTAGCAAGCTCTTACTACGGTCTCCCACCTAGCAGTAAGAGCTTGCTAGCTGTTAGAAAAGAAAAAAGCCCAGAACCGAGTGGATGTGATTCTACTGAGCTGGAGCTACAAAAAACCTTGGTTACGTAGGGAAAACCTATATATATATATAGGAATTCTCAATAGGGAGATGCAATCTATACTGTTAAACAAACTGCTATCTCCAATTTCCCATTAGTACAGTATGTACATATATTGCTATTAGTTTTGGCCTAAAGACAACTCAATATAGTAAGCTTAGGAAAGGTAAATGACACAATTGGGAATAAAAGGCAGGCAAATTAAAGGAAAAAGGATGTAAGCAGATACGTGAAATTCTAAGATGCCAAAAAGACATTAAAAGGAAAGCAATCAACTAAAAAGATTTGAGCATCGATAAGCTGGTAATCAGTACAGTACGTGCCTTTCTGTAGGCATATATTTGAAACTGGACTCATGCTTGAATCAGCAGTGAAATACAGCTGGATCTATCTGGATCACGCGAACCAGTAGTGCCAGTGGTGGGAGGCTCCGCCCATCCGCCGGGATGTCATTACTTCCTGTTTTTGACCCTCTGCACATGTGCAGAAGAGGCACACGTACTCCCATTCCCAAACCGGTAGCGAAGGAAAGTGGATTTTACCGCTGGCTTGAATCATACTGCAATAAAGATTCTCGAATTAGACATTATAATTCACAGACGTCTTGGGAAGATGGCTATTTGGGGTGGAATAGAGTGAAGGATAGGCATCACCTCAAGGTTTTCCTGGAGAATATTGGCGATGGAAGGGTTGTGCATGTGCAGTGTGTTCTTGGGAGTTGGCGTCTGGTTTGTGCTATCCTTCGGGAAGTCATGTTTGTAATTACGGACGAAAGAATAGAATAGAATGGAATAGAATTTTTTATTGGCCAAGTGTGATTGGACACACAAGGAATTTGTCTTGGTGCATACGCTCTCAGTGTACACAAAAGAAAAGATACATTCTTCAAGAATCATAAGGTACAAAACTTAATGATAGTCATAGGGAACAAATAAGCAATCAGGAAACAATATCAATATAAATCGTAAGGATGCAAGCAACAAAATTACAGTCATACAGTCATAAGTAGAAGGAGATGGGTGGTGGAAACGATGAGAAGATTAATAGTAGTGCAGACTTAGTAACTATTTTGACAGTGTTGAGGGAATTATTCATTTAGCATTCGGGGAAAAACTGTTCTTGTGTCTAGTTGTTCTGGTGTGCAGTGCTCTATAGTGTCGTTTTGAGGGTAGGAGTTGAAACAGTTTATGTCCAGGATGCGAGGGGTCTGTAAATATTTTCACAGTCCTCTTTTTGACTCATGCAGTATACAGGTCCTCAATGGAAGGCAGGTTGGTAACCATTGTTTTTTTTTTCTGCAGTTCTAATTATCCTCTGAAGTCTGTGTCTGTCTTGTTGGGTTGCAGAACAAAACCAGACAGTTACGGAGGTGCAGATGACAGACTCAATAATTCCTCTGTAGAACTGGATCAGCAGCTCCTTGGGCAGTTTGAGCTTTCTGAGTTGGTGGAGAAAGAACATTCTTTGTTGTGCTTTTTTGATGACGTTTTTGATGTTAGGTGTCCATTTTAGATCGTGTGATATGATACAACCTAGAAATTTGAAGGTCTCTACTGTTGATACTGTGTTGTCTAGTATTGTGAGAGGAAAGGAGACAGATCGAGAGGAAACATATTATGCAGATAGATAAAGCCAAGCACATTTTACTAGGGAGAGAGAGAGAGAGAGTCAAAGAACAGGTGCTCTGTGCAGATGTGCCAAGGAAGAGAATCCGAAAGAAATAAAATATGTCAGTCTTACCAAATAGACCAGAGGATCAGGAAACAAGACCAGAGAAGCTCACTCTATTTTATTGTAAAACTACAATAAGAGAATCTTAATCTGAAATGGAAATTGTCCTACTGTCATCTTCATAGCCGGAGAACTCAGGCAGGTCCCTTCTGAGTCTCTTGCCCTACCCATTATGTAGCAATGGGATATGCTCAGGGATGGGATTCAGCTGGTTCAGACCGGTTCGGACGAATTGGGTGCTAATTTTCCATCTGGTTTGCCGAACCAGTAGTTGCAAGGAGTGGCTGGCCCTGCCCACCGCACTCTGGGTGCATCGTGATGCAGTCATCAGAGTGCTAAGACCAGATGACTGCAAGGAATATAAATCCTTCCCTTCTCCCACATTCAGCCAGAACTGAAGAAGCTTCTCGGATGAGAAGCAAAACCTCTTCAAGGAAAAAAACAAGGAAACCCAGTTGCCTTTTGAAAAAAGCAACTTTGGGATGAAAGGTCAAAAATCCCAATTGAAGGAAGAACAAGAGGAAGAACAAAAAAGCAGGATGATTCAAGCAGATTTGATCTAAAGTGACAAAATTTCATAAAGAAATAAGATAATGAGGTTAAATTTCCAAGAAATTACCCAATCTCCAAACTTAAAGAGATGATTATTTTGCCAGCACAGGGCAATTCTCAAGTTTATTAAAGTAGCAATGCATACATTAAAATGTGTATTTGGTGATAATTCATGTATCCAATACATGTATCATGTATTGAGCCACAGTGGTGCAGTGGTTAGAGTGCAGTACTGCAGGTTACCGCTGCTGCCTGTCGGCTGGCAGCAAATCGGCAGTTTGATTCTGACCAGCTCAAGGTTTACTCAGCCTTCCATCCTTCCGAGGTTGGTAAAATGAGGACCCAGATTGTTGGGGGCAATAGGCTGACTCTGTAAACCGCTTAGAGAGGGCTGTAAAGCAGTGTAAAGCGGTATATAAGTCTAAGTGCTATTGCTAGTCCTTCCTTCCTTCCTTCCTTCCTTCCTTCCTTCCTTCCTTCCTTCCTTCCTTCCTTCCTTCCTTCTTTCCTTCCCATGATGGCACAGTGGTTAGAACGCAGCATTGAGGGCTGACTCCGCTGACTGCCAGCAGTTCGATCTTGACCGGCTCAAGGTTGACTCAGCCTTCCATCCTTCCGAGGTCAGTAAAACGAGGACCCAGATTGTTGGGGGCAATATGCTGACTCTGTAAACCGCTTAGAGAGAGCTGTAAACAGTGGTGGGTTTCAGCCAGTTCGCACCACTTCGGGAGAAACGGTTGTTAACTTTCTGAGCAGTTTGGCAAACTGGTTGTTGGAAGAAATCATTAGGGCAGAAAACCAGTTGTTAAATTACTTGAATCCCACCACTGGCTGTAAAGCACTGTAAAGTGATATATAAGTCTAAGTGCTGTTGCTATTGCTATTGCTATCTTTGGGGTGGGGGGGAGTTTTAAAGTATGGAATGTGTGCCAGAACATTTGAAATGTATATGCATGTCTTTCTTTTAATTAAATGTAAACAGGATAATTCAGAAATTTAGTACATTGTCCAATCAATCCAGTGACTAAGCTACTCTTTCTTGCCCTTTCCAGTATATTAATAAAACTTAAAAGTTCCTTCTTACACATGTCATGAATGCAAAAACCAATTGGAAAGAAACCAATTGAAGACAGCGACTGCTGAAAATTCAAGAATCCAAAGAAACGGTTGCAAAAATAGCATCACTCTTTCAATCCAGATGTTTCACCTTTTTTTAAAAAAAAGGGGGGGGCTGGAATAATTAACTACAAACTGAGCATTAAGCGTGCAATTAATTCCTATCAATTAATTAATTGCCAAATGGAATTAATCATGCAATGAATTCTCAGTTTCCAGGCAGCAAAAAGAAAGTTTCAACACAAAAGCAAAAATAAAGAGCTGCGAGGAAAACAAAAATCATCAGCACATCATTAAAATAATAAATGATGGGATGATATGGCAGACTTTTTTTTTTTCCTTTATGGAATAAAGAAAAATGTTGAAAAAACTATTAGGCAAATTTATTGTCCGAGCTTAACGTCCCAGACAGGGGTGGGTTCTAAAATTTTTTACTACCGGTTCTTTAGGATTTAGAGGTACTGGTCTACCAGGCTTTTAACTGCTTGCAGAGCTGTACCAGTCTACCCATTTGTTTTTGGAGGCACCGGTCTATTCATTTGTTTTTGGAGGCACCGGTCTACCCATTTGTTTTTGGAGGCACCGGTCTACCCATTTGTTTTTGGAGGCACCGGTCTATTCATTTGTTTTTGGAGGCACCGGTCTACCCATTTGTTTTTGGAGGCACCGGTCTACCCATTTGTTTTTGGAGGCACCGGTCTACCCATTTGTTTTTGGAGGTACCGGTCTACCCATTTGTTTTTGGAGGTACCGGTCTACCCATTTGTTTTTGGAGGCACCGGTCTACCCATTTGTTTTTGGAGGCACCGGTCTACCCATTTGTTTTTGGAGGTACCGGTCTACTCATTTGTTTTTGGAGGCACCGGTCTACCCATTTGTTTTTGGAGGTACCGGTCTACTCATTTGTTTTTGGAGGCACCGGTCTACCCATTTGTTTTTGGAGGCACCGGTCTACCCATTTGTTTTTGGAGGTACCGGTCTACCCATTTGTTTTTGGAGGTACCGGTCTACCCATTTGTTTTTGGAGGCACCGGTCTACTCATTTGTTTTTGGAGGCACCAGTCTACCCATTTGTTTTTCGAGCACACTGGTTTACCACCTAACTGTCTTTTAACACTGATCAGCTGTAGGGTGGTCCTTTGAAGCCCCACGGCAAGAGATTAAACAGTTTTTTTTCCTTCTAGCTAATCAGCTGGGATTTGGGAGGCAGCAAATAGATTGGGGGCGGGGCCAAATAAAAGGTAAGAATAACACGGGGGACACGGGGGAGGCAGCTCCCAACAAAGAGAACCGGTTCAGTGACGTCATATCATCACCGCTACCGGTTCGGCCGAACCAGACCGAACCGGGAGGAACCCACCACTGGTCCCAGATGAAATCTGTACATTGTTTCAATATGGAGTTTTTTTCCCAACTAAGCTCTTAAATACTTAACGATAACCCAAGTGATACAAATTGTTATTTGAAGATTACTTTTTCTTTTTTACAGGTCTCAGAAAAACACAGACTAGGATATAAATAATATGAATCCCTTCCAAAAAGGGGGACCAAAAAAAAAAAAAAGAAGAAGAAGAAGAATCTTAGGTTTAAGACTTGACATTTCAAAGTGGCATATTTCTTCTATCTCTATGGAAGCAAATAAAAGCACTGAAAATTCAGTTAGGGATATTTATATGCTGAACATTGATGGCCAAGGTAGCACATCAAATTTAGCACATAGAGCTCTCGGCAATAACTTCTGACTTATGAAAATGTTCCCTAGCAAATTTCAAGCTAGTCAAAAATGGTCTCTGTTTGGGGATCCCAAATGCACTTTGCCAAAAGTAGGGATGTGGTGACTCAGTTGCTAAGATGCTGAGCTTGTTGATCGAAAGGTCAGCAGTTCAGCGGTTTGAATCCCTGATGCCGCGTATCCATCTATTCTCTGCCTCCTGAGTCCCAGCTGATTGGGAGGAAATAGGGATTTTGCAGTACCCTTCCTCTGGAGTGGGGTGGGAACGGAGATTTTACAGTACCCTTCCCCTGGAGTGGGGTGGGAATGGAGATTTTACAGTACCCTTCCCCTGCCACGCCCACCAAACCATGCCACGCCCACCAAGCCACACCCACGGAACAGGTAGTAAAACAATTTGAATCCCACCACTGCCTCTGACTAACCACTATGAGAAATAACATGCTGGACTGGGATGTGAACCAGGGTCTATCTTGCATATTTCTATGTATCCCTCGATTATGTATTTAAAAACTATTTAAGAATCAACCAACACTAACATAGTTGGATGCCCTCCAAGACTGGTGCCTTTGAAAAGGGATTCAATGCCAGACTCTGTAGGCTCTTGGCACAGGAGCTCTTCCTTCCTGCTATGTTTCAATATGGACTCCATGTAGATTAAAAATCTTTTTGGGTAAGGAGGTGGCACCTTCTTTGAGGACTCTTGCAACCAGTGGAGGCTGTTTTACAGAAAGACCTTGAAGCACAATAAGCAGCATGTGCTTTCTGGCTGCCATCCTTGATAAATCATCTTTCTAGAGTCTCAACATCTTTTTTTATAGTGTGGTGACTGAAACTGGATGCAGTATTCTAGGCGTGGCCTCTATAAAACCTTAGTAAGGCCACACCTAGAATACTGCATCCAGTTTTAGTCACCACACTATAAAAAGGATGTTGAGACTCTAGAAAGAGTGCAGAGAAGAGCAACTAAAATGATTAGAGGGCTAGAGGCTAAAACATATCAAGAATGGTTGCAGGAATTGGGCATGGATAGTCTAGTGAAGAGAAGGACCAAGGGAGACATGACAGCAGTGTTCTAATATTTGAAGGGCTGCCATAGAGAGGAGGGGGTCAAGCTATTTTCCAAAGCACCCGAAGGCCAGACAAGGAATAATGGATGGAAACTGAACAAGGAGAGATTCAACCTGGAAATGAGGAGAAATTTTCTGACAGTGAGAACCATCAACCAATGGAACAGAAGTTGCTTTCGGAAGTTGTGGGCGCTTAATCACTGGAGGCTTTCAAGAAGAGATTGGACTGCCACTCGTCAGAAATGGTATAAGGTCTCCTGCTTGAGCAGGGGGTTAGACTAGATGACCTACAAGGTCCCTTCCACCTCTGTTATTCTAAGAAATCTTGTTTGACTCTGGGAATGGTTGTGTTTGTTTCCTGACAATATATATATATATAATTGAATGTGCAGTGTTGATTATAGTAATTTCAGAGTGCTTCCAAGTGACATAGCTTTCCCTTTAGTTGCACGGCAGTGTTTTATCTCTCCTTTGATTCTTATTTTTATTACAATGAATAGAGATATTTCATTTATTATAGAAAGACCCAGAGCAGAAGTGCAATTTTTTTTTTTAAAAAAGTGGAATAGTTTATTATAACGAATAAAGCTGTCTTGTGCTTCAGATCTGAACTGAAGCTGTAGAAATGCAAATTTAGCGCTGTTTGTAGCTCTTTAGGGAAACTATTTTTTTTTCCTCAGGATTTGCATTGCAGCCATGGAGGGAAGCCGCACAAAAAGACAGAGCTATTTTAAAGAGTTGCAGACAGGACTGTAGAAAGTAAGCACCCACCCCTCTCCTAGAAGAATGAAATATTTTGAGGAATATTTTTTTTAAAGGCATGATTAAATATTTCCTCTAAAAGATTTCTTTTATAATTCTTTACAAACATATCAATGTGAGAACAGTGTGGCAGCTGGGGATCATGCATTCTAATACAAATAAAACTAATAAAATTAATCATAGTTGTTACATTCAATCAACATACTGTATATTTCTAATAATAATACACATTTATATTAAGTTACAGTCTGTCATTATTCAATTATTCCATATTTTCTCTTGTTATTGCCTTTATTTTATTATATAAAAGTGTATACACTAATATTCCCCCCTTCTCTAATTTCTATCTCTTATTCTAACTTTTAATCATATCATCCTTTATTTAAAAACTGTTTTCTTTCTATCCCACCTAGCTTCTAGTCATGTCACCTACCTAAAAAAAGAAAAGAAAGAGAGAGAGAAAGAATAGCAAATCAGAACAACAAAAAAGAGAAATCATCTATCCATCGTCTCTTGCCCGCTTCAATACTTTAATTGCTAAAAGTATCTGAATTTTGATCACGCGATGCAAAGGTTGTAACTGTGCTGTTGTAACTTGTTGTCAAGGATTAGCTGTGTTCCAACATCCAATTTCCTTATTGATGCACCGACAGATATCACAAAACCTCTGTGTGGAGATGGGCAGTTTTAAAGTTTGATGAATACAACTTGGATAAAACACTTATCAAGAGCAAATAACCAAAGGAGATTGATGCTAATATTCTGGGATCATCAGGAATCATCTGCAGATCTGTTCACAGTTGCAGTTGAGCCAAATTTTTCTACATTCCTGGAGATTTCGTTTGAGGAAACTAAAGTAAAAAAACAGATAACTCTAGTTTCAGACTCCCAGAGTAATATAATTTCTGAGTGTCAGACGCAAGAAACGGAACAGTAAAATAAAGTTACTGACTGACTGGCAGCATCTGAGCAGATATGATGATGCTTCATTTAAAGATGTTCTTATATCTTCCTCCATCAGCTTCAAAAGTAAGAAATTAAATCACATGAGTGGGGAACATTCCTTTACCGTCAGCAAAAAGTATGGAAAAAGTACAAAA
Organism: Pantherophis guttatus; assembly: GCF_059756535.1. Taxonomy (NCBI): domain Eukaryota; kingdom Metazoa; phylum Chordata; class Lepidosauria; order Squamata; family Colubridae; genus Pantherophis; species Pantherophis guttatus. Next base: position 74,030,686 of record NC_142070.1, on the reverse strand, counting down.
GTATATCACTGACATTTCTTTTCTCTTATTATTTCTATATCATTTTCTTTTTTATGATTTATTACACAAATCCAATGTGTAAATGATAATATTGTTCATAAGGAACATCGAATTATACGTTCATAGATATTAGTGTTTGTAGGGAGAAAAGCAGGCAGACTTGGAGGGTGGAGTTAAGCATGTCATCAGTTTAGAATCGTTACGTTGCCACAAGTTCAAGTCCAACCCCTCTTGAATTCTGTTGATCCTTATCTGCTTTAAATTTAAAAGACTCTGTGGGGCTTAGAAATCCATGTCTTCTTTTCACAGCATTGGAAAACAGTGTGAAAAAACAAAACAAAACTAAGGACTGGCCAGGTTTAAATTCTGGACTACAATTTGCAATTGCTCAAAAATTGTCCACTGCCTTATACATTTAATATTTGCAAGAGCACAAGATAAAGTTTCTACCTCTGTTTTTTCTCGTCTCAGTGGGAGCCTGACACAGATAACGGTTTTGTAGTTGCAATTCTTTTATCCATAAATCTTCTTCTACTGACCTTAAAAAAAAACGTTATGAATTTTCATTACAAAGAACACCTTATTTCTTCTTAGCACAAGATACCAGCATGATGCTTTTATGATAGGAGGTCTCAGAAAACGACATGGTGCAATTCCGTTTTTTAAAACTTAAAGGAAACATACAGCTCTTTTTTTTTTTTAAATAAATCTACACACTTATTACTTACATCTCAGGAGGAGGAGAGTAAGGCTTGGGGCTAATTGGCCACTCCCTTAGCCTATTTAAGGAGGAACGCCGATTGCAGCAAGCTGTAGGGAACAACTTTAGTTCACTCTCCTTCGTGTCTGGATTCTCTGCAAAAATTGCTTCTGGGCTTTCTGCCAACCCTAGTAAGACTGTGATTACCTTATCTTAGAATTCTTGTAGGCTGTTAAGACAGTTTATTAACAGCCTTTGGTTGAAAAAGAGTGAGTTATTTGAGTAAAATAAGCTTTGTATAGATTTTGTGTGTGCTGCGTTCTTTGGGGTCTGTAGCTGGGGCAGAACACTACCGGTTTGGGCAAACTGGTAGTAAAAAAAATGCTACAGGTTCAGACGAACAGGTATTTCCAACAAATGGTGCGTATTGAGCATTTGTGTGTTCATGTGTGCAGCGTGTTTGGTATGCACTGTGCATGCACATGCAGCTCACGTTTGGCATGCAGCACGCATGCGCGGCCAGTGAACCAGTAGCAAACCGTTTCGGATTTCACCACTGGTGATAATATATTAGAGTAGAACTGCTACCTGGAAATAAACACTGTTGGATTCAATGGGATGAATTCTTGGCTGCACGTGTGATCAAAATAGAGCATTATAGTAAACTATAACTATTTGTAAGCCCTGAAACAAATGCCAATGCAATGTTCTCTTTTCTTAAATAAATGCTACCCCCCATACCTATTTTGATGTTTGCTTCTCCTTCATTTCTAAGTATTGGGTGTTATTTTTGCTTAATAGCGTATCAACAGTGGTGTTTCTGTAAAAGGTTTATTATTGAGCTGCGTTGAGTGGGACAAAGTTTAATTGCCAACGGAATGTTCACCATTAAAAAATATGGTATTTCAAATGTCAAGCCAATTTTAAAAGGAATAGGTTGTGGAAAACATAGATCCAACATTTCAGACCATCCTAGTAAAAAAACAGCTGGAGGCTAGTCTGCAAAAATGCCCAAACTACACAACAATGATAAGGCCCTCATAATATTTTGAACGGATAAAAACTCTCTTGACACACAGAGGTCTTTAACACAACGGGATCCCAATTTAATTTATAACCGCAACAGCTGACGTACAGAACAAAAATTTACACGAAATGGCTTAAAAAATTGTGATAGAACGAATCCTCATGGATCCCATTCAGGGGTGAGCTTTAAAAATTTTATCAAGGGGTTCTCTGCTCAGTTGCTGGTGGGCATGGCCATGGTGGGCGTGGACTAGTCCGCCTCCTGCATCATGGCAGGGGGAGGCATTTTTGCCCTCCCCAGGCTCTGGAGGCCTTTCTTGAGTCTCCGGGAGGGCAAAAATGGCCTCCCCAGGCTCAGGAGACTCTCTGGAGGCTGGAAATGGGCCCATTTCCAGTCTTCCTGAACTTCCGGTAGGCCCATTCCGGTTCACCCTCACCACTTCAAACAAATGGTTATCCAACCTCTTCTTAAAAAATTTCCAGTGTTGGAGCCTTCACAACTTCTGAAGGCAAGTTGTTCCACGGATTAATTGTTCTAACTGTCAGGAAATTTCTCCTTAGTTCTAGGTTGCTTCTCTCCTTGATTAGTTTCCACCCATTGCTTCTTGTCCTACCCTCAGGTGCTTTGGAGAATAGCTTGACTCCCTCTTCTTTGTGGCAGCATACCAAATACTGGTATTACCCCTACTTCCTTTTTTTCCCCCATTTCTTATTTCATTCCATTTCCTATTCTGCAAGTATTGGACTGCCTTAAAACTCAGATCCCCACCATAATTTTTGGCTCGGCGTAAAGGCACCTCAGAAGAAGGAACAGATCAGAGGTGGGTTTCAGCAGGTTCTGACCAGTTCTGGAGAACTGGTAGTGGAAATTTTGAGTAGTTCAGAAAACCGATAAATACCACCTCTGACTGACCTTGCCCCCATCTATTTTCTGCCTCCCGAGTCCCAGCTGATCGGGAGGAAATGGGGATTTTGCAGTAACCTTCCCCTGCCATGTCCACCAAGCTCTGCCCACCAAGCCATGCCCCGCCCACCAAGCCACACCCACAGAAACGGTAGTAAAAAAATTTGAAACCCACCACTGGAACGGATGTTGTGGCACGACGATACTATATTCCGTCTTCTGGTGTGTATCTGCACAAGTAGACAGGCCAATGTCATTACAAATCAGCAATGTGCCTCCCACATCTTGGCTCAGATATAAGTTAGTTTTGAGTTTTGTACATGTGTCAACTCTCTCTTCACAGAGCTCTGCAGAGGGACGTAAGCTTTGACTCATTTTTGAAGCAACACTTATCAATCTCCCAATGGTTTACTTTGAAAATGCAAAACAGATTTTTGTTCTCTCGAGGGTCTTTACCAGCAAAAGAACTCCAAGCTGTTCCAATGACACGCTAGATTGAAAAAAAAAAGGCTGGGGATTCAACCTCGGCAAAGCTTTTGAAGGTCATTCTTTGCAGCATCCAGCAAATATGTGCAGTATGTCTGAATGTAACAATATTTGTAGTCTGCTCCTATCCGGATAGATCTGGTGGGTGAGCCCCAATCGTGATAGATCAGGGGTGTCCCAATTCAATTTCATTGAGGGCCACATCAGGGTTGTGTTTGACCTTGGAGAGCTGGGGTGGGCGTTGCTGGGGTGGGCGTGGCCAGGATGACATCACTCATGTTGTGGGGGCACCTGTGATGGCCCAAGTGCTCTGCCAGCAAAAATGGGCTGCCGAGCTCCGTTTTCGGCTGCAAGGGCCTCCTGCAACCCCCTGCCAGCAAAAATGGAGCTCACATGTGGCCCTTCCAAGCTCCATTTTCACTGGCAGAAGCATCATGGGCCAGTCCTTCTCTGTTTCCAGGGCAGCCCCGTGGCCAGATCTAAGCATCCCGCAGGCCGGAGCTGGCCCCTATGATAGATATTTGAAGGTTTAAAATAACTGTGTTCTTTGCAAGGCTACTGTTGGTATTTTGGAAGATATTTCGTGGCTATTTTTGCGTGTGTACCGGTCAAGAACCGGTTAGCTTCCCTTTCAAACAAACAGATGGATTTGTTTCCAAAATAGCCACGCGAACCTTGGAAAACTAGATTTGTTTGAAAAGGACTTCGTTCAGTTTCCCACAGGTTGCAAAACATCAAGGTCAAATGCTTTGTACACACATACAGATTGTACACATGTGGTGGTATGGTGAACGCAGGGCTGGATAAGGAAGAATTAAAATCCCGTAAGAATGGAGAGAAGACATTTGAAGGGGGTCCTTGGTGCTCTCTGAACTTGGTTGTTATCAGTGGTGGGTTTCAATTTTTTTTACTACCAGTTCTGTGGGTGTGGCTTGGTGGGCGTGGCAGGGGAAGGATACTGTAAAATCTCCATTCCCAGCCCACTCCAGGGGAAGGATACTGTAAAACCACCATTCCCTCCCCAATCCAGGGGAAGGTTACTGCAAAATCCCCATTTCCTCCCGATCAGCTGGGACTCGGGAGGCAGAGAATAGATGGGGGCAGGGCCAGTCAGAATTTTTACTACTGGTTCTCCGAACTACTCAAAATTTCTGTAGCCAGTTCTCCAGAACTGGTCAGAACCTGCTGAAACCCACCTCTGTTGTTATCTTGCAGATGTTTCATTATCCAAACTGGATAACATCATCAGTGCTAGACTTACCTAATAATGTTACCCATTACTGGTATTGCTGGTAACACTGGGATTCACTGCTGATTTTACTCAGTTTGGCTACTGGACATCTGCAAGTAAACAACCACACTCAGAGAGCACCAAGGATCTCTCATTTCAACCCTGAGCTACACATATTTTCCTCTACCATATTTTTTGGAGTATAAGATGCTCTAGAGTATAAGACACACATTAGTTTTTGGGGAGGAAAACAAGAAAAAAAAATTGTTTCTGCCTACCAGCATCCATCTGTATTCATCTGGCTAGCATCCTTGCAGCAAATAGCAAACAGCCTGGTCAGCTTCAGCATGTTATCGCAGCCTGATTCAGGACAAGCAGCTGATTGGTGAGTGGATCAGCCTCCCAGAATACCCCCAATCAGCTGTTCCAGGCTGCAGGGATTGCCACAGATCATCGCCACCAATCGCTGCCTCCTAGTGTCAGATTTTCAGCCTCCTAGTATTGCGTTTTCAGCCTCCACACACCCTACTTTTGGCCTCTGCATATCGTGTTTTTGGGCGTTTCCAGGTGGCGGGAATTCCCGCTGCCACCAATCCCCACTGTGTGGAACCACCTGAAAATGTGACACACAGAAACCAAAAATGGGCTGTGCAGTTGCCGAAAATGGCCGAAAGGTGGGGGCCGGTGGGTGGGTGGGGCTACATTGGGGGATAAGATGCACCCAAATTTTCACCCTCTTTTAGGGGGGGAAAAGTGCATTTTATACTCCAAAAAGTATGGTATATTCCTTCGTAATCTGTAGAATCTAGAAAAGTCTGAACCTGTGATAGTTCTCCATCTCTACCCATTAATTTTTTCAGAAAAGCTCATTTTAGCCTTGTGTCTCTCAGCTGATTTATCAATTTATTGTTTTACTCATTATTGTTTAACCTCCGCCTCAAACATCCTTTTCATTTGCACAGTCTTGTTTGACAGCTAGTTTAATTAAGATGTGTTTTGTATAACTATTATTGTAATTTTGCAGCTATTAAATCTATTCCAGCGATGGCGGTTGAAAATAAAAGCCGGATGATATGATAAATTTGGAATCTAGTTTTAGAGGTCAATTGGACAACTGTGCAGTGTTTGAAGACTACCTGTGAGTCAGGTGTTCCCATCGGCACCAACTGCGCTGATGATGGAAGGGCCAAATTTGAGAATTGAGCCTGAGATGATAGAATTAGCAGAGATGGCCAAATTGACATGGTTGATTAGAGAAAGGATAATAATCACATTATGAGTGACTGGAAACTCCTCATGGACTTTTTGCTGAACAAAAAATAAAAATAAATGAACTTGTGATTTATGGGTTTGATAATTAGAAAGGACAGAGTGTGGAAAGAAGGAAATTATGGGCTAACCTTGGAGAAAGAGGGTAAAACATAAATGTAACTGCAGTTAAGAAAATTGCAAAACTTTCTTCACCATTTCTCTCTTTTTTCACTTACAGATAGTCCTTGACTTATGACTACAATTGTACCAAAATTTTATGTTGCTAAGTGAGAGAGGTGAGCTTTGCTCCATTTTATGATGTTTCTTGCTACTGTGATTTAAATGAATCACCTCAGCTGTTAAGTTAGTAACAGGGTGGAAAAGCAGAGACATCACCCTGCCAACAAAAGTGAGTATAGTCAAGGCTATGGTTTTCCCAGTTGCAATGTATGGCTGGGAAAGTTGGACCATAAGGAAGGCTGAGCGCCAAAGAATTGAGGCCTTTGAACTCTGGTGCTGGAGAAGGCTCCTACGAGTTCCTTGGACTGCAAGGAGATGCAACTGGTCAGTCCTAGAAGAGATCAACCCTGACTGCTCTTTAAGAAGACCAGATCCTGAAGACAAAACTCAAATACTTTGGCCACCTAATGAGAAGGAGGTTTTCAAGCAGACTGAATAGCCATTTCCCCAGAATGGTATACTATAGGTTCTCCTCCTTGAGCAGGGACTTGGACTAGACAACTTCCAAAGTCCCTTCCAACTCTGTTATTCTCTATTCTAAACATACCCAATTCTTTCCATTTGAGCCTCCTGGGATACATTTTGTTCATGAAATCTCCAGGAGTGGAATACCAAAACCTTTAATAACCCACAGTTATTGAAGGAAGATGGGACCATCTGTTGCAAATTTTGTGCTATTGTTATTAATGGAGGACTACCGTATTTTGGATGCTAAAATCCAGACATTCGCAAGATGGAAGCAGAATGTTATACTTATGTCTTTGCTGCCATCTATGGGTCACCCTTATTTTTTGCAGTCCAGCTGCAGTCGGCCTTCCATAAGAAAATTGAACTTTTTTTTTTTTTTTTGCCTTTCATTCATGAATACAGGTAGTCCTAGACTTACAACCAGTGGTGGGATTCAGGCAGTTCGCACCTATTTGGGAGAACCGGTTGTTGGAAGAAATCTTATTTTGTTTTTTTCCACTTTACAGAGCTAATCCTGTAAGGAAGGCAGGAAGGAAACATTCTGCTGTTGTTTCTAGCCTAATCTTTATTGCCCTGCTTACAGAAACTGCCTCTCTGGTTAACCCTTGTTACATTGTAACAGCTAAGGCAAAGCACCCATCGACGTGAGTAACGTTGAGTTGGCCACGCCCACACGGTCACATGACCACCGAGCCATACCTACCCAGCTGGTCATTAGGGCAGAGAACCAGTTGTTAAATTATTTGAATCCCACCACTGCTTACAACCAATCACTTAATCATGAGGATCTCCCAAAAGATACTTATGATCTCGTTCCCAAGTTCTGACTGCATTTTGGCTACCCAGCAACCAGCCTGCAGTAACATTCATTTGCAATGTCCCGCAGTCACATGACCACAATTTATGATGTTTTCACCAAAAGGTAGCTTTTACTTCTGATTTTCAGCAAAAACACCCCATAGCATACAATGTGTTCACTAGCAACCGTGGATTCATTTAATGACCCTGGTGAATCATTCAACAACCTCCACACACACACACACACACACACACACACAAAAGATCATAAAATTGGGTTAGTCATGCAATAATCTCCTGTACAACCTCATGATTTACGGTCAGAATGGAGATGTTCCATTGCGGTCATAAATTGAGGAGTCCCCTATATGTTATTTTTTTCTTCCATGATTTTTAAAAGAATGATATGCACAGTTCTGGACAACTTTTTGACCCAAATGGCTTGAAAAACAAAAGCTCTGAAAACTTTTAAAAAATTAAAAGAAGAGTCATTATTCCCTAGGATTTCTAAAATAGGAGTTTAAGCTATGAAACTCTGGATCAACATTGTTCACCTAATAACTTTTCCTATTTCCAATAAAAATAGCATGGGCTTATAAAAGTAATTTTTTTTAAAAAAATTGATTTATATGCCGCCCTTCTCCGGAGACTCAGGGCGGCTTACAGTGCATTAAGCAATAGCCTTCATACTTTTGTATATTTATACAAAGTCAGCTTATTGCCCCCACAAACTGGGTCCTCATTTAACCTACCTTAGAAAGGATGGAAGGCTGAGTCAACCTTGAGCCTGGTGAGATTCGAACTTACTTTAATTGCAGACAGCTGGTGTTAAATTACAGTGCCTTGTCTGCAGAGCTATCCAGGCTCCTAATTGATTATATAATACTTGGTATTACTTGGTCTGCCATGTGGATGTTTGGGTGGTTTAGGGGTGGGGAATTTGTGGTGGGTGGGAATGTGTTTGGGGATTGTTATGTGTTTTGGACCTGGTCTTTGGGTGTTAAGTTAAGTTTGTTGTATGGGTATACTGTGTATACACGTAAAAGGACAATAAAGTTATTTATTTATTTATTTTAATAGGAGGAGTAAAAGGAGAGAATTAAGGAAGCCCCAGGTGAGATTCTAATGAAAGCTACCTATCTGATAGGTAGAAGGTGAAAGCATCCAGTCAACCACTAGATGATGCTAAAAAGATGGAGTTTTCCATAGCCCTATTTCCATTTTTACAGAGCCTAGGTCTGACAGCACTAATTAACATATGTTGGTCTCTTTCAATAAGCATGTCATATTAATGGATGCTATCAAATTATGTTGATCGTGACAAGGATGTGATCTCTGACTACGGCGACGTTTAACTGTGTAACATCTGACAGACGAGCCAAATAAAAAGATCGAGATGCAGTCTTTCCAATTAGTGAAAATTAATGGACATTTAGCTGCCTTCAAGGGAGTCACAAGCAGAGTCCTAGCAGACACAACTAAGGAGCTCCTGCAGCCTCTCGAGCTTTGTAATAAGTCAAAGAACTCAGTTGTGAGTTGGGTCGTAATTTGATATGTGGAACAGACATAACTTATTACCCTTGATGTCTTTTCGTTATACGATATGGAATCAATCAGCAGTACTGTCTGGTGGTCTTGTGAACTCCCGCGTGTTATTAATGATTGAGTCTATGAGTTCACATTGTTGCCTATAGATCCTTGATGGCAAACCTATGGCACATGTGCCAAAGGTTGCACGCAGAGCCCTCTCTGTGGGCATGCCAGCCGTCACCCCAGCCCAGCTCCACCACACATGCAGACCAGCTGGTCGTCGGATCTCTGCGTGCATGCATGGGTGGGCAGGGGGCATGTGTGGGGGGCACTTGCATTGCATTTTGGGGGGTTGTGTGTGCGCCCCCCCATGCCCCATTTTGGGCCTAGAATGTCACTGCGTTAAGTGTTTGCCAGCTGAGCTTCCATCCTAAGACTTACCAGAGAACTTTATTTATCTGTAGCAACTGAGATAAGACTGGTCTTGTGAGACATTGAACTACTGCGCATGTCTACATTCTTTCTTTTCTAACTTCCTGATTTATACTTCTTTTGTTCGTCTATGAGATAACTGCCGGTAAAATGTAGTTAGCTAGTTTTTTTACTTTTATAATAAAATGTTTCTTAGAATATATACTTCGGGTTTTCTTTCTTTGAGAGTATACACCATGGAAAACAAGATCCATTCACCTCTAATTAATTACAGTTTCCCCAGGGAGGGAACAAGGCTGATTCACGCTTCGACATAGAAGGCTTCCTGCACCAACCTAGAAGCCAAAATGGGGCATGGAGGTGTTGTGTGAGGCCCCCTGCGCCCCGTTTTGGCTCTGGAAAGCCTCACATGTACCTGGAAGCCAAAATGGGGCCCTGGGGGGGCGCATGTGCAAGGGCAGGGTGCACGCTCTCACATTGCATTTTGGGGGTTCGCGCATGCGTTCATGCATTCGAGCGCACATGCATGCGCTTTGGGCACTCAGCACCAAAAAGGTTAACCATCACTGCTATAGATAGTTAGAAGATAGATAGAATTCTTTATTGGCCAAGTGTGATGGGATACACAAGGAATTTGTCTTTGGTGCATATGCTCTCAGTGTACTTAAAAAGAACAGATATATTCGTTAAGAATCATAAGGTACAACACTTAATGATAGTCACAGGGTACAAATAAGCAATCAAATCATACTAGGAAACAATCAATATAAATAGTAAGGACACAGCAACAAGTTACAGTCATACAGTCATAAGTGGGAGGAGATGGGTGATGGGAATGATGAGAAGATTAATAGTAGTGCAGACTTAGTGAATAGTTTGACAGTGTTGAGGGAATTATTTGTTTAGCAAAGTGATGGTGTTTGGGGAAAAACTGTTCTTGTTTCTAGTTGTTCTGGTGTGCAGTGCTCTATAGTGTCGTTTTGAGGGTAGGAGTTGAAACAATTTATGTCCAGCATGCAAGGGGTCTGTAAATATTTTCACAGCCCTCTTTTTGACTCGTGCAATATACAGGTCCTCAGTGGAAGGCAGGTTGGTAGCAATTTTTTTTTTCTGCAGTTCTAATTATCCTCTAAAGTCTGTATCTGTCTTGTTGAGTTGAAGAACCAAACCATAGAGGTGCAAATGACAGACTCAATAATTAATAGAATTATAGTATCTTAGATACTATATCTTATACTATCATAGAATAATTACCCAGAATTGAGGAACAAGAGACAGACTCATAATGTTCTCACTGCTTCAAGCAAATTTATGAAAAACAAAACTAAAACAAACCATCTATCAGATTCTGGGACACCTTTCCTTCCTGTGTCCACAAATTTGGATGCCACTCATCCAGAAATCTGTCATGGAGGCTAGGAGCAGGGGTGAAATTCTCATGTAAACTCTCATCTTTTCTAAATACACTAGAAATCCTAAAAAGCACATTTGGAAGGTAGCCTTGCACATTGGAAGGAAGGATGCTCAAAGCTTATATCTGTGTTTTAAATGACTGAAAATCTATTAAAATTGCCTCATTCCACTTCCTGTTCCGGGCTCCGGTTACTCTAATATGTTCCCCTACCATTAATATGCACTTCTCTGCGTTAATACAACCACCTGCAGGCAGCGAAAAGCTACGTTCCGTCAAATAATATTTTTCACGCTTCCCTTCCGTGTGTGCAGAGCTGAGCTTGAATAAAATGGCATCTTTGGAAACGCACCCACTATCAACAAACACAAAGTAAATAATTCCTTCCACTGGCAGTTTGCTGTTCATTTGTACTCATAAATAAATATTACAGAATAATAATCAAAGGTCTAATTTTAGGAAATCAGGCGGGAAAAATAAAGAATCGTTTCCATCAGACTGAAGTCGGCACGTCACTGACAGACCAACCTCCTCTGAGAACAGGTCTGCCCCTTCTATTTACTGTTAAAACTATCATTGTTGTGAGCTACTGAGAGAAATAATGAGGGGGTACGTCAGGTGAATGGCAAATGGATAACTAAGGATGGAGTGCAGATTTTAAACAAAGCTGTAATGAGGAATGTGATTGAACGTGTGCATGAAGGAACTCATTGGGGAACGCAAGCACTTATTGATTTCATTAAGCATATGTATGTATGTAGGGGAATGTATACAATAGCTATGCAAATAGTACGGAAGTGTATACATTGTGTAAGAATAAATAAGAAGATTATGAGGAAACAACCGTGGGGAGGTAGAGATTTAGCTGTCTGGCCTTTCCAACAAATCCAGGTGGATTATACAGAAATGCCAACAGTTGGGACTCCAAAATACGTTAGTCATAGTAGATCATTTGACTGGATGGGTTGAGGCTTTTCCGTGTGTAAAGGCAAATGCTCAGATGACTGTTAAGATCATATTGGAACAAATGATATGGTTTAATTGAATCCATTGATAGTGATAGAGGTACACATTTTGCGGCCCAGGTGGTGAAGCAGGTAATGAATCAATTAGGAATTGATTGGCAACTTCATTTAAGTAATACGCCCACTTCCTCTGGCCGAGTGGAGAGGGCAAACCAGACTATTAAATCTGCGTTAAAAAAATTAATGATAGAATTACAACTACCTTGGACGAAATGTTTGCCTTTAGCTCTATTAAGAATAAGAACAAGTCCTAGAAAAGATTTGGGAATATCTCCATATGAGATGATGTTTGGATTGCCGTATACAGGGAAGGTTGGAATGCCTAGAATAGAACTGAAGGATGTGTTTCTACGAAAATATATACAAGGACTGTCCCAGTGTTTTTCTTTTTTAAGGCCCAAAGGACTATTGGCACAGATTTCCAAATACATTTGATTTCCAAATACATGAGTACAAGAGCAGAGACTGGGTCCTGATAAAAGCCCTTAAAGAGAAAAAGTTGCAGCCGGTGTGGGAAGGACCGTTTCAAGTATTGTTAACCACTGAATTGGCTGTGAGGACTAAGGAACGAGGCTGGGTGCATTGTTCTAGAGTGAAGGGACCGGTGGCTTCGCCTTATGGATGGACAGTTGCTACAAAACCTACAGATCCTCTTAAATTGACTTTTCGCCGACAAACCTTAGACGATTGATGACCAATGGATGGAAGAAGAAATTTGTATTTGGCTAGGAGTAATATTGCTTTTTGCTATGTTTTTGATTGTATTAAGAAAAGATATAATTGATTGGTGTAAATCTATGCTTTGGTATCCAGTGGATGTAAGTTCCCCTCGATTGATTGATACTTTGGTGGTAAGACAATAAACTTTTATCTGTCTGGACAATACATTGGGGGGTGGGGGGCTAGTCCACTAGGAAGATGGGGTTCATGGTGGTACTGTTTATTTTTCTAAAGGTGCAGATAGGGATGGGAATTTTGGATGTGTTACCTAGTTACCCGATAACTTGGCAGCAGTTATGTTTCCATACCGAACTCGAGCACCATTATTCTCTAATAAACACACCACTGACCCTGATAGATAGTACTGAAGAGGCTGACATATGTGTAAAATCATCTTTTGGGGATGGTATACCATTGGGCAGATATGCCAGGTGTAACCGTACATATGAAATAACCCCTAAATACATTGATCTTTCAAATAGAATGGAGTTCTTATACAATCAATGCACTGAGCGATATGGTAATTATACCCCTTCATATAAGATGTTCCGTATTTTAGAGGAAGGATTACACTTTCCATTTTTAGAGTTAAAAGCCCCTTCTAAGTTAATGTTCCTATGTGGCAATATGGCTTTGCCTAAGCTATATTATTTATGGAAGGGGCGATGAACTATTGGTTACCTTAAAGCACCTTTACGATATACCAGAAACATTGCTGAGCGGAGGAAGAGAGAAGGCAATGTATTTCTGGATTTAATGAAGGTGGCTTTAAACAGTTCTTCCTTTTGTATCAGAGGTGAGACAACTGTCTCTGATATAATGGCGACATGTTTTGTAGGGGTGCCGGTTCCAAGAAAATTTGTATTTCAAGAGGCATGCAATAGAACCAAATAATTTTAATTTGTCACATGTCATAACATTATTTGGGAGTCCTCAAAAGTCAACTAAATGGACTAATCAGAAGAAACTGGTGATTGAAGTTAAAACGATATTACCAGCATATGATTGTGTGATTTATAAACACCCTGAGAAACGACAAGAGAAGGTGATATATGTTCCTGTGCCTACTGAAAAGGTGTTTCACTGTTCGGAGACGGAGGAAGTGGAAGCCATTAGCCAGGTTCTATATTTACCTAGAGGTTGGTTTCTCTTTTGTGGGTTGAATGCTTATGCATATATTCCTGCACATGCCATAGGTGGTCCTTGTACTATTGGCTGTTTAACTACTGTTATGGCTGTTGCACATTTAAAAGACATAAATTATAAAACAGAGTTTTACTGTGAGATGATGAATGCAAGTTTATATCATACTGATCGTGTTCTACCTGTAATAATGATGTAGTAGTATTAAACAAGGTCCAAGCTGGACTTTTGGGAATGTTTCCATGGATGTCTACGCAATATAACCAATATCAACTTGGACATTTAGCTTGTGCTTTAGCTAAGAGTATAAATGAAACATTGTCTGATATTGCTGCATTAGCTGATGAGATGGGAGAAGTAAGGAAGTCTATATTGCAAAATAGAGTAGCTATAGATTATATGCTATTAAGAATGGGTAATGGGTGCGAGGAATTCCAAGGCCTTTGTTGTTTTAATATTTCCGATAACTCCTAATTTATAGAATCCAAGTTAAAAACATTACATAATATTACTACACGTTTAACTCATGTAACCGAAAATGCAGCTTTTAGAGGGGTCTGGGATACATTAACTTCATGGTTACCAGGCTTTGCATGGTTGAGGGAATTGTTTGTTGGTATTCTACTTATTGTAGTTATAGGTCTTATTTCATGTCTTTGTATTAAATGTATACCTGTTTGCTGTAGCTTATGGAAAGGTTGGTGGAAGTGTTGCTGCAGAGTGAGGAAACAAAAGAAATTGGCTGGAGAATCGCGTGGTAGCTTAGGCCGCAGAGAGGTTTCTATAATGCTACAAGATATACATAATTTACAGGAATATGAATTGGTAAAGAGGAGAAGTAAGGATTGAGAGAAATAAGGATTATTCCTGTAAGAAGTATAACCTGAGCTATGCCATTTTAAGTGCCTTATTTTACCTTGTATAACCTGATTATATAATTTAGCTAGTAATAATAAGACTTAGGAACATGAGACAAGGAACTGTGTAATTCCTGTGTATGTTCTTAAATGCTGATGTATGTTCTTAGAATCTGCTTGTTTTGCAGGAAATCTTCTTCTGGGTCAACGTGCCCTCGTTAATAAGGGGAAGTACGCATATAAAGATATCACAAGCATAAGCAATATTTTTGTGTGGGGTATTTTTACTGGAAAAACAGGGATTTTCCAGGGGGCAGAACATGTGCTAAATATGTTATATAAGATCTGAAACTGGGCTCTAGGGATGTACTTACATCCTATTGTATCAGACCTGTGTATCCTGAAATTTGTATATAAGATCTGTAAGAAGAAGGCTTAATTGCTTTCTCTTCCTGTGAGAGAAAGTCACTTTGCAAAGTTATAATAAAATTCTGTCTTGTATTTCATAGTCTCTGTTTTCATTCCTAAAAAGGTAAATGCTGGTTTCCTGATACCACAGCTACATAACAATGGACGAATTGGTGCATCATAAGGCAACAAGTTTTGAATCATCATCCATCATTAGCAAAGGTGGTATTCAGCCGGTTTGTATCAGTTCGGGCAAAACGGTAGTGGAGATACATGCCAAGGTGCATGGAATGCTGTTACCGTCCCATCATTGTGGTACCTATTTATTTACTCTCATGTGCATGCTTTCGAACTCTTAGGTGGGCAGGAGCTGAGGTAAGCAACGGGAGCTCATCCCATCGCACAACACTCGGGTCTTGAACCTGGGCTGTCCACTTTCCAGCTGTCAGGTTCAGCATCTTTAACTGCTGAGCCATTGCCCCACAGGTGGTATTCAACCGGTTCGCATCAGTTCAGGCAAACCGGTAGCGGTGATAGCTCCAAGTCATGCTATTTAGGCACATTTTCAAGGCTGGGCACATACACAGAAGGTGCAAGAGCAAGCAAAGGACATGCGTGGAAGGCCAGGTGCATGCACGGACAGCACCCACGTGTGGCGAACCAGTGGTAAAGGTAAGTGAAACCCACCCCTGTATTGTCCCCTCCCCCATATATCTGTAAAATGATGACCCAATGGGTCATGAATTGTCTAGACTTCTTATAAACCTGGAGGAAAATATGGGTACCCTCATTCTTATCAGCTTTCTTAAAAATATTTTTTTTATCTAAAAAGGACTATTTTTAGAATGAAATCTGACTAAAAAAAAATAGTATGGTGCAAGTCTAGGAAATGAAAGAGGTCCTTCTCACCATCTGCCAATGCTATAATTTAAGACTTGAGCACTTCCAACCCAGAATCTTTAGACATTCAAGGATGAATAGTGATAAGGAAAGGCAATTTCATAGCATTTCTCAACCTTGGCAACTTTTAAGAGGTGTGTGACAATTCCTGAGCTGCTGAGGAATTTCAGGAATTAAGGCCCACATATCTTAAAGATGCCAAGGCGGAGAATTACTGGCTTAAAGTTTCCATCTTAAAGTATCAAGGTTACTTTGAGATTGTCATTACTGAGGGTTTTCTCATTAAAGAAGCAAAGGAACAATGGACAAAAAAGAAGGGAATAAGGTTCTATTATAATAGGAACATACAAGTTGTGTTAGCAGGGTTTGTCCAGAATATCAAGAAGGTTAGGAAGAAGACCTTCCATAATGTTTTTTGAAGAAAGGTTACAAAAGCTTTAAGATATACAATGTTCTACCACCCTTCAAAGCTTAAAGCATCTCGGAAATGTGACCAAATACTGGGCACTTACTACCACATGTGGTGGACATGTAGAAAAGCAAAAGAATACTGGCAAAAGATTTGAATGTGGTTGGAAGAAATGACCGGACAGAGATTGGAACTCAAATCAGAATTACTCCTATTGGGAATTATAAAAGAAGATCTAAATAAAGGGTTAACATATTTAATATTGCATATCATAACAGCGTCGAGAATAGTTTATGCCCAACAGTGGAAGAGTAAAAACATACCTAAAGAAAGGGAAATAATAAAGAAAATGCTTGACTGTGCAGAACATGATAGACTGATGCTAGAACTGAAAAATAAAGGACAGACAGAATACTATGAGATTAGGAATAGATTTTATCAATGGTTAGATTTAAGGAATAGAAGTCGGAACGGATAAGAACAAGGATGTATAGTTTGAAACAAGAGGCAATATATGTAATATAGTATGTGAGTGTAAGCGTGTATAAGAGGTTAAGTATGTGTATATAATTAGTAAGTAATAAGTAATAGTAAGGGATAAGTAGTAATAGTAAGTAATAAGTAGTAAGGGAAATGATGGCTCAGTTGCTAAGACTCTGAGCTTGTCAATCAAAAGGTCAGCAGTTCAGCGGTTTGAATCCTTAGTGCCACAAAACAGGGTGAGCTCCCGTTACTTGTCCCAGCTTCTGCCAACCTAGCAGTTCGAAAACATGTAAAAAGTGCAAGTAGAAAAATAGGGACCACCTTTGGTGGGAAGGTAACAGCGTTCCGTGAGCCTTTGGCATTGAGTCATGCCGGCCACATGACCACGGAGACATCTTCGGACAGTGCTGGCTCTTCGGCTTTGAAACAGAGATGAGCACCGCCCCCTAGAGTCAGGAACAACTAGCACATATGCGCGAGGGGAACCTTTACCTTTAGTAATGTATATTGAATACACAAGAGACCTGTGTTATATTTTGTATGGGTGGAGATATCGCCAAGACAGTTCCACCATGTACAATTTCATTTTTAACAATAAAGGGTTGTTTTTTTGTTTTTTTTTTAAAGGCTTAAAGCATCTTGTTTGCTACTTTCGTCACCCTAGAGCAGTGATGGCTAACCTTTTTGCTGTCGCATGCCAAAAGTGGGGGGAACAGGGGCGGGTTGCGTGCATGCGTGCCCAAACCCATAATTCAATGCCCCCCCACACCCTGCGCATGTGCGTGGGACCCCACCATGCTCCGCCCGCTTTTGGCACACGACGGCAAAAAGGTTACCGGTGGGCCTGGTGGGCCCGTTTTTGCCCTCCCCAAAGGCTTTCTTGGAGCCTGGGGAGGGCAAAAACAGCCTTCCCCACCCACCCCCGGAGGCGCTCTGGAGGCCCATTTGCTGACTTCTGGTGGGCCCAGAAGGCCTGAAAATTAGCTGGCCAGCGCGCGTATATGTGCCGGAGCTGAACTAGGGCAACGCTTGCGTGGCCACAGATATGGCTCTGCGTTCCACCTGTGGCATGCGTGCCATAGATTCGCCATCACGGCCCTAGAATTTTAAAAAAGGAATGTAAGCAACTAATCATTCTGGTGCCATCTACTTCTGAAAGATCTCTGGGGGCTACCAAACTAAATCTGGGCACTAGCTACAGTTTTACTAGGACTAGAATCAAGGAACTGGAATACTTTGAAGAAGAAATGGTATTCCATTCAGCTATTGCTAGTCAGGAATAGTTTGAAGTTAAGGTCTACAAAAAAAATGCGGTGCTCATGTTTTTATCAGTTATCTGATGGTTCCTTCATCCATACTTGGAATTTCTAAACATTGTTGATAGCGTAAAGTATGTCTTATTGAAAGTAGCTTCTCTTGTTTATATCAGTGCCTGCTCATAAGGTCCTTATTATCCATGAAGAATGTGGATAATGATGCATAAGTTTCTATGGAGATTCTCAATCATTCAGGTCATGGTTGTCCTCAAAAGACAATTGGGACTTTCTTGTTTTGTTTCAGCATGCTTTGTTTCTCATCGAAGAAGCTTCTTCAGTTCTGATTGAACGGTGGAGGATGGAAGGATTTATTTTCCTTGCAGTCATCTTGTCATTAGCACTCTTTCTGAGAGTCATTGAGGCCACTTGGAGGTTCATCTGTGCCCTCAAGATGTTTCAGAAAAATTGTAGACTATAAGATTCAGAGCACAGATAGACCTCCAAGTGGCCTCGACGACTCTCAGAAAGAGTGCTAATGATGAGACGACTGCAAGGAATATAAATCCTTCCATCCTCCACCGTTCAGTAAAAACGGAAGAAGCTTCTTGGATGAGAAGCAAAACATCTTCAAGGAAAACAAGGAAGTTCAGTTGCCTTTTGGAAGAAAGCACCCTTAGGACATAATGGTCCATAACTCAGACATCTCTTTAGACACGTTCACTCCAGTCAACCAGCAAATATCATGGCCTATACCCATGATGGCGAACCTATGGCAGGCGTGCCACAGGTGGCACGCGGAACCGTATCTGTGGGCACACGAGCATTCCTCTAGCTCAGCTCAAGCACGCATGCGTGTGCCGGCCACCTGATTTTCGGCCCTTCTGGGCCTACCAGAAGTTGGGAAAGGGGCTGTTTCTAGCCTCCAGGGAGGTGCGGAAGGCAGTTTTCGCCTTAGCCGGTTTCCTAAAAAGCCTCTGGAGCCTGCAGAGGGTGAAAAACGGGCCTTCCGGGCCCACTGGAAGTCGAGAAATGGGCCGTTTCTGGCCTCTGGAGGGCCTCTGGGGGGTAGGGAAATCGTTTTCGCCCTCCCCAGGCTCCTAGAAAGCCTCTGGAGCCTGGGGAGGGTGGAAAACGGGCCTACTGGGCCCACCATGCCATCATGTGCCAAAAGCAGGGGAGCGCAGGTGGGGGGTCACACGTACATGTGTGGGGACAGGGCAAATTGAATTATGGGTGTGGGCATGCATGTGCACAACTCCCCCCGGTCCCCCCACTTTTGGCACGTGACAGCAAAAAGGTTAGCCATCACTGGCCTATACATTACATTATGGGAAGAAGGCAAGACTATTAAATTGCATTTGCACAAATTCCTGCGACAAATAAACTCCATTGTCGCTTGTGACACTGAAACTTGCTTCGTGTTTTCAAGCGTAACATCAAAGCAGGATTAATGAGAGGTCTAGATTTTGACCAAAATAAAAAACCAAACCTCCAACCATCATCACGATCATTCAATGATGTTTTACAGATGTTTGGATATATACACCGTCAGTGCCTCAGCGCTGACATAGAAAGGGAGATAAGCCCTGGACTTTTGCCTGCTAAATCCCTTTGAAGCTCGGTCTCCGTGGAAATGAAGAGGGGGGGAAACATTCCTGTGAAATGACGAGACAAGAAGTCAGGAGAGTGACTTGGAAGATAGCCAATGAGAAGCAGAGAATTGGGGATCGGAAAGGGAGGGATTGGGGGGCAAAAGGTCAGTCTTGTCCGCACGAGTCATGATCCGGTTGCTGTACTCGAATAAAGAGAAGATTTCCTTAAAGATTGGCAGTTTGGAAATTCATTTATTTTGAGATAGCATCGAAGTCTGACATACACCTTTTGAAAGGAACACAATTTCAAGGTGGCACAAACATTTCCCCAAATAAAATTATATTATGCTCCTAAACCCATTCAGAAGGATTCTGTTGATCAAGAAATTATGGCTACTGGTGTCAGGATTCCAAGTAACACCCCCAATGAAAGAAAACTCCAAGGCTTGAGTTTCCTCAAAGTTCCATTTTATTAGAGATGTCATATTGGCACATCTGGGAAAACTCGAATCTGAAAGTTTCCAGGTTTTCCCCACCCAAAGGAAAGTACCCAGCACTTACATGTCCATCACATGGCCTAATCAATCCACCATCACAACTGGATATGCCTCCCAGTTCCAGCCCTCCAGGTGCAGGGCAAGATGTCCTTGACTCTCTGAGAAAGGAATGTTATTATGACTATATATATCACCCATGCTCCATACAATCCTCACTCCCAGTTTCCCACAGCAGTAAATGTGGCAGGCCTGAAGGCCCAATGCAAAAGATGGCTGCCAGGCCTGACACCTGTTTGTTTTTTTGTTAAGTTCATTATGAAACTTATAGGATGGCCTTATTGTGTAAAAAGAAAAAAACCCTGTTGACTCTATCGATAACTGAAAGAAAACAAAACTCCAACATCCCTGTGTTGCCCTAAACTCATCTCCATTTATCTTTCTGTCTTTTAGCTCCAACAAGTAGGACATTTGCATTACCAAGATAAAAGGCAGAATTTTGCCATCCGAGCACAATGCTTTTTTTTTCCCTGGACTTATTAAATTATAAATTTAACATGAACACTTCTTTTTCCATCAATGTGTGAATTGCAACAGAAACACTGCACTGTTTTGTACCTCCTGTAGTTAAAGGGGGGGGGGGATCAATATTTATTGGTTTATTATTTTAAAAACTTGGGCGTATGAAAAATGCATCTGATCCTATATTGGAATGCTGAATAATGAACATGGACCTGTTCTGCGTTAGAATAACCAGGCTAGGAAAATATTTGATGCCTTTAAACATCCGGATCTTAAAATCTAGGATAATAATATGCAGCAGAAGAGAAGAGAAAGAATTGGAGAAGGTAACAGAATGCAAAGACTTGCAAATAGAAATAGAACGACTATGGCAAAAGAAAGCAAAGATAGTATTAACCTGTTTTCCCGAAAATAAGACATCCCCTGATAATAAGCCCAATCGGGCTTTTGAGCGCATGTGCTAAAATAAGCCTCCCCCCCCCCGAAAATAAGCCCTCCCTGAAAATATTTAAACGCAGAGTTGGAAATCAGGTAAGATGGCAAGAGGAGCCCCATCTTGCTCCACACACACCCCAAAATAATAAGACCTCCCCAAAAATAAGGCCAAGCACTTATTTTGGGGTTCAAAAAATATGCCAGAGTCTTATTTTCAGGAAAACAGGGTAATAAGATCCTTGATAGTACAGGGGTTTAGTGCACCCTGTTATTAACACAGCTGCCTGTAATTTACTGCTGGTTCGAATCTCGCCAAAGCTCAAGGTTGACTCAGCCTTCCATCCTTTCTAAGGTAGGTGAAATGAGGACCCAGTTTGTGGGGGCAATAAGCTGACTTTGTATAAATATTCAAAAGTATGAAGGCTATTGCTTAACGCATTGTAAGCCGCCCTGAGTCTCCGGAGAAGGGCAGCATATAAATCAAATTAAATAATAATAATAATAATAATAATAATAATAATAATAATAATAATAATAATAATAATAATAATAATAATCATAGGTGCTTTGGGTGTCACTGGATCACCACTTGAATTCCATCAACTTTGGTATTCACCATCAATCAATTGCAAAAGGCAGCTTTACTTGGAACAGCTTTCATCCTCTAACACCATCAAACATCCACATCTGCCTATCTTGGGAAGGACTTCATAGGTGGACAAAAAAATATTGCAGTGATGGGAACTGGATGATATAGTGCTTAGACATATACCGCTTCACTGGACTTTATAGCCCTCTCTAAGCTGTTTAAAGAGTCTGCATATTTTCCCCAACAATCTGGGTCCTCATTTTACTGATCTCAGAAGGATGGAAAGCTGAATCAACCTTTCGAGCCAGTCAGGATCGAACTCCTGGCAGAATTAGCCTGCAATACTGCATTCTAACCACTGCGCTACCACGTCTCTTCAATATAATCTGAAATACCCATCAGTGGTGGGATTCAAATTTTTTTACTACTAGTTCTGTGGGCGTGGCTTGGTGGGCGTGGCATGGCATGGCTTGATGGGCGTGGCTTGGTGGGCGTCGCAGGGGAAGGATACTGTAAAATTTCCATTCCCACCCCACTCCAGTGGAAGGATACTGTAAAATCTCCATTCCCCCCTCCACACTCCAGGGAAAGGTTACTGCAAAGTCCCCATTTCCTCCTGATCAGCTGGGAATTGGGAGGCAGAGAAGAGATGGGGCAGGGCCATTCAGAGGTGGTATTTACCGGTTCTCCGAACTACTCAAAATTTCTGCTATTGGTTCTCCAGAACTGGTCAGAACCTCTGATCCTCATATATTGCAATCACTTCTGAGGAAACTTTTGAAAAATCCAAATCATTACTTTATAGCAATATTGCTATAAGTACAACAAAAATCCAGATCAAGCCCAATAATCTTTATCTGGATTTTTGCAGACCAGGCCTTGTAGCTCTAATGTAATTGGGCTTCTGCATTTACTCTGTGTAGTATTTCTAACAGTTTCTTCTGATATTCAAATCAAGTTGCAATCTATAAAATGGAAGAACTATCAACCCGCTTGGTGGTCTCTTCTATGGCTGTTAAAAAGACATTTCTATGAAAATTATTTGGGGGCTGCTTTCAGCCAGGATAGATCAGAAATTTAACTTATCAGAATTTCAATTCTGTCTTCCAAGACTCCCCTTCCCCACCCCCTAAGTTTGGGTTTCTATCTCTCTAAGGCTCTGAAGAAGCAACAAATGAGTTTTCAAGAGTTTCATTCATTTCAAGGAGCATTTGTTAAAACTCAGCGTGTGCCTTCTTCCCAAGAAATGAGTAGGCTGCAGTTTTGAAGATCCAATGATTAATTTCATTTCAGCACGAGGAAAAAGTACGCTTGCTTTTCCTTTTCTGGAAGGCAGCCAAGGCAAGAATTCATGCAGGAGAAAAGTCAGGATGACAGTTTGGACAGGAGGCTGATGCTGGGCTTCTCCCGAGTTGGGGGGCGGGGGGGACGGGACAGCATGGCATGAAAAGGTCATCGAGACAAGCGAATGCAACCATCAAACTCTGCTGAAAGAAACAGGCCTTTGGGGGAAAAAAAAACACCCCAGGATTCTAAAGGAGTGGCACAACTATCTGGCCATTACCTTCATTCACAATTGCCATCTGTAAGAATATTGTCCAACAATGGTGTGATACAACAGAGCAATCAAGGGGAACAATTGCTGCGATGCTTCAACCAACATGTTACTTTACTTTCTGATAAAAGATCAGAGTGCAAAGAAGATAAAACAGCTTCCTTCTTCCTGCTGAAGATAAGAAGACCCATTTCTGGGCAACAGGCTGGAAGAGTTTTGCACTGTATTCTTCCAGAATGTTTTGTTTTGTTGTTTCATTTTGTTTCGTTTTACAACATCCCAGCCAGAGATGGTATTCAGCCGGTTCAGACCGGTTCGGGTGAACCAATAGCTCCGACAATCAGCTGGCCCCCACCCTCCCACCTCCACTCTATCCTGCCCTTTATTTCCTGCTTTGTGGCTCATCTCTTTAAAAAAAAAATATTGAGTATTTTACATTTTAAAACCAAACACACAATAGCAAAAGAAGTCAAGAGACAAAACAACAACAACAACAACAAAAAAAACCCACACATCAGACATTAAAATACAATACTAACAACAGATATATACAATTTTACAACTTTCTGCATCGACTTTTGTCTTTACTCTTAGCTTTCTATCCTCCCGCTCCTTCTCTTTATTTTAAAATATTCATAATTAACTGTTTTGTTAGCAGGATCATTATTTACATTTATATCCAGTATGTTAATATCAAATTTCACTTTATATTCTTATTTCTTAATTTGATTTCTGTTTTCCAACCATGTATAAAACCTATTCCACACTTTATAATAATCTGAGTCTTCTCTTTCTTTGATCTCCATCGTTAATTTATCCATTTTGGCACGTTCGAGGATTTTCTTTATTACTGTTTCTTCCGATGGTGTATTGGTCAATTCTTTGGTGCTCAGCCTATCTTATGGTCCAACATTGAAGCAGACTCTTAGTTATTTATTGTTGGCGTCGCACAACATTTTGTCCCATCTTTTCTTTTTCTTCTTCTTCCTATTCCTCCTTCTCCTCCTGTTATCCATTTTATCATGTCTGTCTTTTGGCAATTCTATCAGCCAGGTCTCTCCACATCTTCCAATCCTGTGCTACTTCCTTGAGTTGTTCTATGCTCAAGGTCAGCCTTGATAGTGAAACATCGCTAGTGTCAGGTTTCGATGTCGTTTACATCGAATACATTACTGCATTTACTCTAGTGCTGACAGCTAGATGATTTTGTCTTGATTTATATGTAACAGTTCTTCACTTACTTGAAGAACGTTGGACTAAATATTCCCAACTATACAGAGGTGGGCTTCACATAATTTAACAACCGGTTCGCCCAGAATCAAATAAGTGAGCGTGCATGCACGCTCGCTTTGCTCATGCGTGTACGCCTTGCACACATGTGCACTGCATCAAAAACACAGCAATTCTGTAAAACGGGATAGAGCCGGGGCAGATAGTTGGGGCCAGCCGCTGGCCGTAACTAGCAGTTCGCCCAAACCGATCCGAACCGGCTGAATCCCACCTCTTTAACTAGACCTTCCAAATGCTTGATTGTTCACCATTGACAAGGTCATTTTGTTAATATTTCCCCTAAAATTCAGCAACGGGAATGCAATCTAATACTCCCGATGTGTTCAGTTCTTTTTTTTTTGATAGTGACAAAATAATTCTCTTGCTACAGTCTGACGTTGCTTTCTTTGGTGGTATGTGTGTGTTTGTTTTGTCACTTTCACTTATCATGATCCACAGAGATTCCACAGAGACTTTTGGGCAGCAGCTCAAACTCAACTTCTTCATTCTTCCCCACAACCTCAAAGGTTACTCTGCCCATGTGCACCAAGTGGAGAAAGCAAAGCTGCAGATTGCAGCACCAGGCAACACAAATTGCAAAACACAGACAAGGAGCAACATTTAGATTATTTGTATTCCGCAGAGAAGCGTAAACTGATTTACAGTTCCTGGCAGAGCCAGATTAATTTTTATTACATGAACCGAGATCCTAAAATCCTATTAACCTCAGAGGCAGGATAACTGCTCATAATTTGTGAAAAATAGAGTTTTCAAAGTAACCTAACTACAACAAGTTGGTTTTTTTTTTTTCAGCTACTGCAAAATAAACTCTAGCATTATGGAAATAACCCCCCCCCCCCAATGCTTAATTTCAAATTGCATAGCCTGGCCCTATTTGCTAATGTAGAAAATCCTAAAGGCTAGTTTAAATCGCTGACATCCATGTGCCCTTGCCCATTTCTGGAGATATTGAACTGAACTGGAAGTTGACAAGTTACAAAGATGTAAATGGCTGCCAAGGTGGGGGAAAAAACACCACACTCCAAAATCTAAATGCAAATGAGAATGCTGAATCCAAAGGGCCAAATATAAGTACCGTGTTTCCCCGAAAATAAGACCCTGTCTTATATTTTTATGAACCCTGAAATAAAATATAACCCATGGCTTAGGACCTGGTTATCTACAAGACCGCATTCTGCCACCGATTGCCTCCCACTGACCAGTACGCTCACACAGAGAGGGCCTCCTCAGGGTGCCGTCAGCCAAACAATGTAGACTGGCGACCCCCAGGGGGAGAGCCTTCTCTGTGGGAGCCCCTACCCTCTGGAATGAATTACCCCCGGACATACGAAGGATCCCCGACCTCCGCGCCTTCTGTCGTGCAGTGAAGACCTTGTTATTCCAGCAAGCCGCTCTGATGGGATAAATGATTTTAATTTGGTTTTAATGGGGTTTTAAAAATTGGTTTTAAAATGAGTTTTAAATTCGGCCTATGATTTAATTATTTTAATCTGCTTTTAAATTCTATTTTTGTACATTGTTTTTATTATGGCTGTTCACCACCCTGAGTTCCTTCGGGAGAAGGGCGGTATAAAAATAAAATAAAATAAAATAAAATAAAATAAAATAATAAAATAAAATAAAATAAAATAAAATAAAATAAAATAAAATAAAATGAAATGAAATGAAATGAAATGAAATGAAATGAAATGAAATGAAATGAAATGAAATAAAATAATAAAATAAAATAAAATAAAATAAAATAAAATAAAATAAAATAAAATAAATAAAATAAATAAAATAAAATAAAATAAAATAAAATAAAATAAAATAAAATAAAATAAAATAAAATAAAATAAAATAAAATAATAAATAAATAAGCGCTTGGCCATGTGCTCAAAAGCCCGATTGGGCTTATTATCAGGGGATGTCTTATTTTGGGGAAAACAGGGTATCGTCAGACTTGAACATTGGGCGCTATCCAACAAAATGAAATTCAATGGTGAAAAAAGTAAGGTTCTACATTTAGGCAAGAAAAACAAAATGCAAAGGCACAGTATATGTGGTACCTCGCTCAATAGTACTATGTGTGAGGGGGATCTTGGAGTCCTAGTGGACAATCACTTAAATATGAACCAGTTGTGTGCTGAAGCTGCCAAAAAGGCCAACACATTTCTAGGCTGCATAAACAGAGGGATAGAATCAAGATCACGTCAAGTGTTAATACCACTTTATAAGGCCTTAGTAAGGCCACACTTGGAATACTGCATCCAGTTTTGGGCGCCACGATGTAAAAAAGACGTTGAGACTCTAGAAAAAGTGCAGAGAAGAGCAACAAAGATGATTAGGGGACTGGAGGCTAAAACATATAAACAACGGTTGCAGGAACTGGGTATGTCTAGTTTAATGAAACGAAGGATTAGGGGAGACATGATAGCAGTGTTCCAATATCTCAGGGGCCGTCACAAAGAAGAGGGAGTCAAGCTATTCTCCAAAGCACCTGAGGATAAGACAAGAAGCAATGGGTGGAAACTATTCAAGGAGAGAAGCAACTTAGAACTAAGGAGAAATTCCCTGACAGTTAGAACAATTATTCAGTGGAACAACTGGCCTCCAGAAGTTGTGATTGCTCCAACACTGGAAGTTTTTAAGAAGAGATTAGATAACCATTTGTCTGAAATCGTGTAGGGTTTCTAAAGGCTACCCAACTAAGCATTAACTGACATGGAGATAATTTTTGCATATGTCATTTTTTCTTTGGTGATTATTTTTGCATATCTCGTTTTTTCTATGTGTTTCACTTTTCTTCTTTATACTGTAATTGCTATTATAATAGCAAATCCTTCATAAAAAGTTATTGCGTTACATTCTTGATTAAATTATCTTTTCATTGATATATAATTTTATGGTACTACTAAAAAAAAAAGTGGTGTTATTAGCTAGTTTTAGAAAATACACTTTTCCCAAAAGGTTTCCACAATTTTGGCCACTACTGTATATAGAGAAAAATATCAGTGAGTGGAAGAGAGAAAATTCCCAGTTTCCTTCCTTGTATATTAATTCTTTTTTTTTTTTAATTTGCCATCTCAAAAGGAATGACGTGTTCTCCACTTTGAGGAATTAAACTCATAAGACATAAGCTGGTTCTCAACCTAGAAATGAATTGAACCCTGCTAATAAATAGAAGTGACACACTCTTTGTTTAGGGTAATTTAAATAAATGTCATGCAAATCAAACTATAAATTCACGGAGCATTCCCTGCGGGATGGGATTTCAATAAAGATGTTGGCATAAATCAGTCTTTTTTGCTGATGTATATGAGTCCACTTCAGGAAAAGGAGAAAAAAAATAGATCAGCAAAAAATAAATCTAAAAAAATTACTTGAATGATTCTTGGTGAGATGGAACAGAGCTAACATCCAAGAACGCCAGCAATTGATGGCACACGTTCCACTGATAGGGACTTTATAAAAGTTGCATTTTAAACATGATGTCCAGTCTCTGCAACTGCTAATATCATGCGGCAGCATAAATAGGAAGGTTATTAATATTTTAAAAATCTAATTTTCTCTACATTACAGCGGTAATGAATTTTGATATGACTTAGGTGCTGCCAAGACCAGTTTATGACATATTTAATGCTGAACAATCGGATGGTTGATGGAACGCATTTTAAGTCTGAAGCAGTCGGTTTGTAAGCCTTGCTGTTCACTTACTAAACAGGATGGTGAAGAAATGTCATATATATGTAAAAAGTTAAAATCTCGGGTGTTTTCCCGCGTTGTTAAAAGTCTGTTAGTTAAAATACTTAAAATCCTGGCTAAAATCCCAGCTTAAAATCCTCCAAAATCCCAACAAAACACTTTGTAAGGTCTTTTGAAACTCTGGCTAAAATCCTAACCAACATTTTAGAAGTTTTCTTTTTGGCAATGTTTCGACAAGCTCTCTAACTGGTCATCATCAGGCCCCTACTTTCAGTTTAGAAGCTGTGGGTATGCTGCGAGATCGGAGTTGTCGCGTTTCTATGTTCGCTGCTGCTGATGTATGCTGGTTAGCCTGCAATTCTGTGTCCTGATTGGAGGGCAGCAGTTTTTTCTCCTGCTTCATTATCCTAGCTGCAGCCTGACTGCGTGTTAAAGGCCCAGCTTTCTCTGGTTCCCTATTACTAACTGTCAATTGCAAAGAAGGAAGGACAGACTTTTAATGACGCGGAAAAACACCCGAGATTTTAACTTTTTACATAGACACACCGGCAAAAACTTGAGAAGATATTTATTTATTTATTTATTTATTTATTTATTTATTTATTTATTTATTTATTTATTTATTTATTATTCAAATTTCTATACCGCCCTTCTCCTTTCGGACTCAGGGCGGTGAACAGCCAAGATAAAAACATCTATACAAACATCACAGTTAAATTATATATATACGCGCGCGCGCGCACACACACACACACACACGCAAGTCCTGAGCACCAAAGAATTGAGGCCTTTGAACGATGGTGCTGGAGAAGACTCCCTCGAGTCCCTTGGACTGCAAGGCGATCCAACCGGTCGGTCCTAGAGGAGATCAACCCTGACTGCTCTTTAGAAGGCCAGATCCTGAAGATGAAACTCAAATACTTTGGCCACCTAATGAGAAGGAAGGACTCACTGGAGAAGAGCCTAATGCTGGGAAAGATGGAGGGCAAAAAGAAGAAAGGGACTGCAGAGAATGAGGTGGCTGGATGGAGCCACTGAAGCAGTCGGCATGAGCTTAAATGGACTCCGGGGGATGATAGAGGACAGGAAGGCCTGGAGGAAGTCCATGGGGTTGCAATGAGTCGGACACAACTTCGCAACTAACAACAATAAATATATTTTTTTAAAAATAAACCTAAACTTACCCTGTCTATGGAGATTCTCAGTCATCCAGGTCATGGTTGTCCCAAAAGTGCTTTTTCAAGAGGCAACTGGACTTTCTGTTTTTTCTTTCAAGACATTTTGCGTCTCATTGAAGAAGCTTCTTCAGCTCTGACTGGATGGTGGGGAATGGAAGGATTTATACTCCTTATGACCAACTGTCTACAAGGAATATAAATCCTTCCATTCCCCACCATCCAGTCAGAGCTGAAGAAGTTTCTGGGATGAGAAGCGAAATTTAAAAAATAAACAAACATAGAAAGTCCAGGTGCCTCTTGAAAAAGCAAACAAACTTTCTCTGTTTTTTTTCCCAGTTTTATGTCCTGAAAAAATAATTTCTTCCTTTCAGATTTGTTTTAGTTTTTTTTTTAAGGTTTGACAACTATTTTGATTGACTTTCACCACTATCTGCAATTCCTTTTTTTTTTTAATTTGATTTTTATTATAACATATAGTGATACATTCAATACATTTTCGGTTTATTGGTGCAATTATATACATATATACATCTACATGCATTATTACTTGTCTTTTATTTGATATTGTTTCTTAAAGCTAAATTTAATTTCAAAACACTTAAAATTAATAGTGCTCAAACCTCTAAGACTAAATGTAATACTGTTCATATGGATTTTGTTGATTAATTAATACTTAATCTCTGTACTCTATTTCCTTCTTTATTTCTTTTCCCCATCCATTCATACCACATGTCCCACACGCTATAAAATTCCAAATCTTCTCTGTCATTAATTTCTGAAGTCAGTTTGTTACTCTGGTTTCTCTTCAGATCGTATAAATCTTTCGCCTTTCACTATCTGCAATTCCTATTGGCGAAGGGTGTTTTGATTTGAGTGGCCATCATCGGTATGAAACAAATATAAACCAATATTTTAGCATTCAACAGCTTTCTTCTGATTTTCCACTGAGATTAACTTCTTATTTGATTTAAATAGAACAAGTGTTTTCTACAGCCTTCCAGTACATTGGTTATAGATAAAATATACCGATAAGGGAGCAACAATTGTCTGCATAATCTTGACCAAAATTTTGACTGCATATCAAACTAAGAAACAAACTTAAGAGATTTTACGTTAGTTGTTCCATTTGTTCCCCTATACAGACAATAGAAACTCGATGCAAGAATACACAATTGTTCCCAAAATATATAGACAGAAGTAAAAGTCCTAAAATAAAGAAAGCCATCTTGGTATGGTGGTTAAAATATGAGGTTAGAAGCTAGGAGAACATGAAGCCTAGTTCTGCCTTAGGCATTAAGCTAGCTGGATGGCTTTGGGACATTCACTCTCAGCCTACGAAGAAGGTACCTTCTCTGTGGGGGCACCCGCCATCTGGAATGAGCTCCCCCCGGAGATACGGAGGATCCCGGATCTGCGTGCTTTCGGCCGTGCCCTCAAAACATTCCTATTCCTGGCCTAACCTCTCTTTTAAACTGTTTTAAATTTTTTTAAATTTTATATTTGTCTTATAAATTTGGGGTGTTTAAAATTTTGTTTTCTGGGCCAAATTATTTAATTGTATTTTAATGGTTTTTTAACATTTGTATTATATGTATTTTATCTTTTGGCTGTTCACTGCCCTGAGTCCTTCGGGAGTAGGGCGATATACAAATTCAATAAATAATAATAATAATAATAATAATAATAATAATAATAATAATAATAATAATAATAAATAAAAGGTACTAGAAAGTCACTTTTGAAAAAGTGGCCAAGAAAACTACTGGACTTATTCCTGCAGTCATCAGGAGTTAGAGTTGACTCAATGCACCATAAAAACAATTGAAAACATAATCTGATATAAAAATCAAAAACCATTCATATAATCTTCTTCTTCATCATCATCATCTTCTTTTAAACAACCCCATAATCCCTTGCCAGGTGGAGTGTGGGCAACTGAAAGGAGCTAGCAGAATGTTTAATGGCCGGATTCACTTCCTGTTGCCAATGCCGAGTTTTGTTCAGCAGATATATTCTCATTGTGCCCAGGGAAAGAAAGATCTGCCTCTACCTAGAATCGAACTCACTGTCTCCTGATTGTGAGGTGAGAGCTCCACCTCTAGGACACTGCACCACTCCATTCATATAATATTCATGTCTACTTTTATTATTTAACCATGAAATGGATCTTAACGTATAGAAAAGATTCTGTAAGGTGCATTTGTGTTGCTTATTTAATAAACTTCTACTGTATCTAAGAAAATTATTATTTTCTTAGAACTTTCCAGTTCTGAACAAATACAAAATTACAATAATATTCATTCTAATATGGAATAGGACTGGTTTAAATAAAACCAGATTTCCCATACTGAACTGTTTTTGTTGCAATCGGCAGCGAGAATGTGTTTTTGATCGTTTCTACCAGAACTCTTCATAAATAGGTACCTTTGGAACAAGCAGAAGGGTGAGTAGCAGTGATGGGTTGCCCCTGGTTCGGACCGGTTCGCAAGAACCGGTAGTAAAACTGGTGGGAGGCCCTGCCCACTGCCCCGGATGTCATCATTGGCGATTTGCGCATGTGCAGAAGCTTTTGCGTATGCACAGAAGCAAGGCCCACACATGAGCAAAGCGAGCGCGTGCACGTGATCCCATTGCAAACCGATAGTAAAGGTAAGGAGCCTGGATAGCTCAGCAGACTAATGCATTGTAATTTAACTCCAGCTGTCTGCAATTAGTAAGTTCGAATCTTGCCAGGCTCAAGGTTGACTCAGCCTTCCATCCTTTCTAAGGTAGGTAAATTGAGGACCCAGTTTGTGGGGGCAATAAGCTGACTTTGTAAAAATATACAAAAGCATGAAGGCTATTGCTTAACACATTGTAAGCTGCCCTGAGTCTCCGGAGAAGGGCGGCATATAAATCAAATAAAAAAAAAAAGTAGAACCCACCTCTGGTGAGTAAATACAGGTAGTCCTTGACTTAAAACCCCAATTGGGACTAGAATTTCCACGGCAAGCAAGGTGGTTGTTAAGTGAATCATATCTAAGTATATGCTTAGGATCTCAAAACATCCTAAGCAAACCAAAAGGCCCAGCAAAAAAAAATATATATATTCATCAAGAATCATAAGATACAACACTTAGTGATACTAATAAGCAATCAAATCATACTAGGAAACAATAAAAAAGAATAACCATAGCTTCAATTGGGAAAATGTGACTGTCAACTTGCAAAGCTTTCAAGTTGCCATGAGCAGGAGGGAGGGAGAACTGAAGTGAATTCCATACATTCTTTCTGACCGCGATCAGAAGGAGGGTGTTAGGTTTCACAGCCAGCCAAAGTGGTTAATTGGAGAATGTGATTTATGACATGGCCAGAGAGGAGGGGAGAGACAGGGTCATAGGGGAACGTAAATCTATATAGGATCAGTCCTAACTGCATCCGAGTATTGCCGGAATGTTGCTCCTAATAAATGACTATATTTCCTTTGAAGTTTGGATCATGACTCATGAATTAATTAGGGCATCTTTCGGAAACTTGACAGTGACCATCCTAGACCAAGCCAAGTCCAAAAATGCCAGGGAATTTCTAGAAGCCTGGCAAATCAGCCACCAATAGACACATAGACATTAACAACATCTATAGACTGTGCAAAAGAGACCATCAACCAGCTCAAAAGAGAACAAAAAGACTCCAGAACCTCTAGTAATCGGCACTAAGATTAACTCTAAGGTTAACTTCGGACCAACAATCAAGTAAGCAATGCCCCAATCAAGGAATTGCCAAAGAGCCATCAGTAAACAGCCCAACCAAAGAATCCCTAAAACCGCCCCCACCCACCCAGACAGGCATGACACCAGAATATAAACTTGCTCTGACCTAGGCTT
Source organism: Pantherophis guttatus (assembly GCF_059756535.1). Lineage (NCBI taxonomy): Eukaryota > Metazoa > Chordata > Lepidosauria > Squamata > Colubridae > Pantherophis > Pantherophis guttatus. The sequence goes on along the minus strand of NC_142070.1, from coordinate 73,997,806 downwards.
CCTGAGTCATTAAAACACATGAGTAATCCCAAAAAACCTTTGTCTTTGTCTTTGTCTTTTGTCTTTTATTAGATTTATATACCGCCCTACTCCCGAAGGACTCAGGGCGGTGAACAGGCACAAAATAAAATACATAAATACAAAAGTTAAAAGATATAATTAAAACCAGATTAAATAATTTAGCCCAAGACAATTAAAAAATCCCAATAATTTAAAACAAATTAAAATTTCGATGTAAAAGAATTTTAAAACAGGGGAGAAAATTAGGACAGGCCGGCTTGCTGGAATAGAAGAATCTTAAGAGCACGGCGGAAAGTACGTAGATCCGGGATCCTCCGTATCTCTGTGGGGAGCTTGTTCCAGATAGTGGGTGCCCCCACAGAGAAGGCCCTCCCCCTGGGGGCCGCCAGTCGACATTGTTTAGCTGACGGCACCCGGAGGAGCCCCTCTCTATGAGAGCGTACCGGCCGCTGGGAGGCTGTTTGTGGTAGTAGGCGGTCCCATAAATAACCAGGTCCTAAGCCAGGGGGCACTCTAAAGGTGGTAACCAGAACCTTGAAGTGCACCCAGAAGACCACCAGGAGCCAGTGCAGCTCACGCAGGAGAGGTGTCACACGGGAGCGCCATGTTGCTCCCATAACCACCCGCGCAGCCGCACTCTGCGCCAGTTGGAGCCTCCGGGTGCTCCTCAAGGGGAGCCCCATGTAGAGAGCGTTGCAGTAGTCCAGGCAGGAAGTGACGAGGGCATGAGTGACTGTGTGTAGGGTGTGTGGAAACCTCTTTTATTGCAACAGCTGTGAATTCTGTTCATTCACAGATGTAGTCCCAATTAGTTGTAAAAAGTCCTTCGGGATAATCACCCACCTTTATCTCTCTTGACACGCTGCCAAAACACCTAATTGGCAAAGCCACACGGCGTCTAGAATCAAACAGAGCTTCAGGCTTTAAGCTGAACTGAATGAACAAACGTTGCTTCCTGCAAAGGCCCACGTGCCTTTGCTCCTCTTTTAAGTCTTATGGGAGGGGCCAATCATCTCCCAGCCCTACTCCTGAGTCGTCCCTTTTGTTTTAGCTGTTTTTGCCCTATGGCAGCTCTGCGCATGCGCGCACTGGGAACAGGCTCCCCCTGTTCCTCTGCCTCGCTGAGGTCCAACTCTGGAGACTCCGGAGGCAGCACATACCTCCCAGATGGCCCTTTCTCTGCCTCCGATGCAGAGCCCTCATCCGAGCCTTCCACAGACTCCAGGACTGGCCCATGGTCCTGCCCAGCCTCCTCACTGTCCGACTCTGCTGCCACTCGGCAGGCTGCTGGAGGACCACAACAAAACTGACAGCAAACAGCACTCCTTAGTAGCACTGATGATGTTACCTATTGTGGTTCGTGAAACATCTGCAAGAAAACAAGCATGCTCAGAGAGCACCAAGGACCCCCCATTTCACCCCTAATATTCTCCTTTATTGAACCGTATCTGAGTTTGCTATCTTTTTGGCCATGTGTCAACTTGCAAAGCTTTCAAGTTGCCATGAGCAGGAGGGAGGGAGAACTGAAGTGAATTCCATACATTCTTTCTGACCGCAATCAGAAGGAGGGTGTTAGGTTTCACAGCCAGCCAAAGTGGTTAATTGGAGAATGTGATTTATGACATGGCCAGAGAGAAGGGGAAAGACAGGGTCATAGGGGAACGTAAATCTACGTAGGATCAGTCCTAACTGCATCCGAGTACTGCCGGAATGTTGCTCCTAATGAATGACTATATTTCCTTTGAAGTTTGGATCATGGCTCATGAATTAATTAGGGCATCTTTCGGAAACTTGACACTATGTTTGTCAAGCAGATCAAAGCAGTTGCTAAGTGACTCTCATCTGGTCATTAAGAGAATAACCTTTCTTGGTCGACTTTGCTTCTTGAAAGCCAGCTGGGAAGATCACACATGACAGCATGTCTCACATGACAGCAAGATTCTGCAACTGGTGCAAATACACACCAGTTGTCCAGTGTTGTAGTTTTGATCACCTGATTGTGAGGATGTGCACTGTTCTGCCCCAGCTATGGACCCCAAAGAATGCAGCACACACAAAGTCTGTACAAACCTTAGTTCACTAAAATTAAATCAGTTTTTTCTTTCAAACAAAGGCTGTTAATTAACTTTCTTAACAGCCTGCAAGAATCCAAAGAATGAATAATCTAAATCTTAGTATGGTTGGCAGAAAGCCCAGAAGCAATTTGCAGAGAACTAAGATCAAGGCACGAAGGAGAGTGAACGAAGTTGTTCCCTGCAAATTGCTTCAGTCGGCGTTCCTCCTTAAATAGGCTAAGGGAGTGTCCAATTAGCCCCAAGCCTTACTCTCGAGGACACCTCCTCCTGAGGAGCCACTCCTGCCTTTTGGCAGCTCTGCGCACCTGTGCATCGAGAAGAGGCTCCTCCTCTTCTTCCTCTTCACTTATGGGAGCTTCTGGAGGTTCTGAAGGCCCTGGCTGAATCCCCGCCTCTGGCACCACATCTTCTCCAGCCTCCTCATTGTCCGACTCGAGTGCCAGTTGCACAGGCTGCTGGCACAGCACCACACCAGCCTCCTTGCTGTCTGAATCAGCCACCAGCCGCACAGGCCACGTATGGGCCACAACATGCACACACAAACACACCTAAGATGGTCAAATCATTCCATTGGTTCACAAGTGAATAGAATTTAGTCAGTTTGTACTGGCTGAAGTTCTAGACTAAACTAAGACATTTAAAAAGCCATGCCTGTATTATTTCTTCCTGAAATTACTACTGTGCACCTCAAAATTACATTCAAGAAAAGTTTATATGAGAACAAATAAATCTAATACATTCCTGCTAGTATTTTAGCTGTACATTTCCAATCTATACTTTTAATCCAAACCAAAATGAATCCATTTTAAATAGCTTGGATTTGTCATTGTTTTTGCTACCTTTGTTTGCTCTCTATGCAGCAGCTGTCTTCGGTTGTGAATAGGACACAAAGAAGGTTATACATAAAATGTATGGCACTCCCATTATTTATATTTATTTGCAATTTCTTTCTGCACCCAGAGTTCAATTAATTCCTTTAATCCTAAATTAATGCAAAAATCTCTATGAGGGCGTTTATATAAAAAACACTCGTGTGGACTGAATATAAATAAAGCTACCATATTTTTCAGAGTATAAAATACTCCAGACTATAAGATGCACCTACCTTTTTTGGGGAGGAAAACAAGAAAAAAAATCTGCCTCCCAGCATCCATTCGGTATTCATCTAGCCCGTTTGCGATGGCCATTTGCCGTGGCCCATTCACCGCCACTGCCCATTTACCGTCACCCATTCACCGCCACCACTGCTGCTCATTTGCCACAGCCACAGCCCATTTGCCACGACCCATTCACCACCGCCACGGCCCATATGCCACAGTCGATTTGCCGCCACCGCGGCTCATTCAACACCGCGGCCCGTTCTAAAACAGCTGATCAGCACCGCACCAACTAGCCTCCCCCCCGCAACTTTCGCTGTATAAGATGCACCAAAATTTTCACCCACTTTTAAGGGGGGGTTGCATCATATACTCCGAAAAATATGGTATTTTCTTATAAAAAGTATCCTTAAAATCAGTTTGATATGTTCAAGGAGGGAGAGGATGATTTAGGAAATTACTAATCCATCTGACGTCTGGGGAAGAATACTTATTTAATAAGTGAAACTTTTTTTCCCCTAAACTGTTACAATCCAATAATAGAAAGAAATGGGCCTTTGATGGAACGCATAACATAAAAATGTTTGACAAGATGTGTACACATTTAATTAAAAAATTAAAAACAAATCTTTAGTAAACGGTGTCATTCTTAAGGTAGATTACTCAACCAAAATAGCAATTAAGGTAATGTAACTAGCTTTCAGACAAATCTTTTGCATGCAAATTCTATTTGCAAAAAATCTCTAAATCTCTGCAAGGACAGCTCTACATACGGCAGATTCTTCTGTAGAAAACTTTATGGATACCTCCAGTTTATTTAGGACAATGGCCAACCTACATATTAACAAATGATGTGGAAAACAATGTGACCTAGAAAAAAACAGAAAGTCATCCTCTGGCTGTAAATGCCCCCGTGGGAATAAATTGTGTTAGGAAGTTGCATCCTATCCCTGTTATAGCTGGACAAACTTGTATAATTTTTCAGGGAGGGGAAAAAAGAAATCGAGGTTTCCATAAGATGTGAACAAATCCTTCGTTCATTTTTGCTTATTTGGTTGTGCTTGGATTTTAGCTTTGTTTTTGCTTTTAAAGTTTTATACAATGTAGAGAAATATATTATAGAAGGAGAAAAAACTTATCTTAAGGCCAAAACATGCAAAAGGGATGTAAAAGTAGCTCAGATAGACACCCTCCCAAGTCACATGAGTATATGAGGGGAAAGAGGTAAAACACAGCCATTGATGGAAATGATAATTTTGTTTATATTCTTACAGCTGCACATCTCACTGCGTTTTTTTCTGGACAGCTAGCAGAATGTTTTTTTTAAAAAAACAACAACAACAATTTAAAATAGTTACAAAAAATTAAGAGTTGCAACTGATGTTATCTTAGTGCCTGAAAAGTGGATGAAAAAAGGATACAGGTAATCCAATTTACGACAGTTCATTCAGTTGTTCAAAGTTACAACGGCATTGAAAAAAGTGACTTATGGTCATTTTTCACATTTACAAAAAAAGCATAATGCAATTGCACACTAAATATTTCAGTTCTTAAAGGGTCATTATGGAAATAAGCAGGGCCGCCAAGAGGATTATTAATGTTGTGGCCCGTCAGCAGCCTGTGCAGATTGTAACCAATTCTGACAACGAGGAGGCTGGTGTGGTGCTGCGCCAGCAGCCTGTGCAGCTGACGCTCGAGTCGGACAGTGAGGAGGCTGGAGAAGATGTGGTGCCAGAGGCGGGGATTCAGCCAGGGCCTTCAGAACCTCCAGAGGCTCCTTTAAGTGAAGAGAACAAAGAGGAGGAGCCTTTTCTCAATGCACGGGCACACAGAGCTGCCAAAAGGCAGGAGTGGCTCCTCAGGAGGAAGTCTCCTCAAGAGTAAGGCTTGGGGCTAATTGGCCAGTCCCTTAGCCTATTTAAGGAGGAACGCCGCTTGCAGCAAGCTGTAGGGAACAACTTTAGTTCACTCTCCTTCGTGTCTGGATTGCTTCTGGGCTTTCTGCCAACTCTAGTAAGACTGTGATTCCCTTATCTTAGAATTCTTGTAGGCTGTTAAGACAGTTTATTAACAGCCTTTGGTTGATAAAGACTGAGTTATTTGAGTAAAATAAGCTTGGTATAGAGTTTGTGTGTGCTGCGTTCTTTGGGGTCCATAGCTGGGGCAGAACAATTAAGTGCTGGAACAAGACTAATATGGACCCTCTGCCCCCCTTGCATGTGTGCACAGCCCCACCGCATGCCCCCCGCGCATGCTTATGCGGTCCCCTCACATGTGCCCCACCCCCCACATATGCGCGGCAGAGACCCAAAGACCATTTCCACACAAATTAAGTGTGTGACATCCACGTGGTGAAAATAAAGCTGTTTCACATTGCCAAAAGTATTTGTCGCCCCTTTTTATTTACCTCATCACATTTCTGTTTCTCCTTGCGTTTTTGAGCTCCAGATTTTTGAGATGACATACGGAAATGAAATATAAAATATATTCCTCAACTAAATGAAACTAAACTTGCAAACTTAAATAAATAAGTAATGAAATTAAAATTCAATAAATTACATAAATAGCCATTCCCTGAGTTTCAGATTAATAAAGGTTACATCAAACAAGACTGCAAGGCCTTATGTCGAAGCGTAAATCAGCTTCGATACTCCCCCCTGGGGTAATTGCACTTGCACTTGATTAGAGGTGGATGGATCTTGTTTTTCCATGCTGTATACTTTAAAGAAAGAAAACCCGAAATATATTCTAAGAAACATTTTATTATAAAGAAATAAAACAAACTTACTAACTACATCGTTACCGGACAAAGGAAAAAGATCAGAAAGTTTTTTTCCTTAAACTTGGAAAGCTCAGAAATCACAAGACAGTCTTATCTCTGTTGCTACAGAGACGTGATAAAGTTCTCTGGCAGGTTACCATAAGTGGATGGAAGCTCAGCTGGCAAACACATAATTTATTTATTTATTTATTTATTTTATTTTATTTCTATACCGCCCTTCTCCTGCGGGACTCAGGGCGGTGTACAGCCAAGATAAAACATAGCATATAAAATTTAAAAAACAATTAAATAATTTTGGCCCAAGTTTAAAACAACCCAATTAAAACCGAAATTCGATTAAAAAACTGAGAGGATGGGATCAAGCCAGCCCGGCTAGATGGAATAAGTGTGTTTTCAGGGCCCGACGAAAAGTCCGGAGGTCCGATATCGTGCGTATCTCAGGGGGCAGGTCATTCCAGAGGGCAGGTGCTGCCACAGAGAAGGCTCTTCCCCTGGGGGTCACCAGCCGGCACTGTCTGGCCGACGGCACCCTGAGGAGGCCCTCTCTGTGCAAGCGAACCGGTCGGTGGGAGGCTATTGGTGGCAGAAGGCGGTCTCGCAAATACCCCGGCCCTAAGCCATGGAGCACATAATGCAGTGACAATTTGGCTATACACACGAAGTATAGAGTATGAAGTATATATCCAATATGGTTTTTTTTAGAAAAAAAATTGGTTTTGTAAAAAAAAATTAAAAATGTTTCCCCTTCATGGGTCCCCTTTGAGCTCAACGGGCCCCGTAACAATGTACTGGCTGAACCCTCCTCTCCTCAGGGCTGGAAATAAGAAAAGAAAGAACATTATGTAAAAATAAAGAGTTAAGATATACATTTGTTTGAATGTGTGTTTGTGTGTGAATTGAGGAAGGACTTTTTCTTGCCAGAACACTCCACAAAACTGAATTGCAAATTTTGATTTCAGGAAGTTTTGTTTTTCCTGCTATTAAAACAATAGAGCAAGCCTAAGATTGTAGCAAAGACTCTATTTGTTATCCTGAAGATTTAATTTTCTTAGAACCATTGGGTGTTTTGGCCCGTCAGCGGCCTGTGCAGCTAGTAGCTGATTCCGACAGCGAGGAGGCTGGTGTGGTGCTGCGCCAGCAGCCTGTGCAGCTGGCACTCAAGTCGGACAATGAGGAGGCTGGAGAAGATGTGGTGCCAGAGGCGGGGATTCAGCCAGGGCCTTCAGAACCTCCAGAAGCTCCCTTAAGTGAAGAGGAAGAAGAGGAGGAGCCTCTTCTCGATGCACGGGTGCGCAGAGCTGCCAAAAGGCAGGAGTGGCTCCTCAGGAGGAGGTCTCCTCGAGAGTAAGGCTTGGGGCTAATTGGCCATTCCCTTAGCCTATTTAAGGAAGGACGACGATTGAGGCAATTTGCAGGGACCAAGTTCGTTCACTCTCCTTCACGTCTTGATCTTAGTTCTCTGCAAATTGCTTCTGGGCTTTCTGCCAACCATAGTAAGATTACAATTATTTATTCTTTGGATTCTTGTAGGCTGTTAAGAAAGTTAATTAACAGCGTTTGTTTGAAAAAGACTGATTTAATTTAGTAAACTAAGGTTTGTACAGACTTTGTGTGTGTGCTGCGTTCTTTGGGGTCCGTAGCTGGGACAGAACACTGGGATTCTTCACACTTCCTAACAATGCTAGATCCTCTCTTCCTTTCATGATTGGTTCATGGAATAATTTACCTTTTGATAAGAATAAGAGTGACTGCAGGAACAAAGTGACGCATTGTGATCAAATTGTGCCCTGCGAAATATACTTTCTCCTCTATGTGAAATAGCACAACTTCACAGAACGACGATGACATAAATATGCTCCTGTAATGTCTCATAGATACAGAAACGTTACCTGAATTGCAATGTGAAAGAGGACCGTTTCTCTGCAGCATCGTCTAAAATCATCTGCAATAAAAATGTGAGCGTACGGTACATTATCAAAACTGTGGAGTTCTAAAGCAGACCGAAAGACACGGGAAATTGAAAAATGGATGTCAATCAGTTGAGCAAAGGTTTGAAATTCTATTTCAAATTCTGTTTGTGGAAGGAGATCAATTTATCCTTCCAAAAAAAATAAATTTCGGTAAAGACAAAGATCAAAATTGTAACGATCTACATATATTCCCATGGTTACCACAACAAGATTGGGTTCCTCTGAGTTCAATATGTTTATTCCTTTTCAATTTCATCATACATTACCACTGCTTAGAGGGAGGCATAAACAAACCCTTGCATTTTTGCATATGACAGCTCTTCAACAACTGGGGAACATCTGTATCAAATGTATAACATGTCTATAGGCTAACAATATGTTAACCAATCTACATAATGTATAGATTCTTTCTGAAAGGGTTGGGTATTTCATTTCTTGTTCTTTGCTAGCTGAATGCCTCATGCTCTCAAAGCAGAAAGGGCACTTTGCGGAGGAAGTCTTAAAAAGATTTTGAGGTCACACAAAATTACGCAGGGCTGTTCTTGCCCTGCAATTTTTACTTGATTACCTCCCGTGGTATAATCTGTTTGGAACAGAAGCTGGCTTAAGAAATCTCTTTCCAAATGTCGGGAAGGAAGGAGGGGAGGAAGGGAGGAGGGAGGGAGGGAGGGAGGGAAGAAAGGAGGATGGAGGGAATGAGGAAGGGAGGAGGGAGGGAGGGAAGGGAGGAAGGAGGGAGGGAGGGAAGGGAGGGAGGGAAGGGAAGGGAGGAGGGAGGGAGGGAAGGGAAGGGAAGGGAAGGGAGGAAGGAGGGAGGGAGGGGAGGAAGGAAGGAGGGAGGGAGGGAAGGAAGGAAGGAAGGAGAATGGAGGGAAGGAAGGAAGGAGAATGGAGGGAATGAGGAAGGGAGGAGGGAGGGGAGGGAGGGAGGGAAGGGAGGAAGGCGGGAGGGAGGGAGGGGAGGAATGAAGTAGGGAGGGAGGGAGGGAAGGGAAAGGAGGGAGGGGAGGGAGGGAGGGAGGAAAGGGAAGGGAGGAGGGAGGGGAGGAAGGAAGTAGGGAGGGGAGGAAGGAGGGAGGGAGGGAAGGGAGGAGGGAGGGAGAGAGGGAAGGGAGGAAGGAGGGAGGGAGGGGAGGAAGGAAGGAGGGAGGGAGGGAAGGGAGGAGGAGGAGGGAGGGAGGGAGGAAGGAGGGAGGGAGGGAAGGAAGGAAGGAGGGAGGGGGAGGGAGGGAGGGAAGGAAGATGGGGGGAATGAGGAAGGGAGGAGGGAGGGAGGAAGGAAGGAGGGAAGGAAAGAAGGAGGGAAGGAGAAGAGGGTAAAAGAAAAAGGAGGAAGGGAGAAGGGAGAAGAGGGAAGAGGGAAAAGAGAAGAAGATTAATTCTTGCATTATACCATAAATGAACCAAAATAAAGCCCAACTCCAGCTTTCACCATTTTGCTTTTGTTAAACAATGATGAGTGGAGACCTGTAAACAGAGAAGTCTTCCCTTCACAGGCTACAGTAGTATGTGAGTCTGATTACAAGAAACTAAAGTATAGGATGTATGAAGGGCGGCATACCTTAAGCCAACACAAGATGGAAAACTTTAGATGCCAAACCAGAAAAGAAGAGTGGACATTTTGTTAGCTGTTGTTTGGGGGCTGGTTGCGGAAAACAACATCCTTCAGATGTTGTTTTCCTATCCTTCCTATCCTTCAGAAATAATGGGTGGTTTATGTTGATATTGGAATAAATTGGAGGGTAGATTGACCTGAATTTTAAGTTTAAATTCAGGAGATCTGAAGAGAGAAAATATTTGTAAAAATTGTTAGGTATATATATTCATTGGAAAAGGAAATAAGGGGGAGGGGGAGGGAGGGAGGGAGGGAGGGAGGGAGGAAAGAAGGAAGGAAGGAAGGAAGGAAGGAAGGAAGGAAGGAAGGAAGGAAGGAAGGAAGGAAGGAAGGAAGGAAAGAAGATGCTATTCATCAGGTTCTGACAGATTCTGAAGAACCGGCAGCGGAAATTTTGAGTAGTTCAGAGAACCGGCAAATACCACCTCTGGCTGGCCCCAGAGTGCGGTGGGAATGGAGTTTTTGCAATATCCTTCCCCTGCCACGCCCACCAAGCCATGCCCACCAAGCCACACCATGCCCAGCAAGCCATGCCCATATAGCCGGTAGTAAAAAAAAAATTGAATTCCACCACTGGAAGGAAGGGAGGGAGGGAGGGAGGGGAGGGAGCAAGGGAGGAGGGAGGGAGGGAGGGGAGGAGGGAGGGAGCAAGGGAGGAGGGAGGGAGGGAGGGAGGGGGTAAAATGGAAGGAAGGGAGGGAGGGAGGAAGGGAGGAAGGAAGGGAGAGAGGGAGGGAGGGAGGACAGAAGGGAGGGAGGGAAGGAGGAAGGGAGGGAGGAAGGGAGGGAGGGAGGAAGGGAGGAAGGAGGGAGGGAGGGAAGGGAGGAGGGAGGGAGGGAGGACGGAAGGGAGGGAGGGAGGGAGGGAGGGAGGGAAAGAGGGAGGAAGGACCTTCCTTTTCCTTTTCTTCTTCTAAATATAGAGCTAATGTACCCATTCAATGGCAACAAAAACTTAGAACGTATAATTCAAGAATGAAGGAAGGGGCAGCAAGAACTGGAGACAACAATGCTACATAACGTCCTCTTATCTGCCGAAAACTTTCTCTCCTGCAAATAAATGCACTTTCCGAAGTTGGGTAAATGCTTTATTTCTGGCATTCAGCTGCTCCCTTCCCATGTGTCACCCTGAGAAAAGCAGAAGCCTTGGTTTCGTTGAATAAATAAAGGATTTCTCAAATGCCCTGAAAGCAATAAACAGCATTGCTTTCTCGCGGCGGAGAAATGGCGCACTGCAAATAGCGAGACATCCAAAAGATAAAATTGCTTCTTTGAATTTCGCACAAATCGTTCGGGACGAAACCAGGAGAAAAGGATCCTGAAGGAGGGTTTAAAAAAAAAAAAGTTGTCCCCTCAGTCTCAAAAATTGGAAACAACACGATGGTTTGGCATGGTTTTAGAAATCTGCTCTTGCGCAGCTTGGAAGGTTAAATAAATTATCAAATCAAAGAGCCTTGGTAGTACAGTGGTCTAAGGCACCCTGTTATTAAGCTGGTTATTAAGACCAGCTGCCTGCAATTACTGCAGGTTCGAATCTCGCCAAGGCTCAAGGTTGACTCAGCCTTCCATCCTTTCTAAGGTAGGTGAAATGAGGACCCAGTTTGTGGGGGCAATAAGCTGACTTTGTATAAATATACAAAAGTATGAAGGCTATTGCTTAGCACATTGTAAGCCGCCCTGAGTCTCCGGAGAAGGGCGGCATATAAATCAATTTTTTAAAAAAAAATCAGGTCCATTTAATACAGGGGTGAAATCCAGCAGCTTCTGACAGGTTCTGGAGAACCGGTAGAGGAAATTTTGAGTAGTTCAGAGAACCAGCAAATACCACCTCAGGCTGGCCCCAGAGTGGGGTGGGAATGGAGATTTTGCAATATCCTTCCCCTGCCACACCCACCAAGCCACACCACGTCCATCAAGCCATGCCCACAGAACCGGTAGTAAATAAAATTGGATTTCACCACTGATTTAATACATATTTTTTAAAAAGTTTCAGAAACAGCCAATCCTATACAAGGCAGTAGAGTCCAAATCAAGTTTGAAACATCCTGAAGGGATATTATAATAATAATAGAATAGGTAGAATTAGTGGGACATAATGGTAGAGTCCGTAGAATTGGTTTGACTTGCTGTTTCGCTTCTGTAAGAATTGCTCTGCTAAGAATGGGAATTGCTTCTGCCATTTGCTTCTACCAGTGATCTAACTTCTGTTATCTTGTTTGTTTTGTACAACTTTGTGCCTGGTAGATATCTCAAGAACCGGGGTATGTCATGGTTTGGCAGAGTGACATCTAGTGCTGGGTTTCAATTTTTTTTACTACCGGTTCTGTGGGTGTGGCTTAGTGGGCGTGGCATGGCTTGGTGGGCGTGGCTTGGTGGGCATGTCAGGGGAAGGATACTGTAAATTCTCCATTCCCACCCCACTCCAGGGGAAGGTTACTGTAAAATCCCCATTTCCTCCCAATCAGCTGGGATTTGGGAGGCAGAGAATAGATGGGAGCGGGGCCAGTCAGAAATTTGACTATCGGTTCTCCGAACTACTCAAAATTTCCGCTACCGGTTCTCCAAAACTGACCTGCTGAAACCCACCTCTGGTTACATCAGGGAAATACCTATGTTGCTAAGTATCCAGCCCCTCTGTTGCTAAGCACTCAACCCCCCTGTTCCTTGCTGCACTGCCAAAGGAAGGCATGGGCCAGGGGGCCAGAATTGGGTACTAAACTGATGTCTCTAAAGTTATAAAAGGACAACATACCTTCCCCAAGGTGTGGCCTTTCACTGCATGCTCTTTGTCTATATGTTGTGGAATTGTCTACCCAGCTCTTCTTTGTAAAATAAAAGCTTATGTTTTTTCCAAGCCTCTTCTTGGGTCTCTCTCTTTGGCATTCTGGTGACTCAAGTACATTTTGGGACCTTACAATCTGAATAGACTCAACCCTTTGAATTGACTTTCCTATTCCATTTAGAAAATGTATTCAAGTTTGGGGATTTGAACCGCCTTGGAATCAAACCTTCAAATCGCATATTTACGGAGCCCTAGAATCTCATCTTTCACTGGTCAAATGGTAAAAAAAAAAAAAAAAAAAAGCACCAGTAAACTCTTAAAATTATTAAAATGTTAATTAAAAGCAACCTGAAACTTCCTAACAGTGAGAACAATTAACCAGTGTACTTTTGATTTTTCTTCACCTAAGTGTAAGACTTTACTTTTCTCTAACATTGAATTTCATTCTGTTAGATAGGGCCCAGTGTTCATGTCTGTCAAGATCTTTTTTGATCCTGAGCTTGTCTTCTGGGATGTTGGCTATTCCTGCTAAGCTTAGTGTCATCTGCAAATTTGAAATTCTACTTCTATTCCTTCATCTAAGTCATTTATGAAGATATCGAAGAGTACTGGCTCTAAGATGGAACCTTGTAGTGCCCCACTACTTACATTCCTCCATGTAGACATAGTTCTATTAAGGACTATGACCAGTGGTGAAATCTACTTACCTTTCCCGCTGGTTTGGAAGTGCAAAAGCTGCGTGTGTGTGCACGGACCCTCTACACATGTGCAAACCCTTCTGCGCATGTGCAGAGGGTAAAAACCAGGTTATTTCCTGGTTAAAACCAGGAAGTAACGATGACCGGGCAGGTGGGCGGAGCCTCATACTGCCGTCACTACCGGTTCTCCAAACCACCCGCCGCCATCGCTACCGGTTTGGTCGAAGCGGTCCGAATCGGTAGCGTTTCACCCCTGCCTATGACACTATCTAACCATCTCATCCTCTGCTTTCTCCTTCTCTTTTTGACTTCCATCTTTCCCAACATCAGGAAGTCTTCATTTTGTGGCCAAAGGATTTGAGCTTCAGCATCTGTCTTTTCAAAGAATTATCAGAGGCGGTATTCAGCCGGTTTGGACTGGTTCAGCCGGTTTGGACGATCAGTTGGCTCCTCCCACCCTCCCCTGCTCTATCCTGTCCTTTATTTGTAGCTTTGTAGCTCATCTCAATCACATGGCACAGCTGATTTTCCCCCCTCCCTCGCTATTCTATTTACCATTGCTGACTTGTAAGGTAAACAGCTGAGCTTCTAAATGCTCCATTTTCAGTGCTGCATGCCAGCGCCTTAGGTGCACACATACTCACTGGAGCGGTTGTTAAACCAGCATCATCCCATCACTGGTCAGGGTTCTTTTCCTTTAAGAATGAACTTTCTTAGTGTCTGTCTTTAGGAGTATTGTTGCACCCAAAGGTGCTTTTTCGAAAGGCAGCTGGATTTTATTTGATTTTCCTTGAAGACATTTCGCTTCTCATCCAAGTTGCTTCTTCAGTTCTGTGGTACAGTTCTTTTGAACAAGCATCTTTGGGACAAACAGGGCCTGAGTGACCGAGAATCTCTATAGAAGAGAACTGTTGCACTTTTGACCACAATCGGATTAGAACAACAATCACAACTACATTTGTTCTCCTTCATGTAGCTTTGAAATGGGCAACTCATTTATTCTGTATCAGCTTTTTCCCTCAATTATTACCTTTTTCTTTTTGCTTCTAGATGGCATACATCTGGATCTCAGCTTGATGTGAGTAATTGTAATTGACATTTCCAATGGCCCAGGGTTAGTCTAACATTAATTAACAACAGAATATTAACAGCTTGCTTCTGTGTTTAGTGGTTCTAAGGCTCCTTGTAAAGCCTACCAAGTCCTAAGCCTACTAATTTGAAGCTTAGTTCACATCAGAAATGGAGCTTTCCTTACTATTCCTCAGCGCTTGATTTGCTATTGGCGCTCCAATATGTCTAGCTAAAGTCATGGGAGGAATGCAGTCGTATAAAATATCCACTGCTTTGCTGAATTGCAATGAATTACTAGCTTTAGAACCGAGGTGGCGCATTAAGAACCGAGGTGGCGCAGTGGTTAGAATGCAGTACTGCAGGCTAATTTCTGCTGACTGCCGGCTGCCAGCAATTCAGCAGTTTGAGTCTCCCCACCTTAATGTTGACTCAGCCTTCCATCCTTCCGAGGTTGGTAAAATGAACACCGAGACTGATGGGGGCAATATGGTTTACTCTGTAAACTGCTTAGAGAGGGCTGTAAAGCACTGTAAAGTGGTATATAAATCTAAGCGCTGTTGCTATTTCGTGCAAATATTCCAATGTTATTTTTTTTGTTGTAGTTAGTCTTGTGCAGTCTTCTTGCAGGAGTTAACTAGGTGGCCCCCTGTTTCTTCAACTTCTTTAAGGTAAGGGTAAAGGTTCCCCTCACACATATGTGCTAGTCATTCCCGATTCTAGGGGGCGGGGCTCATCTCCGTTTCAAAGCCGAAGAGCCAGTGCTGTCCGAAGACGTCTCCGTGGTCATGTGGTTGGCATGACTAAATGCCAAAGACACACAGACCGCTGTTACCTTCCCACCAAAGGTGGTCCCTATTTTTCTACCTTCCCGCATTTTTTATGTGCTTTCAAACTGCTAGGTTGACAGAAGCTAGGACAAGTAACAGGAGCTCACCCCATGCAGCACTAGGGATTTGAACTGCTGAATGGCCAACCTTTCGATCGACAAGCTCAGCATCTTCTAAATTCTGTCTTTGTATGCATTTGCTCTTAAGACTTACCCATAGTCTTGCAACAGTATTCTGTGGTGGAATAGACTGCACAATTTTGTTGGTATGCTGAAATCACCATAGTGTCAGCATTCCAGGAAACTCCCCAACTCCAAGTAAAACTCTGAAGCAAGCATTTTTCAAAGTTCTATTTACTAGAATAGGTAAACTGGCACATCTGGGAAAACCCGAATCTGAGAGGTCCAGGTTTTCCCTCAGTAAATCAAAACCCCCAAAACCATCCCCTCAGTCCTCAGTCGATCACATGCTCCAATCACCATCCGTCCCATCTCGAGACAGCACTCCGACCACTCCTTCTCCAGATGCAGGATCGCTCTGACCTTGACTGACAGGAAGAATGCTATTATGTCTACAGACAACCCCTCTCCTAAATACCCCCTCCTACTTTCCCACACATGAGAAGATGGCAGCATGGAAGCTTCCGGTCTAATATGGCTTCCAAAACTGACACATAGTGCTTTGAGGAGGGAACTGGAAAGTTTGCTATATTTGTACACAGCCAAATTTAACTTCAGCTGTTTTCTTTTCTTTTTTTTTTAAGAGAATCCATTCCTGATTCCACTTGAGACATCTTGCCCCAGAATAACATCATGTACATTTCAAATTTTTTAGGAATGTTTTTGGACGTTGGACTTTAAAATGCTCTTTGTTTGAAGACTGGCAAATTTTCATATCCTGTCATTACAATTAATTAGCTTGAGACTAGCATGATGTTTAGAGTTTTTCGTCTTTTTTAAAAAAAAAAAAAAAACATGGATTAGGTATTTTATCAGGGGGAGATTTGCATAATTTTATTGCTTGACTTCCTTTGATAAGCTGGATGTCTACATTCACTTTGTTCCTGAGGAGATTAGATATTTCTCTCCTCTCGGAAATTTGTATCCGGATGGCCAAAAAAAACCCCACTATGAAACTTGATGAGAGAAACAGAAAGATGCCCCAGCTATGCATTTGGTATTCAACAATTGAATTCCAGTCATCTGAAGTAATTAGTTCAATCTACTTAAAAATCAATGGCAACACAAGCTCATTCTGTGTCATATTCTAGTCTTAATCGGATTTGCGATTTTAGAGTTTTAAGCACAGGAATTCTCATCTTCTTAATTGAACCAGCCATTCCTCAGCTGTATAAAAAAAAGAGAGAGAGAAGATAACACAATTGCATATCCTTCTCCAACCTGTGGCCAGTGGTGGGTTGCTCCCGGTTCTGCCCGTCAGCAGCGTGTGCAGATTGTAGCTGATTCCGACAGTGAGGAGGCTGGTGTGGTGCTGCGCCAGCAGCCTGTGCAGCTGGCAGTGGAGTCAGACAATGAGGAGGCTGGAGAAGATGTGGTGCCAGAGGCGGGGATTCAGCCAGGGCCTTCAGAACCTCCAGAAGCTCCCATAAGTGAAGAGGAAGAAGAGGAGGAGCCTCTTCTCGATGCACGAGCACGTAGAGCTGTTAAAAGGCAGGAGTGGCTCCTCAGGAGGAGGTCTCCTCGAGAGTAAAGCTTGGGGATAATTGGCCACTCCCCTAGCCTATTTAAGGAAGGATGACGACTGCACAATCAGCAGAAGTAGTATTCAGCAGGTTCTGACCAGTTCTGGAGAATTTTGAGTAGTTTGGAGATCCAGTAAATACTACCGCTGACTGGCCCCGCCCCCATCTATTCTCTGCCACCTGAGCCCCAGGAAATGGAGATTTTGAAGTAATCTTCTGGAGTGGGGAGGGAGTGGAGATTTTACAGTATCCTTCCTCTGCCATGCCCACGAAGCCACGCCCACATAACCGGTAGTAAAAAAATTTGAATCTCATCACTGGTTTATAGCACTACCCAGCATTGTGGGAAAACTTTCATAGCATAATAGTAGGACACAAATAAACACAGAAAGGATTCTCTAAAATAGAATCCATAGATATCTTTATTCTGAGATCTCTCAGAAATTATGATCATGATGATGTTTGAGTCCTAATTAGGATTCCTGCATATTTCTGCTTAATTTGAATATATAAAACCAAGAACAGGTCTGGGAATTGGCTGCTTAGTATATCATCAGTTATTATGTCAACAGTGCTGGTATAGAGGTAGATTAAAGAGTGAGTTGTATAATAAGTATTAGCAGAAAAAGTAAAATCAGTTTCAACTGGAGATAGGAACTATACTACAGAACAACTTGTCAGAAAGCGCATGTGTGCCAAAATTCCCTGCCCTTTGTCATTTCTAATCTTAACTAATGGAATATGAAAATAAAAATGATTTCAGGTAATTACATTTTGAGCAGACTCTGCATTGTCAAGATCTCAACCCATTTGAAACCCATTTGTTGGCATGGAAACACCAACATAATTAAAAATGGATTAAACTAATTAACCTGAAATATATCATACTATGGATTGTTTTCCTTTAGAAGAAATCTATAGCGGAAGCCCTAGAAAATTTAAATTATCGCGATCTTTTCTTTTCTTATTTCATGACCGTAAAGTTATCGCGTGTTTCTTAAAAATTCCAAAAGACTGAAGATTTTCAAGTGCATGCTACTGGGTAGACAGGTGGTATTAATGATGACACCTCTGCAAACAAATTTTCTTATTTTGGGAAAAAAAACCACATTGTACAACACATTGTGAACAGTTTTGAAGATGTCTAGGAAGTTTTAGTAAGGCCCTTCAAGAAATGAGAAAGATCCAGTAGCAATTGCTTAGGGATTCAATTAAAGATCCCGTCAATTTATCTGTCTGTTCAATGTTTAACTGATAATCGAAACCAAACAAATACAAATCACACATGGATTTGATTTGTAGTCCACTTTTCTGCTCAATCCCTCAGGACACCTGCTTGAAGAGACATGCGCTGTGGCCTGTTCATAATTCTGAAAAAAGTCCTCTTCTACACCAAAGACAGACAAGCAATAGCATCCATGGATGTTGTGGCCCGTCAGCGGCCAATGCAGCTAGTAGCTGATTCTGACAGTGAGGAGGCTGGTGTGGTGCTGCGCCAGCAGCCTGTGCAGCTGGCACTCCAGTCAGACAATGAGGAGGCTGGAGAAGATGTGGTGCCAGAGGCAGGGATTCAGCCAGGGCCTTCAGAACCTCCAGAAGCCCCCTTAAGTGAAGAGGACGAAGAAGAGGAGCCTCTTCTCGATGCATGGGCGTGCAGAGCTGCCAAAAGGCAGGAGTGGCTCCTCAGGAGGATGCCTCCTCAAGAGTAAGGCTTGGGGCTAATTGGCCACTCCCTTAGCTTATTTAAGGAGGAACGCCGACTGAAGCAATTTGCAGGGAACAACTCTGTTCACATACCTTCGTGTCTTGTCTTGCTTATCTTATCAGCTTCTTGCAAATTGCTTCTCGCCATTCTGCCAACCACAGTAAGCTTTCAGTATTATTCTTTGAATTTTTGGCAGCTGTTAATGCAGTTAATTAACAGCCGTTTTTGTAAAAAACTGGTTTATTTAGTAAACTAAGGTTTGAACGGACTTTGTGTGTGCTGCATTCTTTGGGGTCCGTAGCTGGGACAGAACAATGGGATGGGAAAACCACAAAAACAGCATTAGACCAGGAGTTGTGTTGGCTCAGTGGATAGAATCAGCAGTGGGTGTCACATTTTGTTACCACCCGTTCACCCCACGTGCGCACGCTCGCTTCGTGCATGCATCTTCCCCATATGCACCCAGTCTTCCATGCATGCATTTTGCTTGCAAGCATGCCTTCTGTGCATGCACCCAGCCTCAAAAACGTGCCTAAATAGGATGGCATAGCAGCGAGTGGGTGGGTGAGCCCATCTACAATCTCTGCTACCGGCTCACCCAAACAGGTCTGAACCGGCTGAATACCACCTCTGGTTAGAATGGAGTATTGCAAGCTGACCCTGCCCACTGTGAGGAGTTCGATCTTGACCGGCTCAAGGTTGACTCAGCCTTCCATCCCTTCCGAGGTCAATAAAATGAGAACCCAGACTATTGGGTGCAATATGCTGACTCTGTAAACCGCTTAGAGAGGGCTGTAAATTATATATCTAAGTATATATCTAGTCTAAGTGCTTTTGCTACATCAATGAGATGCAAGCTGCATCGTGACATTGCAAAGACATATAAAGGAGCAAGGCTATCGCCGTAGATTGACTTTCATCATGTTGCAGACACAAATGCAGGAAGCATCTTCAAAAACACAACCTCTTTTGCAGCCTGGATAGCTGTATAACGGGAATGCACTTTCCGTTTAGTCAACCTCTACGTTGCTTAGAACATTCCAAGTAAACATCAACAATTTCCATAATTCTTGGTAAGTCATTGTCCCCTGGAGCTTTTTGTTAAAAAAATGATATGACTCTGTGATTTTGCATTTCTAACTATCTACCGTGTTTTCCTGAAAATAAGCCGTGAGCTCAAAAGCCCGATTGGGTTTATTATCAGGGGATGTCTTATTTTGGGGAAAACAGGGTAACTCAGGGGTTTCAAACACGACTTTATTGAGGGCTGCATCAGGGTTGTGTTTGACCTGCAGGGGGTGGGGGAATGTGGCCAGGGTGGGCATAGCCAACTTGGTGTGACTTTTGTTGGATGCGCCTGTGGTGGCCCAAGAGCTCTGCCAACGAAAACAGGCTCCCAAGTTCTATTTTCAGCTGGGACGGCTGGCTGCCAATGAAAATGGAGCTCTGGAGGTCCGTGCGCAGGCCTCACGAACTCCATTTTCCACTGCGACGGCCTCCTGCAGACCTCTGCCAGTGAAAACGGAGTTCATTTTTGCTGGCAGAGGGTCCGTTTTTTGCTGGCAGAGGCATCATGGGCCGATCCTTTGTGTTTCCAAGGCGGCCCTATGGGCCAGATCTAAGAACCCAGAAGGCTGGATCCAGCCCTCGAGCCTTGTGTTTGACACTCCTGATCTAACTGACCCATTTTGCTTCACTCCCAATGTATAGTTGAATCCTCTTTTTTTTTTTTTAAGCATAGCTCTACATAGTCAAGTTGGAAATGGGCCATGAAGATAGCAAAGTGTTTTCTTCAAAGTCCTTAATGCAATCTGACAGATTCAAGAAAAGGTTACCGAGGCTGCAAGAGCCTTAATTGTACACAAGCATACCTCCCTATAGCTAACACCTGGAAATCTGGTGACAATTTTGAATTGACTTGGAAAACAGAGCAGTAACTTAAGCAGACTTAATCTCATTAGTTGTTGTTTTTTTTTCACTAGACACCGGTCTGTGATCACAAGTTTTTTTTTTTTTTAAACTGAAAAGCCCAGAAACAGGGACATGTAAGAGCGACTCGCCATAGAATCATGAATGTCAGATTAAAGGGATTTAGGACATTCTTTCTTTTAATCTCCCACCTTTTTTGGGGTGGTTATTAAGACACAAGGTGTTCCGTGGGGAAAGTCACAAAGCTGACAATTACGTCCAGTGCTGATGCTTTTCGGTGGGACTTAGTTTGGACTGTATTTATTCTTAGAGTAATGGGGTAGGTTAAAAAAAAAATCACCTCATGAAATTAAATTCACATGAGAACAGAAGTGGTTTTATACTTCTCATTGAATCAAACTCTTCAGTTCTATTTATTTCTCAGAGTAATGGGGTAGCTAAATAAAAAGTCCGGAGGCTAAATTCACAGGAGAACGGAGGTAGTTTATATCTTTCATTGAATCAAAACTTGACAATGAGAATTATGAGCACTCCAAGTAATTAAACCAATGAAATATTACAGCTAGTACCAAGCCTTGATGTCAAATAGTGGTTAATAAATTCTAAGGCATAAATTAAGTTAATTCCTTACCAATAAAAGAATCATGATCTTATATTAAGGCCCAGCTGGGAAGAATAGAGTCATAGATGTTCTATGACCGTGATGGTGAACCAATGGCACGTGTGCCACAGCTGGCACACAGAGCTCTCTCTGCAGGCACACGAGCCGTCGCCCAGTTCAGCTCCACTGGGCATGTGCACCTGCCACCCGCCGCCCAGCTGATTTTCAGGTCTCTGCCGTGCATGCGCGGGGGTGGGGCGCATGTGGGAGATGGACATGCATGTGTGGAGGGTCATGTGTGCATGTGCGGGGGTCATGCACAAATGCGTGGGGACAGGGAAAGCATCGGGGTGTGTGGTGCCCCCCTTGTGGCCCGTTTTTGCTCCCAGGAGGCTACAGGGAGGCCTACTAGCAGGGGTGAAATGTAAAATTTGTTACTACCGGTTCTGTGGGTGTGGCTTGGTGGTGGTGGGTAATGTGACTGAATGGGCGTGGCCAACTTTTTTTTTTTTAACTTTTCAAAGCATTTTTTCTAATGCTTTGAAAAGCCTCTGCCGATCAGGCAACTCAGCTGGGATCATCAGAGAGGCTTTTAAAAAAATGCCTCTCTGCCGATCAGGCAACTCACCTGAGATCGTCAGAGACTTTTCAAAGCATTTTTTTTACTACCTCTTCGGCAAGACATTGCAGAAAATAATGCTTTGAAAAGCCTCTGACGATCCCAGCTGAGCCATACAATCATCAGAGGCTTTTTTTTTAACTTTTAAAAGCATTTTTTCGTCAGAAGAGGTTGTAGAAAAAATGCTTTTAAAAGTAAAAAAAAAAAAAGCCTCTGACGATTGTGCGACTTAGCTGGGCATGGTTGGGCGGGGGGGACAGGGATTTTTGCTACCAGTTCTCTGAACCACCCACCACCATCGCTACCGGATCGGGCAATCCGGTCCGAACTGGGAGCATTTCACCCCTGCCTACTAGGTCCAAAATGGGGCACGGGGGGGGGGTTCACACATGAATGTGTGGGGGTGTGGGGAGCACAGGGGAGTCACGCATGCATTGCATTATGGGTGCCACGCTTTCGGCCCACGACAACAAAATGGTTAGCCCTCACTGTTTCTATGTTCTTCTTTTCATGAGACACACATACCTTCCACAAACACAACCTTGTGACTTGCGGTAGTTTCCTAAGCAACTAGCTGCTGGACTTTGTGAGAAAGTCAGTGTGCTATTATTTTACACCTTGCTTATCAGAGACCTCTACAGGAGTGTGCCTATTTTCCATAAAAATCAACCACTTGACTTTGTTGGGTCTTTAGACAATGGCTGATGAGTTGTCTTTTTTATGAAATATACAGATCAATCAATCAGTTTACAATCTTAATCAATCCACATAAGATTTGGGAGTGAAATACAGTAGTGGCCAAAATTGTGGAAACCATTTGGGAAAAGTGTATTTTTGAGGTTTGATGACTAATAACACCACTTTTTTTTTTTTTTTTGAAGTTTCAAGATAATCCTATTCCACTGCTAGAATGGCCTGGGAATAGCCCAGACCTTAATCCCATTGAAAATCTATGGAGCCGACAAAAGAAACTTGTTAGTCAGAAGCGACCCAGCAATAAAACCCAGTTAATAGAAGCAATTATTCAATCTTGGTTTCACATTATAACAGCTGCAGAACTAAAAGACTTGGTTCACTCCATGGGAAGACGTTGTAAGGCCGTCATTCATGCTAAAGGTTACCCAACTAAGTATTAACTGACATGGTGATCATTTTTGTATATCTCGTTTTTTTTCTACTTGTTTCACTTTTCTTCTTTATACTGTAACTGCTTTTCTAATAGTAAGTCCTTCATAAAAGTTATTGCATTACATTCTTGATTAAATTATCTTTCCATTGATATATAATTTTAATGGTACTACTCCAAAGAAAAGTGGTGTTACTAGACAGTTTTAAAAAATACACTTTTTCTAAAAGATTTCCACAATTTTGGCCACTGCTGTACTTCCTTCCACGATCCATCCCATATTCCTGAGCAATCATTTTGCCAAAGAATCAGCTCTTCTATTTCTCAATGTCTTTCCTTTCTCTTCTACCTTACCATCCCCAAATTTAAAGTTTTTATACATTTTTGAGCAAGCTGTCAGCCTGGTTTCCAAATTAATTTCTCTCCCCCCCCCCCGTTCATTTCATTCCTCCTGCTTTCCTTCTTTCTTATCTCCTCCCTTAATCTCTACATTTACGCTTGGCATAAATGTGAAAATTGAAGTCAGTTGAAAAACAAGAAAAAGCTGGCCAGATACCATCACTAATGATACAAGGACACGAAGAAGCAGTTACTGACATAAAAGAGTGCCCAACGGGTCAGGGAAGGCTAAAAGCAACTCAATGATTGAACAACCGTGATGTAATCATTTAAAAAGTGCCAAGCCAAGAATGCCCCGAGCTGAATTTTTGAAACTTAACTTGATGCTATTAAGGAAATCTTGCCTGTCCATGCTTGGAATATGAGGCTACAGATATTGATTTATTTAACAGAATTGTACGTAGGATTAAAATGAGGGGGGAGATGTAAAATGTTTAACTGTTAGAAAGACTCTACAACATGCATTAGGCTTAATCTAACGCTGGCATGCTGACTGGGGAGTTCTGGAAGTTGAAGTCCATACATCTAAAAGTAAATAAATTTTAGATAAACAAATAAAGCCAATCTTGTATTAAACAGCATTCCCTTTCTAACCATCATCTCTTGCCCATTTTAATATTTCAATTCTTATTCATTTTTTGACTTGCCTCCCAAACTCCTCCCTTGGGTCTTTGTCTCTGTCTACATCTTTCCTATTTAACCCAAATATTTCTTCCATCTCTACTATCTTTTGCTGCTGTACCTCCGGAGGATCTGCCCAAGCCCCTATCTTCTCTTCAAAAATATCCTTCTTTTTATCCAATCCCATTTTTTGATCTCTTAATATACATTTTCCCTTATTTGATTCATAAATCTTTATTGTCTTCTCCGTCTTCTCTTCTTGTTTTATTTTTTTATTTATCTGTTCTGTCTTTTCCTCTGCTCTTTCTATTATCTCCTCTATTTCCTGTGTTTTATGATCTTTATTCATTGTCCCTTGTTGAACATTTTCTGATTTCCCCACAATGTCATGCATTAAATCACATCTCCAGGTGGTTCTTTATCAACATATCATAAGTACTTTGTAGCATCAACACTTTCAAACAGTTTAGTCTGGGGTTGTAAATGCACTATAATTGAACGCATACGATTAATCCAAGTGAGATGATGATATATCTAAGTTTCCATAATTATATATATATATATATATAAAAGATACATATACTTTTCCAGTTGCATTATGTTTTATCTTATTACTTGCTTGCTTCTAGTCTGGATTATAATTGCAATAATCTCAATCAATTCCTGATAGGATTATAATAAGTATTAGGTACCTTACAAATAAGGACACTTCTCAATTGTAAGAGTGTCTTATAGTATTTTTAGGTAGCTATCTATACTTTTCTAGCAAAAGCAAATACAGCACATAGACAATAGATTGCATTTTACAGGTTTTTCTTTCTTTTCTTTTTTTTGAAAAAGTTTTACAAACAACAAAATTTTTCCCCCATTTTCCCCCTCCCATCCCTCCCCAGCCCCCCAAACCCTCCCTCCCCATGACTTCCCCAAGGTGAAATCCATCCACATTATATTATGTACAGGTTTTTCTTTAGTTGTATACTTTACATTTCATAGTTCTAAGCTACAAATTCTGTACCCTATTAATACATTTTTTTTAAAAAAAAATTCTGCACTGGTTTACAGCCAAAATAAAGGACTTTCCAAATAGGGGTACTTATTGTAAATGTTGTAGGGCAAGAGGCAGCATCAAGGCAACCTATGAAGTTCTTAAAAAGCTAAGCAGAAAGAGCTCAGCTCTTGAGTTTAAAGTTTAAAACCATGCAATTATGTGTGTGCACACTTCAAAAATCATTCAATAGGGTTCTGCATGAACCTGGAAAAAATAATAATGCAGTAACCTCATAGAGTTGACTCATCAAAGTAAATGTAATGTTGCAAGGTGCCACATCTCTTTACTGAAGTAGAAAGAAAGTCAACTGTATGTTTTTTTTTTTTGTCATGGAAATGTATTTTATTTATTCCTTTATTGCTTTTTTAAAATAAGGGTGGAAGAGAAAAAAAACACAAAACACAAAGATAAAAACATATGGATTGTTAAAAATAAATAAAATAATAATAATAATAATAATAATAATAATAATAATAATAATAATAAAAAAAAGTGTTTTTAAAAGCATGAAAAAAATGCACAAAGGAAAAACAAACCCCCCCAAAAAAGTGTAATTTTTAGCAGTAAATGTTTATAATTCGATATATGGTTATCTAGTGCAAAAATTATTCAAGGGCATGTGTGCTTCTAAAATATTTAAATTACTATCATTTTTAAACCGTTTGTTTGCTTATTAGATTTTTGTCCCATCTTTATTACTTTATAAGTAACTCAAGGTGGCAAACATACCTAATACTCTTTCCTCATTCTATTTTCCCCACAATCTTCCTATGAGATGGTTGGGCTGAGAAAGAGAGGGGGGAGGGGGGAGAGGGAGGGGGGAGGAAGGAACTGGCCAAAATCACCCATGAAAGAAGGTGATTTAGAACTCAAACAGGACTAGAAATCACAGTCTCTTAACCACTAGATTAAACTAGTTCCCTCTAGTTTGTATAAATGAGTCCCATATTCTCATTATATTTCTCCATACAGTGTCTACATCTTTGGCAACCCACCTATGAGCAGAGTGTTGTCAAGGAAATTTAAGAGATGCAAGAATGGAATGGAGTGGAGTGGAGTGGAGTGGAGTGGAGTGGAGTGGAGTGGAGTGGAATGGAGTAGAGTAGAGTAGAGTAGAGTAGAGTAGAGTAGAGTAGAGTAGAGTAGAGTAGAGTAGAGTAGAGTAGAGTAGAGTAGAGTAGAATAATAGAATGGAATGGAATCTTTATTGTCACTCTGAATGTACACTAATTTGGCATACATTAAAATGAAATTTTGTTGCATAGAGCTCTCAAAGGGTCACCACCTCCAATATACACTACAAAAACATGACAAAAGAAATAAACAAATAAATAAATACAAAATTATGCATAATATCCACATATATTATATGACACAGAGAAACAATACAGTTTAGTTCGGATGTATATATGTACATGGTGAGAAAAACTGATCTTGTGAGGTTACCAGATGGATGGCATAGGGAACAAAGCTGTTACAGAATTTGGTAGTCCTGCTAGAAATATTTTGAAACCTCCTCCCAGAGGGGAGCAACATAAACAGGCCGTAAAGTAGTTGTGTGGGGTCTCTAACAATGTTTTCAGCTCTAAGCACATAGTGCTTATAAGCAGTATCTTGAATAATGGGAAGCAAGCTTCCTATAATCTTCTCGACTGTCCTTACCACTCTCTGTACGGACTTTCTATCTGAGGCGCTGCTACCACCAAACCAAACAGTGATGCAGTTTGTTAAAATGCTTTCAATCGTGCCTCTGTAAAAAAATGGCCTGGACAGAAGGAGAAAGATGTACTCTCCTCATCCAACGCAGGAAATGCAGATGCTGGTTTGCATGCCTCACTTAGGATGACATGTGGAGAGACCAGATGCCAAGTCTGTCTCAAAGGTGACCATTAACAGGACAATGACAATGTCATTTCTGCATTCTGGTCTAGATATTGAAAAGCTGAGTTAGCTGCTAGCACATAATTTTATTTGAACTAAATTAGAGCTGTACTAAATTTTTGAGAAGACTAGAGGGAAGGGGTTAATCAACAAAGATGATTTTGATGGGGAAGGCATTTTTGTTCTTCCAAATAATTGATTGAAATGTGCAAATCTGGGTAAATTAAAAAAAAAATCTCCTTATATGTATCCAGAAGGCAAGGGTCACAAAAGAAGTGGGATCCTGCAAAATGACACTGCCACAACCTGGAGCAGAGCTGTTCTGCCTGAATTCATCTAATGAAAGTAGTATATGGAGACAAGCTGTCCCTGAAGCAGCTGAAGGACCTGGCCATGAAGATGTTATAGATAATAACCAATGCCTTGAATGGTACCCAGAGGTTATCCAATAAAATACAGCTCATGAAGCACTGGGGCCACATGAACATAACATGACTTGTCCATCATTGCCTATGCCACCTTGTGGATCAGATGCAGCTTCCAGGAAGTGTTCAAGAACAGCCCCATGTAGAGTGCACTACCAAAATCCAGGTGGGCTGCAATGCAATCCAAGGCTGCATTAATCTATGTATATATAAATGGCTGTGTGTGTGTGTGTTCCAGCATAACTCTGGAATGGCTTGAGCAATTTCAACTAAACTTGGTACACAGATGACTTACTCTCTGGAAAAAAAAATACTGTGGGGGTATTGGGGTGTGTGTTCTGTTAAGATACAGCCTGTTGTGCCTTAAAATTGATTCTACTGTACTGCCTTAAAATGGTTTCTACTGTGCAGCACAGTGGAGTTGCCATGGTAACGGCTTCACAGTACTCCACAAGGGGGCTCCCTCTGGTAAGGGGGAAAATCCAACATTAGAAATTATGTATGATCCGGACATTTTCAACAAGGTTTTCATTATTCTTGAGGAAAAATGTATGGCCATGATCAATAAAACATTACTGCAACTCGGCCGGCCTGCATCACTACGAGACCACTACGACATACTTCACGCAGATTACATACGAGAAAAGAACTACAATGTCAAACAGCTTAGTGCATATATCGCGGACAAGAAGTCACTTCTAAATCAAGATCAGAAAAAAGCATACCAAATGATCATGGATCAGCTGGCAAAACAACAAGACGGTATCATTTTACTTGATGCTTCTGAGGGCACAGGGAAAACATTTTAACTAATTCTCACCAAAATCAGGGCTCAGGGTGAAGTTGCTCTTCCTGTCTAATACAGGATTGGGATAAATAAATACCCAGGCAATGCCGGGTTAACAGCTAGTAGAGGGTTAAAATCAAGATCACGTGAAGTTCTAGTACCGCTTTACCTTAGTAAGACCAGACTTGGAATATTGTATTCAGTTTTGGTCAACCCAATATAAAAAAAGATATTGAAAC
Source organism: Pantherophis guttatus (assembly GCF_059756535.1). Classification (NCBI taxonomy): domain Eukaryota; kingdom Metazoa; phylum Chordata; class Lepidosauria; order Squamata; family Colubridae; genus Pantherophis; species Pantherophis guttatus. The sequence goes on along the minus strand of NC_142070.1, from coordinate 73,969,786 downwards.
TCTGGAAAGAGTGCAGAGAAGAGGAACAAGAATGATTAGGGGGCTGGAGGCTAAGACATAAAGAATGGTTACAGGAATTGGGTATATCTAATCTAATGAAGAGAAGGACTAGGGGAGACATGATAGCAGTGTTCCAATATTTGAGGGACTCCTATAAAGACGAGGAGGTCAAACTAGTTTCCAAAGCACTAATAAACAAGATGAGAAACAATGGATGGTATCAGAATATTCATGAACTGGCAGACACATGGTAACAAGGTCAGCCAAGGTATAGGCACAGCAACTAAGTCAGCCAATGAGGGCTGTTTAGGAGCTGAGACAGATTGGAGCCAGGGCATGTCTTAGTCTGCAGCTTCTGAGTCTGTGCAGAGAAACTGAAATTAGCCTGCTCTGCTGAAATGAAACTAACTGTTCTCTCCTGTCTTGTGTTTTGCTTGCAACTGCTGCATTGGAAGAATCTGATATTGGTATTGTCATTTATCTTCATGTATTATTATGTATATAAAGAAATTAATGAATCCTGCTGCATCAGTCTGCCTGTGTGTGCTTTCTGGATTTGTTTTTTTGCAAGAAACTCTGACAGATGGAAATTAACCAAGCGATGCAATCTAGAACTAAGGAGTAATTTCCTAACAGTGACCGCAATCAAGCAATGGAACAGCTTGCCTTCAGAGGTTGTGGGTGCTCCATCACTGGAGGTTTTCAAAAACTATTTATGTGAAATGGCATAGGGCGGTGATGGCGAACCTATGGCACGCGTGCCACAGGCGGCACGTGGAGCCACGTTGCCTGGCACGCCAGCTCAGCTCCAGTGCACATGCGTCGGAGTCTCTGGAGGCTGGGGACACCAAAAAAGTCACTTCCTGTCCAACCAGAAGTTGGGAAACGGGCCGTTTCAGGCCTCCGACGGGGTGGGGAAGGCTGTTTTCACCCTCCCCAGATGCAGAGAGAGGATCTGGAGCCAGGTGAGAAAGAAAAACAGGCCTACCGGGCCATCGTGTGCTAGTAGCGGGGGGAAGGGGGGTTGCATGCACGGGGTGGGGTGCATAGAATTATGGGTGTGGTCACACGTGCACACAAATCTCCTCCGCCCCCCCCCTTCCTGACACGCGATAGCAAAAAGGTTAGCCATCACTGGTATAGGGTCTCCTGCTTGAGCTGGATTTTGGACTAGAAGACATCCAAGCTTGCTTCCAACTCTATTATTCTATGTTCTAAGGACACTGTGATTGTTGATTGTGATATCTGCTGATGGATCAAGGGGGACAGACCATCAACAAAGCATGACCAATGATGTCTCTATGCTTAAACACTAGGCTGAAACCCAACCGAATAGGTCCAGATGATGTTTCCTTCAGAGTCATCTAGAGCTGAAATTAAGCCACCCTTCCTATTACTTTTCCCCACTAAAGGAAGATTGGACAGTGAACAAAAATTATCCAGGATCATCAAGTCCCAGCAATGACCTCTGAAGGAAACAGAACACCCCAGCGTTTTTTGTTGGCTGCAGTGATCATTCCTCTGTCAGAGAATCCTGCACAGCTGCTTTGAGTGAACCAGGGATATCTACAAGGTGTGGTCAAAAGAATTGTTGCAATTAAATCTCCTCCTTTTTAAATACCATATTTTTCGGAGACGCACCGGAGTATAAGATGCACCTTAGTTTTGGGGGAGGAAAATAAGAAAAAAGCTGATTGGCGGGTGGATTGGCCTCCCAGAATACCCCCAATCAGCTGTTCCCAGAGGTGAATTTTAGCAACAGGTTCCTTGGTTGTGAGCTGTGTGCCTTGCTTTTTTTTTTTTTTTTGCTTTTTTTTTTTCTGCCTCTGAAACTTCTGAAACTCGTTTCAGAAAAAACTTTTTTTTCTGCCTCTGAAAGCCTCCGAAACAGAGCTTCAGAAAAAAAGCTTCTGAAGCTCTGTTTGGGGGCTTCTTTTCTGAAACTCTGTTTGGGGGCTTCTTTTCTGAAACTTCATTTCTGATGCTTTTTTCAGCCTCTGAAACCTCCATTTGAGAAGCTGGGCAGGGCTACATTTGGAGTATAAAATGCACCCAGATTTTCATCCTCTTTTTTGAGGGAAAAAGGTGCATTTTATACCCCAAAAAATAGGGTATATGTGTTATTTATTTATTTATTTTATTTTATTTTATTTTATTTTATTTTATTTTATTTTATTTTATTTTATTTTATTTTATTTTATTTTATTTTATTTTATTTTATTTTATTTTATTTTATTTTATTTTATTTTATTTTATTTTATTTTATTTTATTTCTATACCGCCCTTCTCCTGCGGGACTCAGTGCGGTGTACAGCCAAGATAAAACATTGCATAGAAAATTTAAAAACAATTTAAAAAACAATTAAATAATTTTGGCCCAAGATATTAAAAACAACCCAATTAAAACCGAATTCAATTTAAAACTGAGAGGATGGGATCAAGCCAGCCTGGCTAGATGGAATAGGTGTGTTTTCAGGGCCCGACGAAAAGTCCGGAGGTCCGATATCGTGCGTATCTCAGGGGGTAGGTCATTCCAGAGGGCGGGTGCTGACACAGAAAAGGCTCTCCCCCTGGGGGTCGCCAGCCGACACTGTCTGTCCGACGGCACCCTGAGGAGGCCCTCTCTGTGCGAGTGAACCGGTCGGTGGGAGGCTATTGGCAGCAGAAGGCGGTCTCGTTATGATATACACCAAACAGTTGCCATCTTTCTTTCTTTTTACTGCAGTGTACGACAGTGTTACCCCTGTGTTGAACAATGTACTGAATATCTTATTTAGTGCGCTGAATATATTATTAGAAGGCTAACATTTGCACACACACATACACACAAAAGTCATATTTTCAATATTCTTGTCTATTGATCTCCCCAAGGAGATTACTGAAACCATCCCATCCTACTAATAAATGTCAACGAGCGCCGTCTCTTATCATTAAGCATGACTGCAATCGAGGGAATTAAAAACAAGTGACAAGGAGAGATTCAAGAAAAGGCATGCTTTACAAAACCCCAGCCGGGTTAGAAGGACATTAAGAGGATCATGTAGACATTTGCTACAACTGTACTCATAGCATTTCTTTCCCCCACTAAACTCTGTTTTAGGGCAAGAATTATGTTGGTCGTTTGACATCAACAGAGACGTAACCTGGTTTTCAAGAGCACCTGGTATGAAGTCAAGGAAACCAGCATATTTTACTTCCATGCTGGAAAAAAAAATATTTTTTTCTTCTTCTTCTTTCAATTATTGCTGAGAAGCTGAAAGAACTTCAGCTTCTTCTAAATATAGTCAGTTAATTAAGCCGCAAGATGGGCATATATAACTGCCTGCCTACAATCTTCTTTTCAGAGACTTCCCCGTTTTCAAATGAAGTTCAGTTCTTGCTCTGATAACTAAAAGCATTTATCCCTTATTGGCTTTTGAAGGCCTCTCTGGTTTTCTTTGGACACAGAAGGCCGAAGCCAGAAATAACTTCGTAGGAGGCATAAGACCAGCTAAAAGGCAGCTTTGTTGTTGGTACTTACTGTATATATATGACTGTATATCAGGGGTGGGCTTCAAAAATTTTAGCAAGGGATTCTCGGCCAAGTAGAGCATGGCCTACTTGGCCTCCTGCACCATGGCGAAGGGGGTGTTTTTGCCCTCCCCAGGCTCCGGAGGCTTTCCTCAAGCCTCCAGGAGGGTGAAAACAGCCTCCCCAGGCTCTGGAGGCCCTCTGGATGCTGGAAACAGGCCTGAACTTCCTGAACTTCCGGTAGGCCCATTTTTCGCCCTTCCTCAGCCTCCGTGCACCCGCTGCACTTACCTGCATCCAAAACGGGCCGTGAGAGGGGAGGGGAGGGGTGGGCAGGGCCAGCCAGGAGTGGGATTTGGGGGTTCTCCAAACAGCACAGAATCTTAGCTAGAGGTTCTCCCGAACCCCTGTGAACCCCCAGCAGTTCACCCCTGCTGCATATTCTCGAATCCATCTAACACCATAATAAAGTTTGCAGATGACACAACGGTGTTGGGGCTTATAACTGGAGGGGATAAATCAGCATACAGGGAAGAAGTCCAGAAGGTAGTCCAGGTCGACAGGAGATGCCATCACCACTGCTTTACAAACTGCATTGAGACATCTCGAGAAATCTGGGAACTACGTCAGAATTCTTTTTATAGATTACAGCTCGACCTTTAATACCATCTTGCCAGGCATTCTCATTGGAAGCTGACTGACCTGAATTTCTCTGCCCCTCATTTGTGACTGGGTCAAAGACTTCCCGACGGCTCATCCACAAACAGTAAAGGTTGGGTCTCTGACATCTTCCACCCTGAGGCTCAGCACAGGCTCTCCTCAGGGCTGTGTGCTCAGCCTCTTCCTGTATTTGCTGTATACATATGACTGCATATCCTCTAATCCATCTAATACCATAATAAAGTTTGCAGATGACACAATGGTATTGGGCAGTGGTGGGTTCCTCCCGGTTCCGCCTGATTCTGCTGAGCCGGTAGCGGTGATGATATGATGTCACCGAACCAGTTCTGCCCCCCACTGCCCCCTGCCCCCCGCATTATTCTTACCTTTTATTTGGCCCCACCGCCAATCTATTGCTGCCTGTTGAGTCCCAGCTGATGAGCTATAAGGAAAAAAAACTGTTTAAACTCTTGCCGCGGAGCTTCAAAGGGCCGTCCTACAGCTGATCAGTGGTAAAAGGCAGTTTGATGGTACACTGGTGCCTCCAAAAACAAATAAGTAGACTGGTGCCTGCAAAAATAAATGGGTAGACCAGTGCAAAAATACATGAGTAGACCAGTGCCTGCAAAAATAAATAGGTAGACCGGTACAGCTCTGCAAGCAGTTAAAAGCCTGGTAGACCAGTACCTCTGCTAAATCCTAAAGAATCGTCACATGACCATCAAGCCACGCCCACAAAATACACCACGCCCACAGAACCGGTAGTAAAAAAATTTAGAACCCACCCCTGTTATTGGGGCTTATAACTGGAGGGGACAAATCAGCAAACAGGGAAGAAGTCCAGAAGGTATCCATACGGTGTTCAAAAAACAACTTACATCTAAATAGTAGCAAGACAAAGAAGATGGTGCTAGATTTCCGGGAGCACTGAGAGGAACCTGCCCCATTGTATGTCGAGGGGGGCTGTGTGGAGGGTTTCCTCTTTTAAATTCTTGGTCATTAGTCAAGATCTCACATGGAGATCTTGGAGAAACAACACATCCCTGGTGGTTAGTAAGGCTCAACAGAGACTTCATTTCCGTAGAGTCCTGCAGAAAAATCAGGTGGAACTACGGCTGGTGACTTCTTTCTATTGGTCCACGATAGAAAGTGTCCTCGCATATTGTATAACAGTATGGCACACTGGTCTAACAGCTGCAGACAGGAAGGCACTACAGACAGTGATCAATTCAGCACAAAAAACCATTGGTCGCCCTCTAACACCACCGGATGACATCACCAGGTCTCGCTGTTCCAGCAGAGTAAGGAAGATACTAAGGGATGCTTCACACACTGGGCCAGTGTCTCTTTTTCGCTTCTACCATCAGGCAGAAGACATCAAAGCATAGCCAGCCAGACAAAGAGGTTTAAAAACAGCTTCTAACCATGGGCTGTCGGACTCTTAAACACAATCACAATCACTCCACGCACATACGGAGATGTATGACTAGTCTTTTTCCCCCCCAATTACTTGTATAGAGATTATTCTCTATACTATTTGTGTTGTTTTGTATTTTCTGTTATGGATTGCACCAGAGAGGCTAAACCATTTTTGTTGTATATATGATGCCTTCTTCTTCTTGTGCCGTATCCATCATCGGACATTGGCGATCATGTTGGCAATCCTATTTTTGTCAACAGCCACATAAAAAATTGCTGCTGAATTTTGTCCAAACCAGTCCCTTAGGTTTTGAAGCCAAGAAGTTCTTCTTCGGCCTGGACCTCGTTTGCCTTCCATCTTTTCCTGGAGGAGTAAGTGAAGCCTGGAAGTGGGAGCCTGGATAGCTCAACAGACTAAGCACTGTAATTTAACACCAGCTGTCTGCAATTAAAGTAAGATTGAATCTCGCCAGGCTCAAGGCTGACTCAGCCTTCCATCCTTTCTAAGGTAGGTAAATTGAGGACTCAGTTTGTGGGGGCAATAAGCTGACTTTGTATAAAAAATATACAAAAGTATGAAGGCTATTGCTTAACGCACTGTAAACCACCCTGAGTCTCTGGAGAAGGGCATCATATAAATCAATTTTTTTTTTTAAAAAAAAAGGATGCTGTATTTCTCTGGGTGTTGTATCACGTGTTCAAAATATTCTAACTTTCACTTTTTAATGGCTTTGATGATTTCCCTTTGCTTTCCTAGGCGGCTTCTCACCTCCTCATTTGTGATTTTGTTAACCCAGCTTATTTATTTATTTTTATTTATTTATTTATTTATTATATTTCTATACCGCCTTTCTCCCGTAGGACTCAAGGCGGTGTACAGTCAAGAAAAATATAGACACACAAACATCATAAAATTGCTAATTAAAATTATTGCTTAGTTTGGCCAATTAAATAAAACCCAGAATTAGATCACATTTTAAAAAATCATTCACATGTTCGTATGTTTAGCCCTGCCTGTTGGAACATCAGGGTCTTGAGGGCACGGCGGAAAGCACGGAGATCAGGGATATTCCGTATCTCCAGGGGCGGTTCATTCCAAAGGGTTGGAGCCCCCACAGAGAAGGCCCTCCCACTGGGAGTCGCCAGTCGACATAATTTGACTGATGGTACCCTGAGTAGTCCCTCCCTGTGAGAACGAACTGGTCGGTGGGAGGCTATTGGTGGCTTATATGTAACAGCCGTCTGTAAATCCACATTTTAAATGCTTCTAGTTTCTTCAAGTGGTTTTCTGTCAGAAACCAACTCTCCACTCCGTAGAGCAGGATAGAAAAGATGTAACGTCTGACAAGCCTGATTTTCAGTCTTAGGCTTATGTCGTGACTGCAGATGTACATAATGTACAATGTATATGTGATGCACAATGACAATAAAGACCATACTAATGGTAGGGTCCCAGAATGTTAACTTCACCACTAATTTTGTACAAGAAGTGTTTATAACCCTAACCCTACGACTACAGTGATATGTATTTGCATCAGGAGTGGGTGACGGACAAAGAAATCAAGTGTCATTCATTTTACGCGTCCACATTTGTTCACAAGAAATGGATATTTATGGGATCTGACGGATAAAGCTCTGGTGAGTGGAATTCATACACATTCATTGCTCAGAAACAAGTGATGATTCCACAGGGACCTCTTTCAAAGAAGAGATGAAACACATTTTTTTTTCCCCACAGCGCACCCCTTTTTATATTTAAATCCGTAGACCATAAATTGAAAGAAGACGGAAGACACCCTAGGACTTATCGATGCATAGCAATCTAACCCCTTTGAAGAAATGTGTGCAGGAAAGGAGACGGAGCGTAGCAAAATTAGTAAGATGCATTCCTGTCTTTTCCTATCCTTGTGGAAAGGATAAAGCAATCACCTTTAAAAAAATAAATAAATAAATAAATAAATAAATAAATAAATAAATAAATAAATAAATAAATAAATGCTGAAACTAAAATATTCTCTGCACCTCAAATTCACACCGCTTCCTCCTCGAGTGACTTGAAGAACATGGCAGCGATTTTTGCAACATTTTGGTTGCGTCCCAAAGGAGTCATACAAATAAGTAGACTTACCTGGCAGGAGTATTTGGGTATCTCTTTTTTCTGTCTTCAACCCCATCATTTCATTAAAAGAAGAAAAAAAAATTATTATTAACATTGCAGAAAGAATAATTGCAACCCCAGCCTGCCTTTCACAGAAGATTAAGAGCCTTGATAGTACAGGGGTTTAGTGCACCCTGTTATTAACACAGCTGCCTGCAATTTCTGCTGGTTCGAATCTCTCCAAGGCTCAAGGTTGACTCAGCCTTCCATCCTTTCTAAGGTAGGTAAATTGAGGACCCAGTTTGTGGGGGCAATAAGCTGACTTTGTATAAAATATACAAAAGAATGAAGGCTATTGCTTAACGCATTGTAAGCCGCCCTGAGTCTCTGGAGAAGGGCGGCATATAAATCAAATTTAAAAAAAAAAAGATTTGTATATTGCACAGATCAGAAGGAGGGCTGAAAGATCTCTACAGACTCTTCACATCCTGGACACCAACTCAGGACAGTGCTATAGGGCAGGTGTTCCCAACCCCCAGGCCATGGCCTGGCACCAGTCTGTGCCTGTTGTGGCCCACCAGCAGCCAGCAGAGCTGGCAGCATATTCAGACAGTGAGGAGGTTGGGGAGGAACATGGGCCAGTCCTGGAGTCTGGGGAAGGCTCTGATGAGGGCTCTGCGTCGGAAGCAGAGATGGGGCCAGGGCCGTATGACAGGTATCAGCTGCCTTCGGAGTCAGACATCAGTGAGGCAGATGAATAGCTGGAGCCTGTTCCCAGTGTGCACATGTGCAGAGCTGTCAGGAGAAGGGAACAGCTAAGGAACAAGGGTCAACTCAGTAGTAAAGCCATAGGTGGATGGTGAATAGGCCCTCCCATAGGGAATAAAGAGGAGTGAAAGGGGAGGGGAGTTTGCAGGAGACAATTAGTTCAATTAATGAGAGTGAAGATCTGTTCCTGACTTCTTGCCAAGTATTGTCTGCTACAGAGTGGCATTTGGAAGATATCGACCTGGCAGCTCTCCAAGCCTGATAAAGGTCTGTAGTTGTGAAATCTCTTGGAAGACTGTTGGCCAGGATTTTGCTGGAGAGGAGTTCACTCTAAACCCCTTTAAAAGTGGTTTTATCAGGACGAGGAGTTGGCTTCGTACTTTTGGGAAGCCTAGGACAGAACAGTGGCTTGCCAAAAACTGGACCATGAAAGCGAACAAAGCTTCTTCTGCACATACGCCGAATTCAAGGCAGTGCATGAAACCAAATGTCCCCAGTTCACAGAAAAACTGCCCTCCACGGAACTGTTCCCTGGTATCCAAAAGGTTGAGGGCCATTCTATAGGGCAGTGATGGCTAACCTTTTTGCCATCGCGTGCCAGGAAGGGGGGGTTTCGCATGTGCGTGTGCCCACACCCATAATTCTATATGTCCTGCCCTGCGCATGCATGCATGACCCCCTTTTCCCCCCTCTCCTGGCACATGATGGCCCTGTAGGCTTGTTTTTCTTTCTCACCTGGCTCCAGATCCTCTCTATGCATCTGGGGAGGGCAAAAATAGCCTTCCCCACCCCCTCAGACAGCCTGTTTCCTTACTTCTGGTGGGCCCAGAAGGCCCAAAAATCAGCTGGCCAGCGCTGAGCTGGCGTGCCAAGCAACATGGCTCTGCTTGCCACCTGTGGCACACGTGCCATAGGTTCACCATCACAGCTATAGGGCATTGCATGCCAAAACAACTAGACCCAGGGGCAGTTCCCCTCCCCCGCCCGTGCCATCACTCTGCTGAACACCCAATTCTCACAGTGCTATCTAAAGTCTATATATATATATATATATATATATATATATATATATATATATATATATATATATATATATATATATATATATATATATATATATATTTACCCATGTAGTATGAATGTAGTATTACTATTTATCCTTTGTATTATCTTCTTTACTGCCTCCTTTTATTCAATCAAGTTCGATCCAGGGTCGCCAAGAGGAAATATCTGCTGTAAACTCCACATAGGCATCAGGAAGGGCATCCAGCCAGTAAATGCTCAGCACCATTCAATTGACTGACTGCGATAAAAGGGATGATGGGGTCATTAAAAGAAAAAAAAATTGCTAAACAGCCTAGTTTAGTAAAAATTTACAGTAGATTACAGGAATCTCCTAAAGAAATGATGGGTACCTGGTTAACATTAAATAAAGGTCCATAAAATTAAAGAGTTGTAGACTTGTGCCTGTAAGGGACATGGTGGCTCAGTGGCCAAGATGCTGAGCTTGTCGATCGAAAGTTCAGCAGTTCAGCAGTTCGAATCCCTAGTGCTGCATAACAGGGTGAACTCCCATTACTTGTCCCAGCTTCTGCCAACCTAGCAGTTCAAAAGCACGTAAAAAATGCAAGTAGAAAAATAGGGACCACCTTTGGTGGGAAGGTAACAGCGTACCATGCGCCTTGGCATTTAGTCATGCAGGCCACGTGACCACGGAGACATCTTCTGACAGCGCTGGCTCTTCAGCTTTGAAATGGAGATGAGCACCGCCCCCTAGAGTTGGGAATGACTAGCATATATATGTTACCTTTACCTTAAAGAAGTTGAAATATGCACACTGGTACTATGTTTCCCTGAAAATAAGACATCCCCTGATAATAAGCCTAATCGGGCTTTTGAGCACATGCGCTAAAATAAGCCCCTCCCCCCATAAATAAGCCCTCCCTGAAAATATTTAAATGCATACCCAGCCAGTCCCTGCCATTTCCTCTGGTTACGGTTAGGGAGACAGAGCTGGAAATCAGGTAAGAAAGCAAGAGGATCCCCGTCTTGCTCCATGTGCCCCAAAATAATAAGACCTCCTCAAAAATAAGGGCAGGCGCTTATTTCAGGATTCCAAAAAAATATAAGACAGGGTCTTATTTTCGGCGAAACACAGTAAATATTTGTGGTTTGTTATATTCTATTTCGTGTTGGGTCCCTTGACTGTAATAAACTTTCTACCAGGAGTTCCTTACATTTTCTTATTGAACAGTTTGGAATTTTGAGGTAAATAAGAAATAGATAATTAATAATCAAAAGCCAAGGTGGCGCAGTGGTTAGAGTGCAGTACTGCAGGCTACTTCAGCTGACTGCTGCATTTCGGCAGTTCAAATCTCACCAGGGTCAAAGTTGACTCAGCCTTCCATCTTTCTGAGGTCCGTAAAATGAGGATCGTTGGGGGCAAATATGCTGACTCTGTAAACCGCTTAGAGAGGGCTATAAAAGCACTGTGAAGCGGTATATAAGTCTAAGTGCTATTGCTATTGCTAATCAGCTTCTTTTTTTTTAAAGATATATTTTTATTGTTTACAAATGAATATATTGAATACAGTGTCATTGTCCTGGCATTCCACTTACCCTAAAACAAAAACAAAACAAAAACAGAATAACATATATACTATTTTAAACAGTGCTAGTGTTGTACAATAGTTTTAAGACTTTCTTCTTTTGCTATAAAGAAAAACTTCTACAAGAAAAGGTGAAATGGAGTGACAGCTCAGAGGAGGGTCCCACCCCCTCCATTTCTTTCTGAATACCTGTCTAAATGCGCCCCATTCCGGGAGAGGAAAACTTTCATCAACTTAAAGCATTTGGCAGAGTGTAAGTATTATCTTTCTGCTCCAACTCACCCAATCTCAGTTCAATGGGTCTCTGTGGGAGCAGAGACACATGGCCAATATTAAAAACCTGTCATATTTTTTTTAAAAATCCAGTTAGCTACAAAAAATTGATACTCCCACATCTCCCTCATGGAGACTCTAATGTTCCAGTCTGGTCCTTCCTCGTTAATATTAGTTTAAAATGTCCAATTCCTCTAATCATCAACTTATTGAAAACGAAATTCTTTGCCTATGGTTTTTTTTTTTTTCTTTAATTGCAAATTGATAGAATAATTAACTTGACTGCCGTGTCCACCATCTCTTATAAATCCGGCCTGTCGGAAAAAAAACAAGCTTCTTTCTAATTAGTTCTTGGCAGACTGTGACAATAACTCCGAGCAATGTCTCATGAAAGAAACTGACGAAGTCTCCACAGCCCTGAAATAACAGTATATTAGGCGCTGGCAACTCGGAGCCTGAGGGCATTGCCTGCCCCCTGAGGTCTTTTGCTGAAGTCTCCTGAAGTTAAAACTCCCGTTTTGATGGAGCTGAGCCACTTCCTCAAATGTTAGAGAGAAGGCACGCGGACCGGTTTTAAAAATGATTTATACATTCCATGCAAATACCGTATTTTTCAGAGTATAAGACGCACCTTTCCCTTCCCCCCTAAAAGTGGGTGAAAATTTAGGTGTGTTTTATAGACTGGATACGGGCATTTTGGGCCTCCTGAAACCCTCCGTGCATTGCGTTTTTGCCCTCCCCGGCTCCCAGAAGCACTCTGCAGTGCTCCACATGTCCCATTTTTGCCAAAAACGGGCTTATTTTTTGGGTTCCCAACCCTCCGCATGTCATGTTTTCATCCTCCCAGGACCCCAGAAGCACTCTGCAGGCCAAAACCAGGCACAGTTTTGGTGAAAACAGACCCAGTTTTGGTGAAAATGGGCTGTGTGGAACACTGAAGAGTGCTTCTGAGAGCCTAGGAGAGCAAAAACGTGATGCACGGAGGGCTTGGAAGCCCCAAAATGGGCTCATTTTTGGCAAAAATGGGCCATGTGGAGCACTGCAGAGTGCTTTTGGAGGCTGGGGAGGACAAAAATGCAATGCGTGGAGGCCAAAAACTATTTTTTCTTGTTTTCCTCCTGTAAATTTAGGTGCATCTTATAGTCCGGTGCGTCTTATAGTCTGAAAAATACGGTACATACATAGGCAAGTTCCAGGACTCTGAAGAAAATTCTCTTGTATGCCCTTTCTGTTAAAAAAGAAAATGGTTCAAGCCGGGTGAAATCTACTTACCTTCTCAATCGGTTCAGAAGTGCACGCATGGCGTGCGTGCATGCATGGACTCTTCTGCACATGCACAGAGGGTAAAAAACAGGTTACTTCCTGGTTAAAACCAGGAAGTAATGAGGACTGGGCAGGTGGGCGGAGCCTCGCACCACCATCGCTATCGGTTCTCTGAACCACCAGCCGTCATCATTACTGGTTCAGCTGAACTGGTCCGAACCGGGAGCATTTCACCCCTGGTTCAAGCATTGGGGGCTGGGGTGTGTATATGTGACTGTGAGTGAAGAGCAGAGTAAATAAATACACTCCTATCTGATGTTTGCTCTGGAACTTTGACTTTGTCAAAGTTGACTTTGTAAAAAAAGAACACCGCTTAGGGCCCCCCGAAAGCCTTACTAAGCAGGTATATACTGTACAACAGTATGAAGGCTATTGCTTAACACGTTGTAAGCCGCCCTGAGTCTCCGGAGAAGGGCGGCATATAAATTGAACCAATAAATACAGTAAATAAATAACTTTCCCACTGGAAATGGCAAGTAAAATTTAGGAAGAACCATTTCTAGTTTCCCCATGACCATCAACGAATCACCCCGCGAACCCTCTTCATGGCAATCATTCAGAAGCTTTTTTTTAGCTATCCAGGAGCCTGGATAGCTCAACAGACAGAGCTCTGTAATTTAACACCAGCTGTCTGCACTTAAAGTAAGATCGAATCCCGCCAGGCTCAAGGTTGACTCAGCCTTCCATCCTTTCTAAGGTAGGTAAATTGAGGACCCAGTTTGTGGGGGCAATAAGCTGACTTTGTATAAATATACAAAAGGATGAAGGCTATTGCTTAACGCATTGTAAGCCGCCCTGAGTCTCCGGAGAAGGGCGGCATATAAATCAAAAAATTTTTTAAAAAATATTGATCTCTGAGAATGGCATCCATAATTATCTACAGGGAGGAGCACTGTGTAGAGAGAGAGAGAGGAGAATATCTTCCAAACTCTTGAACCCCATCAATGCATGTCTCAAATCCTGCAGAAGTGGCTTCACCACAATCATCTGCATGCATCTGCTTTATGCTACCTCTCTTGAGGTAGCAATAGCAATAGGATTTAAACTTATATATTGCCTCACAGTGCTTCATAGCCCTCTCTAAGCGGTTTTACAAAGTCAGCATATTGCCCCCCACAATCTAGGTCATTATTTTACTGACGTCAGAAGGATAGAAGGCTGAGTCAACCTTGAACTGGTCAATCCTGGTCAGGATTGAACTCCTGGCAGTGGGCAGAGTTAGCCTGCAATATACTGCACTTTAACCACTGTGCCACCAGCTTCTAAAGTTGATAACATGGTCTACATATTCTTGATTGTTCTAAATAGCCTTATGGAAAGGCTATTGACCATTCGAGTCACGATAGGCATTATAAATCAATCTATGAGCCCACTTGGAATGCACTTACTTACTTACTTACTTACTTACTTACTTACTTACTTATTTATTTATTTATTTATTTATTTATTTATTTATTTATTTATTTATTTATTTATTTATTTATTTATTTATTTATTGGATTTCTATACCGCCCTACTACCAAAGGACTCAGGGCGGTGAACAGCCACAGAATAAAAACACATAAATTTACAAAAATTTAAAATAGAATAAAACGAATTAAATAATTTGGCTGAACAAATTTAAAATACCCCATAATTTAAAAACAAATTAAAATTTACATTTAAAAAGGGGAGAAGATTTAGGCCAGGCCAGCTTGATGAAATAAAAAAGTCTTAAGAGCACGACAGAAGGTGCGCAGGTCCGGGATCCTCCGTATCTCCGGGGGGAGCTCGTTCCAGATTGTAGGTGCCCCCACAGAGAAGGCTCTCCCCCTAGGGGCCACCAGTCAACATTGTTTGGCCGATGGCACCCAGAGGAGCCCCTCTCTATGGGAGCATACTGGCCGGTGGGAGGCTATTGGTGGTAGCAGGCGGTCCCATAGATAACCAGGTCCTAAGCCATGGCGCGCTTTAAAGGTGATAACCAAAACCTTGAAGCGCACTTGGAAGACCACCGGGAGCCAGTGCAGCTCGCACAGGAGAAGTGTTACATGGGAACTCCACGTCGCTCCCATAACCACCTGCGCGGCCACACTCTGCGCCAGTTGGAGCCTCCGAGTGCACCTCAAGGGGAGCCCAATGTAGAGAGCGTTACAATACTTGAAATAATTTTCAGGCACAATATACCTCCATAGCAATAGCATTTAGACTTATACACTGCTTCACAGTGCTTTTACAGCCCTCTCTAAGCGGTTTACAGAATCAGCAAATTGCTCCCAACTATCTGGGTCCTCAATTTCATCAACTTTGAAAGGATGGAAGGCTAAATCAACCTTGAGCCAGTGAGGATTGAATCCCTGGCGGTCAGGAGAATTAACCTGCAATACTACACTCTAATCACTGCACCACCACGTGGTGCCCGATTATGCTCCAATTCTCGTTCCTCCCCAACTTCACCTGTTCTACAAAAACCATTCTTCAGGCTTTATTCGGAATGACTCTAGTTTAAGGTTCCTTCCACCTACAGAGAAAGTTGTCTGCCATGGCACTGCCATGGAACCTCTGTAGCTTAAGGACACTACAGGGAAATAACCAACCCCCATTTTAGGGGCAATGGACACAGCAGTGGGTTTCACATTATGTTACTGCCTGGTTCGTGTGCACGCCTGCCTTCCACACATATGCCCAGCCTTCTGTGTGTGCACTTTGCTCATGCGCATGGTTTCTGCACATGCGCCCGGCCTAAAAAACGTGCCTAAATAGGATGGCATAGAGCTGGGGTGGGTGGGGCATCCAGCCATGATTTCTGCTACCAGTTCGGGAGAACCGGTCTGAACCAGCTGAATACCACCAACATTTCCATCCAGACATTTCAGCCACTCCAGATAATAATTAAGTCCATTGCAACTGAATTAATTCAGACAAAGCATTTAAATAACACCAACTTTGTTCAATTTACCTTATTTACAATGATTCGTGTCCTCTGCTTAAGGAGGACTGTGATGCAAAAGGCACCGGTTTTGTCATTTTATGCAATGATGTGTATGATGTGTATCCCTGTAATGAACTGACGTATAGTTAATGGACATTCAGGCAAGGTAAACAGCTTCTTTCCTCAATTAAACTCTTGAACATAGGTTGCTATGCTTCATCAAGTCCTCTCAAAATTTCCATCAATGCTTCACTTAACTGCAATGACCTACAATGTGCTCACTGAACGGAACTGGGAATGTGGTAGGTCTGTAAAAGGGCTTTACTGTTTTATCAACTCGATGACACCACGAGTTATCCTACTGGATTATAAAAAGAAAGGCAGCAGATGTTTGCAAGGCAGTAGAGGAGAATAATTTAGGCTCGTTTCCCCTAATGAGACACCGCCTTCCATCTTTGGAATCCTACAAGCCAGAAATGACAACAATATTGGAATCCTTTCATTTTACATATTGCAGTTCCATAGCTTTAGGCAGAACAGACCAGTGGTGGGTTCCTCCCGGTTCGGCCCAGTTCGGCCGAGCCAGTAGCGGTGATGATATGATGTCACCGAACCGGTTCTCCTTGTTCGGGAGCTGCCCGCCCCCGTGTTATTCTTACCTTTTATTTGGCCCTGCCCCCAATCTATTCGCTGCCTCCCGAGTCCCAGATGACCGGCTAGAAGGAAAAAAAACTGCTTAAACTCTTGCCGCGGGGCTTCAAAGGGCCGCCCTACAGCTGATCAGTGTTAAAAGGCAATGTGGTGGTAGACCAGTGCGCTCCAAGAACAAATGGGTAGACCAGGACATTCAAAAAACAAATGGGTAGACCTCTGCTAAATCCTAAAGAATTCTCATATGACCATCAAACCACGCCCACAAAATAAGCCACACCCACAGAACTGGTAGCAAAAAATTTTAGAACCCACCCCTGGAACAGACAGCATCTTTTGGTGAACATTTTGGTTTCACCACCTTGACCTTGAAACTCTAGAAAGTGTAATGAGAAGAGCAATAAAGGTGATTAAGGGGCTGGAAGCTAAAACGTATGAGGAACAGTTGCGGGAATTGGGTATATCTATTTTAATGAAAAGAAGGGCTAGGAATATTACGATAGAAGAATTCCAGTGATGGATTTCAAATTTTTTTACTACTGGTTCTGTGGGTGTGGTTTGGTGGGCGTGGCATGGCATGGCATGGCATGGCTGGCATGGCTTGGCTTGGTGGGCATGGCTTGGTAGGCATGGCAGGGGAAGGATACTGTAAAATTTCCATTCCCTCCCCGCTCCAGGGGAAGGTTACTGCAAAATCCCCATTTCTTCCCAATCAGCTGGGACTCGGGAGGCATAGAATAGATGGGGGTGGGGCCAGTCAGAGGTGGTATTTACCGGTTCTCCGAACTACTCAAAATTTCTGCTACCGGTTCTCCAGAACTGGTCAGAACCTGCTGAAACCGACTTCCGCAGTATTCCAATATTTAAGCGGCTTCCACAAAGAAGAGGGGATCAACTTATTCTCCAAAGCACCAAAAGGCAGGGCGAGGCAATGGATGGAAACTAATCAAGGAGAGGACCAACCTAGAACTAAGGAGAAATTTCCTAACAGTGAGAACAATTAAACAGTGAAACAAGTTGCCTCCAGACATTGTATATGCTCCATCACTGGAGGCTTTTATGAAAAAACTGGACAACCATTTGTCTGAAATAGTATAGGGTTTCCTACTTGAACAGGGGGATGGACTAGAAGACCTCCAAGATCCCTTCCAACTCTGTTATTCTGTTAACCATCTGAATTTGGACCTCATCTCAAACAATGAACCAAAGTTTAGTCTTTGGTGAAGCGGTACCCAATGTGGGCACTGTTTCTATACCTGCTTATACAAGTGGTACATTTCCTTGGTAATATTGGCATTTTTCTCATGGTATCTGGGATAACGTGTCTTGCAACGTTGTAAATATTTTGTGAATTCTGCCCTTGATCAAACACGGCTTTGAAAGAGGGTATTAAAGAGAGAGGGGGGGGAGAGGGAGAGAGAGAGGGAAAATTTGAGTGCAACTGAAAAGTTAAGAGTTGACTGGAAAGAAAAAAAAACTAGAATGAAGAGTTTGGGAACAGCATGGTGCCAAGAAACAACTTTGTTATGCATCCTGTCAACTTAAGAAATATGAAGAAAGTATCTACGATTACAGGAGTTGCTCAGATACTAAAGGAGGAGAATATTTCACAGCAAAGAAGTTAGAAAGGAGAGAGGAGGAGAGGGTAGGAAGAGGAGAGGGAGGGAGAGGAATGGAAGAAAGGAGAGGAGGAAGGGAAGGGGATAGGAGTAGGAGTGAAGGTGAGAAGGGGGAAAAGAAGAGAGAAGGGGGGGAAAGGAAAAGGAAGTAGGATGAGGTAGGAGAGGAGGAAGGAGAAAGTAGGAGAGAAGAGGGAGGGAAGGGAAAGGAAGGAGGAGAAGAAGAAGGTTTGTTGTGGAATGAGAGAAGAAAGAGAAGAGCAACTCCGAATGTAACTAAAATGTCTTATTTTAATATTTTCTTTAAGGGAAACATGTATAAGTAGGATTTATTATGTATAAGAAAATGTACACTTTCTATTATGTGGGGAGGGGGAAAGGGTGGGGGGGAGAAAATTGTATTTCTTATAAAACTTTTCAATAAAAAAAAAAGAAAGAAAGAAATATGCTTTCCTGTATGATGCTACCAATACCAAAGTTGAAAGCGGAGCAACAAAAACATGAAAACGGGAAACGATGCCCATTTGAAGCAAGAACAAAGTGGTATACAGTATGCAACAACATTCATGTGGTGTAAATGTATGCAGAGTGGAACGTAGAACGGCAGCTAATACGGTAGGAGAACCACATGAAAATACATTTCAAAAGTTAGCCATGGATGGTTGGGGTGATTTTGTAAACAGCATGGATTCAGGAAAAAAAAAGAGGGGATGCTTTGGTGAAACGTGGAATGCACCAGAAGAGGAGATAGAGTCTTCAGGCAAAATTTGCTTAAAATAGTCAATGATTCTATCAAAAATGTACAATGCGTATGAGACCAGTTTGTTCTGGTCTTTGGTTCCTGAGAACATTCCAGCTTTAAAACATGAACCATAAACAGCAAGACAAAAATCAGTAAGGAGTGCATATCACAGTTACAGTATTTTTCGGAGTATAAGACGCACCTTTTTCCCCCCTAAAAGGGGGTGAAAATTTAGGTGCGTCTTATACACCAAATGTAGCCCCACCCACTCACTGGCCCCCACTCTTTGGCCTCGGCCTCCCAGCAGTTACCTCCTTGCAGCAAACAGCAAGAAGAAACAGCTCCTTTCAGCTTCAGCACAGCCTAATTAGCACAAGTTGATTGGATCGGCCTCCCGACTCTCAGCTGTTTTGCTCTCAGCTGCACGGGGCCTCTGCTGCTTGCTGCAAGGAGTTAAATTGCTGGAGCAGATTTTTTTTTTCCCCCTTGTGCTAATCAAGCTATGCTGAAAACAAAAATGAAAGTAAAGCAGGCTGTTTGCTGCAACAAGGCAAAATTGCTCAGAGGCAGAGGCAGATTTATTTTTCTTCTTTTCCTCATCAAAAAAGGTAGGTGCGTCTTATAGTCCGATGCATCTTATACTCTGAAAAATAGGGTACTTGTTGAGGGTAAAACTGCCCTCTGCAAAGTGATGCAACGGACCAGACAGCGAATAGATACGTTGCTTAGCAAAAACACACAGATATTCACAGACTCTGAACGTTTAAAGAAAAATAAACAGTCTTTACTTGTAGTAAAAAACAAACTTGGCTTCTCAAAACAAAGATAACACTTCTTCAAACAATCACGGTTCAACACAAAACATAGTTTGCTTACAATTCCAGTTCTCTTCAGTAACACAGACAAAGTTCCTTTCAGCAGTTCAACCTTCTAATAGCAGGAGCAGAAGTGAATGAACTTCCTGCCTTCTTTTATGTCTGCTTAGCACAGCCAATTAGTCATCTTTGTAGCAGTTAAAGTTACAGAACATAGTTTTCTATACATTATCTACCCAACCGTAGGATAAGCATCCAACAGTACTTAGTAAAATGTCAATGGATAGATGAATGCCAATCATTGTCAGCAAACAACATCATCCTAGAGTGTTGAAATATTGTGTGCAACAACTCCCACTCATATCGTATAATTCATAGAAGGCACAGTTTACATACACACTTTTCAGGACTGCTTCCTCAAGCGCTTTATGCCAGAAGTCAGAATATTGCGATGTTGGAAGTGTCAGCTGAGAACATGAGAGTGTTTCCAGTCATCCATCAGGGGAATAAGTGGGCAAACATTTTGGTATTAAATTAACCTAACCATGGATCTAGGATTCATTCTAGCACGTACACAAAAGTAGAGATAATTTCGGAGGATACGATGGTTGTGATGGAGGGACAATTTGACTTTTGAAAAACATAAAAGGTCAACATTCCTTATTTAAAAAAAAACAACAGAATCTTTGCTGCAGCTTGGAAAGGAATCAAAATTCCAACATTAGCTAATGGAAGTGGGCTTATGCTTTGAGAGGCTACCCCGATCATCATCATCATCTTCATTTAATGACCCCCTAATCCCTTGTGGGATGGAGTCAGGGCAACTGAACCAGAGGTGGGTTTCAGCAGGTTCTGACTAGTTCTGGAGAACCAGTAGCGGAAATTTTGAGTAGTTTGGAGAACTGGTAAAGACTACCTCGAATATATAAATCGCTCAAGAACTGACTTTATTCACATTAGTGAATTGATTCTACAACTGTATTCTCAGTCATCCAGGTCCTGGTTGTCCCAAAGATGCTTTTCCAAAAGGTAACTGGACTTCCTTTGTTTTTCCTTGAAGATGTCTCGCTTCTCATCCAAGAAGCTTCTTCAGATGTTTACTTCTCATCCAAGAAGCTTCTTCAGACGTTTAGCTTCTCATCCAAGAAGCTTCTTCAGAAGCTTAGCTTCTCATCCAAGAAGCTTCTTCAGACGTTTAGCTTCTCATCCAAGAAGCTTCTTCAGACATTTACTTCTCATCCAAGAAGCTTCTTCAGACGTTTAGCTTCTCATCCAAGAAGCTTCTTCAGACGTTTAGCTTCTCATCCAAGAAGCTTCTTCAGACGTTTAGCTTCTCATCCAAGAAGCTTCTTCAGACGTTTAGCTTCTCATCCAAGAAGCTTCTTCAGACGTTTAGCTTCTCATCCAAGAAGCTTCTCCAGTTCTGCTGAAGAAGCTTCTTGGATGAGATGCGAAATGACTTCAAGAAAAAAACCAAAAAGCACCATTGCTTTTGAACTGTCATTTTGAAGCCGTTGAAGCAAGTCAATGGAACTTGGATTGCATGGCAGTTTACATACGTGTCCTCTAATCACCAGACTGGAGTCATCTGATTGAATCGGTGCGTCAAACTGATTAGGCAACTCTCATCTTTAAATTTTAGTTTGAGGGGTGAATTGACCTAATTGCCTTCACACTGAAACTCTTCATTTAAAATTGATAAAGGTGTGTTGGAGAAGAGATCTGCAAAGTTTGATTATTATGGTAGTTCCTCTTCAGCTTATTAAAATGACCTAATTTGGAGTTGAGAACTAATTTAATGTAATAATAATAATAATAATAATAATAATAATAATAATAATAATAATAATAATTTTATTTCTATACCGCCCTTCTCCCGAAGGACTCAGGGCGGTGTACAGCCTATTTAAAAACACAAGACAAAACAACGATTAAAAATTTAAAATGATTAAATAGATTTGGCTCAATTTAAAACCCCAGAAATTTAAAATACCCCAATTTAAAATTATTATGTTGATAGCCTGGCCTGGCGGAACAACAGGGTCTTCAGTGCGCAGCGAAACACCCAGAGGTCGGAGATCTTGCGTATTTCCGGGGGCAGTTCATTCCACAGGGCTGGGGCTCCCACAGAGAAGGTCCTCCCCCTGGGTGTCGCCAGCCGACATAACTTGGCCAATGGCACCCTGAGGAGACCCTCTCTGTGGGAGCGGACTGGCCAGTGGGAGGCTATTGGTGGCAGAAGACGGTCTCGAAGGTACCCGGGTCCTATGCCATGGAGCGCTTTAAAGGTGGTAACCAACACCTTGAATAGCACCCGGAAGACCACTGAGAGCCAGTGCAGCTCGTGCAGGAGGGGTGTCACGTGGGCACAATGAGTTGCGCCCATAACTACCCGTGTGGCCGCATTCTGGACCAGTTAGAACCTCTGAGTGCTCTTCAAGGGGAGCCCCATGTAGAGAGCATTACAATAGTCCAACCAGGGGGTAACAAGGGCGTGAGTGACCGTGCGCAGGCCGTCCTGGTCCAGAAAGGGCTGCAACTGGCAAATCAGGCGAACCTGATAAAAGGCCCCCCTGGCCACGGCCGTCATATGCTCTTCTAAAGACAGCTGTGCGTCCAGGAGGACACCCAGATTGCGAGCCTTCTCTGTGGGGGGCAAAGATTCACTCCCAATAGTCAGCGATGGCACCTGCTGACTATATCGGGGCGCCGGAAGCCACAGCCACTCGGTCTTGGAGTGTAGTGGTTAAGGCATTGAGCTATTAACCAGGAGACCGTGAGTTCTAGTGCCCCCTTAGGCACAAGCTCAGCTGGGTGACTATGGGCTAGTCCTTTTCTCTCAGCCCTAGAAAGGAGACAATGGAAAACCACTCCTGGAAAAACTTCACCAAGAAAACTGCAGGGACTGATTTAGACAAGCCTCTGAGAGTTGGACAAGATCGAACAGAAGAAATTAAAAAGGGAATGACATTTTGATTTATTTTGAGTTAAGTATCACTTGACATCAGTTTAAATGGTTTTAAGAAGTCCTGTTAATTTAAACCAGTTTTTCTGAATGCAAACAAGTGTTTTCCATTCACAGTGACGATAGAAAAGAATGCCACTCTATCTAGGTTAAAAAAAAAAAAGTCAACTGTCATAGCAGAGAATCTCTTTGATTAGATGGATGTTACACTTCAACACTCCAGAAGGGCATGCAAACTATTTTAATTCCCTTATTTGCTAAGTTGCCAAACAAACACACAACTCAGTGTAACCTACTCCATTGCATTCTTATTCTGTTCTTGATACAGTGCCACAACAATTAGACATCCTTCCTAATGAGTACAAGGAACATGACACAGAAAGATTATTGCCCACAAAGAAACAGAGTTGTCCTATACTGCAAGTTTCATAAGCAGGTTGCCCCTGTAATTGCTTTTGACATCCTTCATGAATGCTATTTATCATTATCTGGCACCAATTTAGATAACCGTTCCTTGAAAAGTTCTACCTGCAAAGCCAAATGCACACATTAAACCTTGTTCTTACAAGACTGTGATCTCAGAAGCAGATGGAATCAGCAGGTGGCTGTCAGTCACGATTCTCTGAAATTTGTCCTCAAGTGTTTGGAAACATTCATCTGTTTCAAAATTGGTATTTTTCTTCAATGTCCCACATGGGCATCTTTCCCCATACTTTGCCAATCGTTTTCTTTTCTTGGAGGGTCGTGCTCTCTGCAGATGTTCTCACATCACCTTTGTGAATGTACAGATTTGACCATGCATATAGCAATGGTAGATTACAAGTGATTGATGAATAAGTAAAATACGATGATAGATAGATAGATAGATAGATAGATAGATAGATAGATAGATAGATAGATAAATAGATAGATAGAGATCTATTTTCTTACTTCTTCGTAGGATTTATGTGTGTTTTTCCTCTAGCCAGGTTTTTCCTACGTAACCAAGGTTTTTCTGCAGCTAATAGATATGATAATAGATATAGATATAGATAGATAGATAGATATACATATACACATACATATATATGTTTTTCTTTTAGCCAGGTTTTACCTACGTAACCAAGATTTTTCTACAGCCCTAGCTCAGTGGAGTCACATCCACTCGATTCTGGGCTTTTTTTTTTTCTTCTTCTGGCAGCCAGCAGGCCTTATGCTGCTCTATGCTGCTCAGTGAGAAACTTATATAGATCTATTTCTGGCTTGTTAGCCATCATCAGTAAGCCACACCCACATCTCATGTATCCTCCCTGTAAAGGTACAATATCTATTTTCTTATGTGTATTTTTCTTTTAGCCAGGTTTTTCCTACGTAGCCAAGATTTTTCTACAGCCCTAGCTCAGTGGAGTCACATCCACTCGATTCTGGGCTTTTTTTTTTTTTCTTCTGGCAGCCAGGCCTGCTGGGTATTATTGATCCTAATACCCATGATGAAAGAATGAAAGATGTATGAATGAATGAATGAATGATAGATAGATAGATAAATAGATAGATGACAAATAATGAAAGAAAGAAAGAAAGAAAGAAAGAAAGAAAGAAAGAAAGAAAGAAAGAAAGATAGATAGATGACAAATGATAAAAGAAAGATGAATGGATGGATGATAGATGACAAATGATAGATAGCTAGATAGCTAGATAGCTAGATAGCTAGCTAGCTAGCTAGCTAGCTAGATAGATAGATAGATAGATAGATGACAAATGATAAAAGATAACTAGATAGCTAATAGCTAGATAGATAAATAGATAAATAAATAGATGACAAATAATGAAAGAAAGAAAGAAAGAAAGAAAGAAAGAAAGAAAGAAAGGAAGGAAGATGGACGATAGATAGATAGATAGATAGATAGATGATAGATAGATAGATAGATAGATAGATAGATAGATAGATAGATAGATAGATGACAAATGATAAAAGAAAGATGGATGGATGATAATGATAGATAGATAGATAGATAGATAGATAGATAGATAGATAGATAGATGACAAATGATAAAAGAAAGAGACAGAAAGAAAGATGGATGGATGATAGAGATAGATAGATAGATAGATAGATAGATAGATAGATAGATAGATAGATAGATAGATAGATAGATGATAGATAGATAATAGAGAGATAGAGAGATGAGAGAGAGAGAGAGAGGACAGGTGAGAGATAATAGATGAAAGAGACAGACAGTGAGAGAGATTCCATTTCTAGAGTGCCAAGATGCTTTCAAAAATGTTGGGGTTTATTAGCTGAGACAATGATTAAGCATCTATGTTTCCTCATAAATTCTCCAGTATTTTGAGTCCATTTATATGTTTTTCAAACTTCCCATTTTGTACATGGGGCTGTCTGTTATTATGTGCATTTGAGAGTCCGCAAATAGCACAAAAAAGGGTAGCTGGACTGTAAATTAAATCCACACACCCATTAAATGCAATAAATTGTAGCAGGGGAAAAAAAAAAAACCTTTGCTTTAGCAATAAGGATCAGAACAAACAAAGAGAATTTGGGAAAGGTATCTAAATGCAAAGGTGCTTATTGGTGCCACGAAAGCAGGCTTATAAAAAGGCTTTTAAGATGTTCAGACCTTAGATGAATATAATTATACTCTTAAAGGCTTTATAAAGAAAATTGCTTCAGCGGAAGGTCTTGGCATTAATCCACAAAGCCCGAACAACTTTGTAACCAGGATACCTGAGATGATCAACTTGAATTCTTCTGAATACGCCACCTGCAGGTATTCATTTAACATCAATCAGAAGGAAGTTCGGGTTTTTTTGTTTTGTTTGTTTTTTGTAAATGGCTCCCTTCCATGGAATACCAGAGAGACGGAGAGTGAGCTAACTTTATTTCAATCTTGAAAACATGTTTATTCATCCTGGCATTTGCAAGCTGCCTGTGATCTTCCATGAACCATAGCCATTACTCTATAACGTTGTTGGTTTTTTTGCATGTTTGATTGGATTTGCAGATTCAGTTCTGTTTCAAACACGAGCAACATTTATTTCCGTACTATAGGTCACCGATAGAGATCATCACAGAATTATAGAAATATTTCCAAGAGATGAATAAACACATGTCTTTAAGCAAATATGCATATATATATATATATATATATATATATATATATATATATATATATATATATATATATATATGTAGGTCTTTGGTTATTCGGGTCTTCTCCCACGTAAAATTGGAAGTGTCTTGGCGACGTTTCGACGAAGTCTCATTCGTCATCTTCAGGCTGGTGTTCTCGGCTTCGTGCTTCCAGGAGCAATATATTTGTTTTCTGAGGTTTTCGCGGGTGTTTGTATGTAGGTCTTTGGTTATTCGGGTTTTCTCCTGCGTAAAATTGCAGGTGTCTTGGCAACGTTTTGACAAAGTCTCATTCGTCATCTTCAGGCTGGTGTTTTCGGTTTCGTGCTTCTATACAATACAAAACTCAGACTAACCTGAGGACAACCAAGCCCCCACCCAAACAGAACACACCCCCATCCAATCAGAGCACAGCCAACCCCCCATCCAATCAGAGCACAGCCAAACCCCCAACCAATCAGAACACACCTCCACCCAATCAGAACACAGCCAAGCTCCCACCCAATCAGTCCACACTCCCACTGGCAGTTGAAAGGAAGAAACAGCTGCGATCACACACATTGCTCCTAGAAGCACGAAGCCGAAAACACCAGCCTGAAGATGACGAATGAGACTATATATTTAAAACAGAACATAAAACAAATCCACCATCCATTACAAATACAAACAGTGTGTCAGTCGGTTACAAATCTTTTGTGCATCGTCCCCCTATTCAAAATTTACTAATTATCTAATTTCTCATATTGTCAAACAAATCAACCTCCTCATTTATCATTTATTTAACTATTGCATTGTTGGTTAAAAAAAATTATTTTCAAATATTATATTTATAACATTCATATTTCATATTTCATTTCCATGTTTTATTATCTAGCCATTGATAAAATAAATCCCATATCTTGTAATATTGTTTATCTCCTTGTTCTCTAATTTCAAATGTCAATTTACTCATTTCAGCACATTCCACGATGTTCTTAATAATTTCATCTTGCATTGGTATTTTCTCATTTTTCCAGTTTTTAGCAAATACAATTCTAGCAGCTGTTAAAACATTCACAATCAAATATCTCACTTCCCTATTGTATGTTTCTGGCACAATCCCTAATAAAAAAAATCTCTGGCTTAAAGTCTATGTGTTTATTTCTCATTTTTTCCAACCGTGTGTGGATTATAGCCCAGTATCTTTTCACTTCTACACATGTCCACCAAATATGGTAATATGATCCTGGAGTCTGATGGCATTTCCAACACTTCTCAGATTTGTTCTTGAACATTCTCTCTATTCTTATAGGGGGTAGATGCCACCTGTAAAACATCTTATAAGCAAATATGCACATCTTAACTAGAAAAATTCTGCTTTGGGATGTTTAGAAATAAGCGCGGGGCAGAACTAGATTTGCAATCGGAGGAAAAGATAAGGAAATTAAAACTTGAATAATCTTCCAATGTCAAGATGGACTGAAAGTTTCACATTTCGCATTTCCTTTTTTGGGGGAAATCATTTGGTCATAAAATAAAAACTCTTATTTCCACATCATTGGAACGTACTGTGGATGTCCATAGGGATACTTTACATCTCTGAATCAAAAGTAGTGCAAATCTCAATTAATCTGGCAAAAATCTAGCAGGTTAAACATTAGAACGCACTTGCAAATAGGCCATTTCCAAAAGAAATAAGATTTCAGATCTTCTATTTAAGTTAAAGATCCTTCCTTCAATGTATAACCTGAGAGATTTTTGCTAGATATTTTTTTTAAAAATATTAAAAGATATTTTTTTTAAAAAGAGTACTCCACTCCTCTACTCACAATAGAATTCCCTATGCTGCCAGACTTGAAATTTTGGGCTTGGACAATCTGGAACTGCACCACCTGTGATATGATCTAAGCATAGTACCCCAAAATTGTCTCCTATATGACAGATATTGTCCTATCTGTCAATGACTTCTTCAGCTTTAACCACAATAATACACGGGCAAACAATAGATACAAACTCAAGGTAAATTGCTCCAAACTCGATTGTAGAAAATACGACTTCAGCAACAGAGTGGTCAATGCCTGGAATGCTCTACCTGACTCTGTTGTTACTTCCTCAAACCCCCATAACTTTAAGCTTAAACTGTCTACCGTGGACCTCACCCCACTCCTAAGAGGTCCATGAGGGGGCCAGCTTAAGCACACCAGCGTGCCTACCGTCCCTGTCCCACTGTCACCATTTATTTGTACTCATTACCTGTGCTCATGTACATGTTTATACTTATACCTGTTATCTCGTACACATTTGACAAACTAAATAAATAAATAAAAATAAATAAAATAAATAAGTTTGAGTATCAAATTCCTACCATCCCATTCTCTTCTTCCCTAGCAGGGAAGGGAAAGGACCTTCGATATAGCGAAGCTTTTGTCTTAAAACAATAACTTCAATACCCATGGAGAGTGAAGCAGCATAATTTCCTTTGATGAATGTCTATAGATCCGTGACGGTGAACCTATGGCACACGTGCTACAGGTGGCACACGGTGCCCTCTCTGCGGGCACGCGAGCCATCGCCCAGCTCAGATCCACTGTGCATGAGTGCATGCTTCCCGCCGGCCAGCTGATTTTCAGGTCTGCCCTGCAAGCGGGAGACACACACGCATGGTCCTTTCTCCTCACTTTCTGCTGCCTGTGCCTTCCCAGATCTCAAAGACCAGTGCTGTTTTGAAAGGCAAGGCTTTTTCCCCCCTCCCAGCCGTTTTGGGAGGCAAAGGCTTTTTTTCCCCCAGTGCTGTTTTTGGATGTGAGGCCAAAAGGGGAGGGGTGTCGCGCACATGTGCAGGGGGCGGAGCATGTGGGAGGGGCATTGCACTATGGGTGTGTGACACCCCTCCTGCGCAAGCTGCACTGGCTCCCAGTGGTCTTCCGGGTGCAATTCAAGGTGCTGGTCACCACCTTTAAAGTGCTCCATGGCATAGGACCCGGGTACCTTCGAGACTGACTTCTGCCACCAATAGCCTCCCACCGGCCAGTTCGCTCCCACAGAGAGGGTCTCCTCAGGGTGCCATCGGCCAAGTTATGTCGGCTGGCGACACCCAGGGGGAGGGCCTTCTCTGTGGGAGCCCCAGCCCTGTGGAATGAACTGCCCCCGGAAAGGCGTAAGATCTCCGATCTCCGGGTATTTCGCTGTGCACTCAAGACCCTGTTGTTCCGCCAGGCCGGGCTATCAACATAATAATTTTAAATTGGGTGTTTTAAATTTCTGGGGTTTTAAATTGAGCCGAAATATTTAATAATTTTAAATTATTTTAATTGATGTTTGTCTTGTGCTTTTAATAGGCTGTACACCGCCCTGAGTCCTTCAGGAGAAGGGTGGTATAGAAATAAAATAATAATAATAATAATAATAATAATAATAATAATAATAATAATAATAATAATAATAATAATAATAATAATAATAATAATAATAATAATAATAATAATATTTTGGTACCCAAGGAAAAAAAGGTTAGCCATCACTGCTATAGATATTTGAATGGGATGCACATCCAACTCTATTTATAAGTTCCATTTTGCCCAATGTTTATTTACATGAGTGAAAAGTTAGGGCACACAATCTTTGGGACACAACCTGTGTCTTTTTTCTTTTCTTGTTAGCAACTAATATCTCTTGTAACGAAAATCATTATCATGTTTAACACTTCAGGCTGCATTTCAGTCACTTAATACTAAATTTAAACTATTCACAATTAGCAAGCTAGAACATTGTTAATGGAATACGCAATTTGATCTCCAAATTACATTAGCACATGTTTCATCAAATAACCGCTGTATTTTGCAGAAATGCAAAACTCGGAAAGCTTTGTTATATGCTGAAATGTTTTTTTTTTCCCTCCATTATTATTTTCATGCTGTTTTGCAAGGAGTTTTGAAAATTTACTTACAGAGCTTCAGACACATAAACCTATTAAGTGAAAAATTGCATGGCAATTTTATTTTTTAAGGCTTCTGCCGCAAATCTGTGCTGCAGCATCCTAAATGTTAGCCAGTGAGGACCATTGCAGCCCACAATCTGTAATCAACATTTAGACATGATAAATTATTGTTTAAAGATGGTTTCTGGTTCAGTAATTTCTTCGTCTTCCTGATACTGCCATTCTTTGTTTATCCAAGCATACAACAAGAAGAAATAAATGCCAGTATATACTATAATACAGAGAGATAGAGTGGCTCAGTGCCTAAGACACTGAGCTTGTCGATCGAAAGGTCAGCAGTTCAGCAGTTCGAATCCCTAGTGCCGTGTAACTGAGTGAGCTCCCGTTACTTGTCCCAGCTTCTGCCAACCTAGCAGTTCGAAAGCACGTAAAAAATTCAAGTAGAAAAATAGGGACCACCTTTGGTGGGAAGGTAACAGCGTTCTGTGCACCTTTGGCATTTAGTCATGTCGGCCACATGACCACGGAGACGTCTTCGGACAGCGCTGGCTCTTCGGCTTTGAAACGGAGATGAGCACCGCCCGCTAGAGTCGGGAATGACTAGCACATATGTGCAAGGGGAATTTTTACCTTTACGTTACTATAGTACAAGAGTGTCAAACTAAAGGCCTGCGGGGTGCTTATATCCTGAAAATAGCAAAGGACCAGCCCGTGGTGCCTCTGGCAGCCAAAATGGGGCTCGGGGGAGCCACATGAGGCCTCCCCATGCCCCATTTTTGGCCTGGACTGCCTCCTGTAGCACTCTGGCAGCCAAAACAGAGCATGGGTGGGGCAATGCAAGGCCCTCCACACCCAGTTGCCTTGTTATACCAATGGTTCCAATCTTTCCTTAATACTGACTAATTGCTAACGTGGCATAGCTTTTAGCTGTTGTCCTACTGGCTTTGTGAGCATTTCTATCCTGGAGATTTATAGCAGCCTCCAGCTATTATTGTGGTGAACTAAGGTTTGCCTGCCTTCCCAATTTATCCCCCACAGAGATGACTCTGACAATATAAATTGCAAATGCAGAAATCCTAAATTACGATGTTGTCCTTTGAGCTACAGGGATGCTCCTCACTTACTTCTTCACCTTTGAGTAGAAGAAGGGGGAAACAAGCAGAGGTCAGATGTGTGGGAGACACTTCTGCCAAGACAACCATCCAAAAATAGCATCTATCATTGACTGCTTATGGGCTACATTCTGAATAGTGATAATGTTGGATATAGTGGGATTTCTGTGTTAACATGCCATTTCAAGAAAAGAATCTGAGATACCGTATTTTTCAGAGTATAAGACACACTTCTTTCCCTCCTAAAAGAGGCTGAAAATTTGGGTGCGTCTTATATTCCGAATGTAGCTTTTTCGAAGCTTTTTTCCAGCCCTAAGGAGATGCTAGATCTACCTCTGACTCTCAGCTGTGCTTTAGAAGCTCTTTTTCAGTGAAGCGATCTTCCCCCACTCCCTCCAACTCTCAGCTGTGAAGCTTTTTTTCAGCCCTAAGGAGGCACTAGCGAGTGAAGCACTTTGCCTGCTCCCTCCGACTCTCAGCTGTGCTTTAGAAGCTTTTTTTCAGTGAAGCAATGTTCCCCCACTCCCTCCGACTCTCAGCTGTGAAGCTTTTTTTCAGCCCTAAGGAGGCGCTAGCGAGTGAAGCACTTTGCCTGCTCCCTCCGACTCTCAGCTGTGCTTTAGAAACTTTTTTTCAGTGAAGCAATGTTCCCCCACTCCCTCCGACTCTCAGCTGTGAAGTTTTTTTTCAGCCCTAAGGAGGCGCTAGCAAGTGAAGCACTTTGTCTGCTCCCTCCGACTCTTAGCTGTGAAGTTTCTTTTTTCAGTCCTAAGGAGGCACTAGTGAGCGAAACGATCTCCGTGGTTTGCTTGCTTTTCTCATTGCTTCTCTCTCCAAAGATCAGCTGTGCTTTAGAAGCTGTTTTTTATCCCTAAGCAGGGTATAAAAAACAGCAAACTAATGTGCTGAAGCTGACCAGACTAAGGACGCTAGCCAGATGAATACCTGGTAGGCAGATTTTTTCCCCCTATTTTCCTCCCCCAAAACTAAGCTGTGTCTTATACTCTGATGCGTCTTATACTCCGAAAAATATGGCATATCTCAGACACCTTCATAGATGCCTTCAACCTAGAACTCAAGTCTCTTCCATAGGACTATTTGTGACTTTTTTTTCTTCGTTCTAGACTTGTGTATAAATTCCTTGTTTAGATTATTCATCAGCATCTTTTTTTAAAGACCCCATAATCCCTTGCAGGGGGGAGTCTTGGGCAACTGATTGGAGCTCAGTGTTTACCACCCAGATGCCCTTCCTGTCCCAATGCAGTGATTGTTTCCGCAGATAAATTTTCATTGTGCCCAGAGAGAGAAATATCTGCCCCTATCTAGGATCGAACTCACAGCCTCTTGATTGTGATGTGAGAGTTCCACCTCTAGGCCACCGCACCACTCCCTGGTTTAGGGTTATTGTTCAGACTTAAAACATCTGTGCACAGCACCTTCTCTGGATGGAACTCCAAAAACTGACTAAAAGGAATTAAGAGTATTGTCTTTTGTTTAAAAAAAAAAAAAGGTTTAATTCAGTGAATTCCATTTAATTTTCAAGAACTTTGAACTGATATTCCACCTGAGGATTAAAAAAAGAGAGAGATAAAAACCTTCTGGAAAGGAATCAATTGTAGTTCAGTTTACCAGAAAAGCTGTTCAAGGGAACTCTTTAACTGTTGTGGCTAAGTGGCTTGCTGGAATTAATTAGCTCTCATGTTTTGGGGTTTTTTTTTTAGCTCTGTTTGAAACGAAACAACCTGGCAAATTAGAATTGGATGGCAATCTACCCAAGGAATTCCAGAGTCCCCTTATTTAAAACTGGGTAACCTTATTCTTTCAGTCAGTTATGTTGACTGAATGAAAGGAATTTTTTTCAAGGAATTCTCTGGGGGTGCAAAAATATAAGGAGGCCTGCTAGTAGTGGTTTTATTCAACACCCTCCTTGACTCTCTCCCTCCCTCCCTCCCTCCCTCCCTCCCTCTCTCTCTCCCTCTCTCTCTCTCTCTCTCTCTCTCTGTGTATGTATATATGTGTACATATATACATATATACATATATACATATATACATATATACATATATACATATATACATACATACATACATACATACATACATACATACATACATATATATATATATATATATATATATATATATATATATATATATATATATATAAAGTGTTTTTTCTGTCAAGGCACCTGGTCTACCCCAATATGGGAGGGAACATCCTGCTTTCCTTTCGCCTTGCAGCTCCAATCCAGGCGCCCTCGGGCAGTCGCTTTCATGACAAACTATTTTGTATCAAATTTATATTTTGCTGATAAAGAAATAAAGGGAGACTAGTATAGATCTATTTCAAGCTATTTAGCTCTCATCAGCTAGCCATTCCCTTACTCCAGGGGTGAAATGTTCCCAGTTCGGACCGGCTCAGGCGAGTAGGTAGCAATAGCGCAGGCAGTTCGGAGAACCGGTAGCAAAAATCCCTGCCCCCGCCCCCCATGCCCAGATGAGCTGCGCGATCATCAGAGCCTTTTTTTTTCTTTTAAATGGCTCTGACGATCCAAGCTCTGATGATCCCAGCTGAGTTGCCTGCCAATCAGGCAACTCAGCTGGGATCGTCAGAGCCTTTTGAAAGCATTTTTTAAACATGGTTTTACATGTAAAAAATGGTTTTAAAAGTAAAAAAAAATTGACCACGCCCACCAGTCACATTACCCCACCCACCAAGCCACGCCCACAGAACTGGTAGTAACAAATTTTAGATTTCACCCCTGCCTTACTCGGATTAGAACTTGTAAAGGTATGGCTAGCTGATGAGAGCTAAATAGCTTCCCTTCCCTACAAAAGAAACTTTTCCACTTTAGCCAAGTTTTGTCTTGCCAAGTAAGTTGAGTTTTTAAGACATTTATGCAGCTGGATTCTATTTTTCTATCGTTTTATTACAGAGCATGCTGCTTTTTAACCATGTTTTTGAACAATGCAAGTATGATAGACTGGAGAAACAAAATGTGTTGACTAAATAGCAAAAACAGTTTGTCCTCAGCCTGGTACCCAATGCCAAAGTTTTGCCATTCCTACCTGCCTTTTTTTCCTTCTGCAAACAGGGTACAAAGAAGTTAACACCACATTTTCTCACTTGTTTTTAGTGTAACAGGAAGACCTGTTACCCTGTGATTTTTCTCAGCCAGTTAATTGCTCTGCGTTGCATGTATAACAGAAGTGCTCCAAAAAAGGCTTACAACTTTTCCCTTTCACATCTCTCATGACAGCTGCATTGACAAATAGGTAGTCCTCGACATATGACCACAATGGCTCACAAAACTTCTGTTGCTAAGCAAATTCATTTGTTAAGTGAATTTTGTCAACAAAAGTCATTTGTTAAACGAATTTTGTCAACAAATGTCATTTGTTAAACGAATTTTGTCAACAAATGTCATTTGTTAAACGAATTTTGTCAACAAATGTCATTTGTTAAAGGAATTTTGTCAACAAAATTCAATAGTTAAGTGAATTTTGTCCCATTTTATTTATTTATTTATTTATTTATTTATTTATTTATTTATTTATTTATTTATTTATTTATTTATTTATTTATTTATTGTTTATATTTATATGCCGCCCTTCTCCCGAAGGACTCGGGGCGGTGAACAGCCAACAGATAAAACACAAGAAACACAAAATTTAAAAACAGTATTAAAATCCGATTAAATTAATTTGGCCCACAATTAAAAGCACCCCTGTATTAAAACCCATAATTTTATGACCTTTCTTGGCTCCGTTGTTAAATGAATCACTGCAGGTGATAAGTTAGTAACAGGGTTGTTAAGTGAATCTGGCTTCTCCCCCCAGAGTTGGGTGGCACATAAATTAACAACCGGTTCGCCCAACACTGAAAATGTGAGCATGATTGCATGCATGCGCACAGCTTAAAAAATGTGGCTAAACAGCACCGGGGTGGGGGGGGTCAGGGCAGGCCCATGCCCCACCCACAGGTCGCAACTACCGGTTCACCAGAACCAGTCCGAACCGGCAGCAGCCCACCACTGCTTCCCCCATTGACTTTGCTTGTGTAGAAAGTCAGCACCCATATATCCTCCTAGAGTATGAAATATTTTGGGGAATATTAAAAAGACAGGATCAAATATTTCCCCTAAAGGAGAAATAAAAAAAATCTTAAGGGAGGCAGAAACCAGCCCCAGTTTCCCTGCCCCAAGCAGAAACTGAGGAGGCCAGCTTTTAGAAATACAGATTTGGTAATCTATTCAGAAAGACTGGGTCAGACAGAAACTTCAGATAAGCAACAAGCCAAAAGTTGACAAGATTAACTCAGACAAACAACTAGGATTTGCATTTCCCCTTTTGCCTATAGAGCCAGCCATGACTCCTACATGATCCTATAGGAATCCAGAAGCTATAAAATCCACCCGCTCTCAACTCCATTTTGTCAGCTGTCCCAGAACTGCACACTGTATGTGTGTTGGTTCTGTTCACCGATAAACAGAATCTTTCTTTCCAATCAGCCTCCATTTTATTCCCAGCTTGGAACTGGACCTGGATTTTTTCTTCCAACACTTGTCAGAAGGTTGCAAAAGGGGATCACATGACATTGGGACACAGCAATGGTCATAAATATGAACCAGTTGCCAAGCATCTGAATTTTGATCACGTGACCATGGGGATGCTGCAAAGGTCGTAACTGTGAAAAACTGTCATAAGTCACTTTTTTCAGTGACGTTGTAACTTTGAACAGCCACTGAATGAAGAGTTGTAAATTCAGGACTACTGACATCTAGATGAGATGATAGAAAAAAAATGTAAAATGGGAAGAATCTGCCTTCAGAGATAAGAGGGATGATCAGATTAAAAACCAGTTTAGGAAGTCCTCAATTTACGATAACGTCAACTCGCAAAGCATCCCTGGACTGCTCTCGAGTTGCCATAGGCAAGGGGGATGGGAAACCAGAGAAGCAGCACAGCAGCCAAAAACAAAAACACATTCCAGATATATCTTTCTCAAGGCTGTCTCCCAGGGTTACCCACAGCGGCCAGAGGAGAGTGATCTCTACAACCCGCAAAATTGCTCCGTTGGCGAATGTGACTAATGACACACCCTGGGGGGGAAACAGGGTCAAGATTGGGCCATAAATTACATGGGGTCAGAGTTGGCTTCACTTGGAATGTGCCGACATGAAGCTCTTAATAAATAACTGGATTTCTTTTGAAGCTTGGCTCGAGGCTCATGATTTAATTAGGGCATTCATCGGAACCCTGACAGACAGTTCATTCAGTCAAAGTTACAATGCCACACCAAAAAGTGGCCTATGACCATTTTTCACGTCTACGACTTTTGCAACCTTTCAACAAGTAAAACCAATGGCGAAATCAGATTCACTTAACAGCCGTGTTATTAATATCAACTAATTTAACAACTGCATTGATTCAATCAAAATCAGATCAATCAATCAGAATAGAGCTGGAAGGGATCTTGGAGGTCTTCTAATCCAGCCCCCTGCTGAAGCAGGAGACCCTATACCCGTGATGGCGAACCTATAGCACACGTGCCACATGTGGCACGCGGAGCCATATCGGTGGGCATGCGAGCGCAGATCTGGCACACATGCGCGCACTAGCCGGTTGATTTTCGGGCCTTCTGGGCCCACTGGAAGTCAGCAAAAAGGCAATTTCCAGCCTCCGGAGGGCCTCCAGGGGGTGGGGAAGGCCATTTTTGCCCTCCTCAGGCTCCTAGAAAGGCTCTGGAGCCTGGGGAGGGTGAAAAACGGCCCTACTGGGCCCGCCATGCCATCACATGCCAAAAGCGTGGGAAGCACAAGGGGGGTCACGCACACATGCGCGGGGTGGGGCACATAGAATTATGGGTGTGGGCACACACGCGTGCAACCCCCCTGTGCTCCCTTGCTTTTGGCACGCGATGGCAAAAAGGTTAGCCATCACTACCCTATATCATTTGGTATAGGTAGCTGTCCCGTCTTTTCTTTAAAATTTCCAGTGATTGAGCACCAACAATTTCCTGAGGCAAGCTGTTCCACTGGTTAATTGTTCTCACCGTTAGGAAGTTTCTCCTTAATTCCAGGTTGCTTCTCTCCTTGGTTAGTTTCCATCTCTTGCGTCTTGTCTTGCCTTCTGGTGCTTCGATAAATAAATTGACCCCCTCTTCTTTGTGGCAGCCTCTCAAACACTGGAATTCACTTAACAACTGAGGGAAGAAAGGTCATAAAACGCAACAAAATTCAATCCTGTCTTGCTTAGCGACAGAAATGTTGGCCGTACGTCAAGGACTACCCATCATGGGCAATGCTATCAGCAGAAAGAAAGGAGGGAGGGATTTTCTTTTCTTTCCTTAATGAAGATCCAACTTGGTATCAGGTCACTGTTCTTATCGTTTTCGGTATCCTGGCAACCGTATCAACATCCTGCGTCCTTCTCCTGCCAGCCTTAATATCTGCTTTTAAAATTCATCTTCCATTAGTTCACCTCATGATGGAGGGCAGTATTATCTTTAATTAGAACAGGTGAGCGTTGCTTAACATGCTCCAGATTGCGGAGAGGAATTATTACATTTCTAACTCAGGAGGATTCAATATTTTCCCAGCAGTGAAGACAGATACCCAGATGTGTATAATGTGTAAACTTTTAGCTTAGCAACCTGCAATGATCTTATGTAGCACCTTTGGCTGAGGAGCGGTACGGAGACAAGGGGAACATATGGTTGCCTGCAAATTGTTTGTGCAACTTCCTTTTCAAATGCTGTTAATAATTTGCTGGGGTTTTTTCCTCCCCCTCTTCTTGTGAAAGAGTTTTGATAGAAATCAAACTCCTCCATTGCAATGATACAAAATTGCAAAAGGGCAATTTAGTTCTGAATAATTTCTGCTTTCTCAAGCTATTAAGCAAGCTGTTGTTGCTGCTACTATACAGTCTTTTCTAAAGATTCTTCAACAAATGCTGATAATTTGGGGGCAATTGAAGCTTCACCCCCAAAACTCAAGGGTGATTAAATACCAGCCTAATATATGTATACGTGCTCCCAACCAAAACTGTTTTTATAAACTAAATGTTGTCAGGTCTAATTTTATTTCTGATTTTGTTAGCTCTTCTTCTTCTTTTTTTATTTTTTTACAGTTCCGGGATTAATACTGAACAGTTAATTATTACTATTCATTATTAAATCATTAATTACTGCAATAGATACAGGAAAACCTTTGCTGGTTTATTCCATAAGCCCTGCATTTCAGTTCTTAAATCCCAATATTTTACCATTGTTTCCAAATCCTTTTAAGTTACTCTGCTGTTATTTTATACCACCACATCAAATTTAAAACAACAACAACAACAACAAACTTGTTTTTCTTCAATGACTATAGTGTGTTGTCTTCTAGTATTTGGTTTCCCTGAATTTGGAAATTCCAGGATTATCTAGGAATCTTTAAAAAAAAAAAACAGTAGAAAATTATTGGAGTTATTGGCACTCAGAGAAATCTGCCATCAACAGACACATAGAGATAACAACATCTACATTACATACTATACAAAAAGATCAAAATAACTCCTTGCCGGCAATCAACACCCAGATAAGTAAAGATTAACACCAAGATATAAACAGAGAACAAACTCCAATACTTTCTACCAGTACTTTCTACCACTGATGATGTTACCTAATTGGGTATTGAAACATCTGCAAGAAAATAACCAAGATCAGAGAGCACCCGGAACCCTAATTCAAATCTGAGCTACAAATATTTTCTCTAAAAAATGTATGCATTCCTTACCTTTGGAATATCTTTTTATGTGCTACTTTATATAGAATAAGGTACTCATTTTTATGCAAAGATGATGAAAGAAAATGGCTTCAACCTCATTTCAATGGTATATTCATATAAGAAAATGTGAGAATTGAAGAAATTTATTTATTTATTATTTATTTACTCAATTTATATGCCGCCCCTCTCCGAAGACCCAGGGCGGCTCACAATACACTCAAAAAATCACTCTAAAAACACTTAAAAAATAAAAACATTAAAAACATTAAAACCCATTCACACCATTCATGGCCAGATCACGTCAGATCGCAAGCGAGATCAACGGCCCCAAGCCAGCCAGAAAAGCCAGGTCTTCACCACTTTTCAGAAGGCCAATAGGGTGGGGATGGTCCAGACCTCAGGAGGTAACTGGTTCCAGAGAGCTGGGGCAGCCACAGAGAAAGTCCTCCCCTGTGGGCCTGCCAGCCGGCATTGTTTAGCTGACGGGACCTGGAAGAGACCAACTCTGTGGGATCTTACTGGTCGCTGGGAGCTATGTGGTAGAAGGCGGTCTCGAAGAAATGTGTACAGACCCATTTCTCGACCATTCACCATATCTTAACAGAATAACTGAGTTGGTAGGAACTTTGGAGATCTTCTAGTCCAATCCCCTGCTCAAGCAGGAAACTCTATACTATTTCAGACAAAGTACATAGAATTAAACAACAATTTTCCTAGCCAAGCTCCCAGGCTTTCATGTAGTCCATGTAGATAAATTCTCTCTTTTATGGGAACCGTCTGCTTCAAACTTCACATCTGTTAAGATATCCTTGAAAAGTTTCCAGGCTCTCACGGTCTTCAACAGAACCGTAGAAGTTTCATTTATCCACCTAACCCATTCAAAAGCAACACCTCCCCCCTTACTCTAATGGCAAGTCGAAGCGCAGAGGCACCTAGCTGCCAGGGTTTCATCCTTGACATTAGGTTTATATCTGGGCTGCCCTAGTTCTGATGAAGGTTACATGATTCAATATTTCCACATGTATCAGGTTCTGAAAATATATTTCTGGGAATAGAAGAGCCGCATGCTACACATATTCCTTGTTTGGTGTTCATTTGCATCTGTTGGAATTCTTTATTCTTAGAGCTGTGGTGGCAGAGTGCTTAGAATGCAGTAATATTTATTTATTTATTTATTTATTTATTTATTTATTTATTTATTTATTTATTTATTTATTTATTTATTGGTTCAATTTATATGCCGTGGTGGCAGAGTGCTTAGAATGCAGTAATATTTATTTATTTATTTATTTATTTATTTATTTATTTATTTATTTATTTATTTATTTATTATTGGTTCGATTTATATGCCATGGTGCCAGAGTGCTTAGAATGCAGTAATATTTATTTATTTATTTATTTATTTATTTATTTATTTATTTATTTATTTATTTATTTATTTATTGGTTTGGTTTATATGCCGTGGTGGCACAGTGCTTAGAATGCAGTAATATTTATTTATTTATTTATTTATTTATTTATTTATTTATTTATTTATTTATTGGTTCGATTTATATGCCATGGTGCCAGAGTGCTTAGAATGCAGTAATATTTATTTATTTATTTATTTATTTATTTATTTATTTATTTATTTATTTATTTATTTATTGGTTTGGTTTATATGCCGTGGTGGCACAGTGCTTAGAATGCAGTAATATTTATTTATTTATTTATTTATTTATTTATTTATTTATTTATTTATTGGTTTGGTTTATATGCCGTGGTAGCAGAGGGCTTAGAATGCAGTATTATTTATTTATTTATTTATTTATTTATTTATTTATTTATTTATTTATTTATTTATTTATTTATTTATTGGTTCGATTTATATGCCGTGGTGGCAGAGTGGTTAGAATGCAGTAATATTTAATTATTTATTTATTTATTTATTTATTTATTTATTTATTTATTTATTTGGTTCGATTTATATGCCGTGGTGGCAAAGTGCTTAGATTGCAGTAATATTTATTTATTTATTTATTTATTTATTTATTTATTTATTTATTTATTTATTTATTTATTTATTTATTTATTGGTTCGATTTATATGCCGTGGTGGCAGAGTGGTTAGAATGCAGTAATATTTATTTATTTATTTATTTATTTATTTATTCATTTATTTATTCATTTATTTATTCATTTATTGGTTCGATTTATATGCCGCCCATCTCCGGAGACTCAGGGCGGCTTACAATGCGTTAAGCAATAGCCTTCATAGTTTTGTATATACCTGCTTAGTAGGGTTTTTGGGGCCCCCTAAGCGGTGTTCTATTTTATACAAAGTCAGCTTATTGCCCCCACAATCCGGGTCCTCATTTTACCTACCTCGAAAGGATGGAAGGCTGAGTCAACCTTGAGCCTGGTGAGATTTGAACTTGCAGTAATTGCAGGCAACTGGTGCTACTTAACAGCACTTTAATCTGCTGCGCCACCAAGGCTCTATAACAAGCTAACCAGTGGTGGGATTCAGCCGGTTCTGTCCAGTTTGGGCAAACTGGTAGCACTGACTATGGTAGGCCCCGCACACCCACCCGGACATAATGATGTCCTATTTAGCCATATTTTGGAGGTACTGTGCATGCGCGGAAGGCGCTGCATGAGCAAAGAACATGCGTGGAAGGCCGAGCATGCATGGAAGAGGTGCGTATGCACGCACTCACATTTGCGAACCAGGAAGGAAGGTAAGTGAATCCCACCTCTGAAGCTAACTCTGCCCACCGCCTGGAGTTCGATCCTGACTGGGTCAAGGTTGACTCTGTCTTCCATACTTCCAAAATGCGTAAAATGAGGATTCAGATTGTTGAGGGCAGTATGCTCTAAACCAC
This sequence comes from Pantherophis guttatus, assembly GCF_059756535.1. Taxonomy (NCBI): domain Eukaryota; kingdom Metazoa; phylum Chordata; class Lepidosauria; order Squamata; family Colubridae; genus Pantherophis; species Pantherophis guttatus. The sequence continues at coordinate 73,928,638 of NC_142070.1, read as the reverse complement.
TTAGAGAGTGCTGTGCAGCACTATGGAGCGGTATATAAGTCTAAGCGCTATTGCTATTCCTAATCAAGAATTCCATACTACTTCTACAATTTGGGGGAAAAAAAGAACTATTTTATGCACACTTATGCATGAAATTGAAGTGTTGTTGATAGCTTCAAATCGCCAAGTTTGAGAACATGCTTTATCCCTTAACGCTGGATTATGTGCATCTGCGTATATTTGCCACGGCATCAGTGAAACCCTTTAAAAGGATCCATATTTACAATTTGGCTATATAAGACTGGTCAGGGGGTAAAGTACAATAATAGCCTTTCTTTTATCTTTTTCTTAAAAAAAGAAAAGTAAAGAAAAGAGTATGGGCTTTTTGTGAAATGTCCTGTTTGAAAAAAAATAATAATAAACACCGGGCAAAAGAGCACCTCAATCATATGAATTATATGAAACATTTTGCTGGCAATTTAAATGAGAGAAGAAGAAAAAAAAACTTTTGGAGATGTTGGCATCTCAGAATGATTTTCTTCCCTGTAATAAATTACACATTAAGGAGGAAGAAGAAGAAGAAGAAGAAGAAGAAGAAGAAGAAGAAGAAGAAGAAGAAGAAGAAGAAGAAGAAGAAGAAGAAGAAGAAGAAGAAGAAGAAGAAGAAGAAGAAGAAGAAGAAGAGGAGGAGGAGGAGGAGGAGGAGGAGGAGGAGGAGGAGGAGGAGGAGGAGGAGGAGGAGGAGGAGGAGGAGGAGGAGGAAGAGGAAGAGGAAGAGGAAGAGGAAGAAAGAAGAAAGAGCCTGGTGGTGCAGCAGACTAATAGCCTGTTATTATCATTCAGCTGCCTGCAATTACTGCTAGTTCGAATCTCCCCAGGCTCAAGGTTGACTCAGCCTTCCATCCTTTCTAAGGCAGGTAAAATGAGGACCCAGTTTGTGAGGGCAATAAGCTGACTTTGTATAAATATACAAAAGTATGAAGGCTATTGCTTAATGCATTGTAAGCCACCCCGAGTCTCCGGAGAAGGGCGGCATATAAATTAAAGCAAAAAAAAAAAATTAAAAAGAAGAAGAAGAAGAAGAAGAAGAAGAAGAAGAAGAAGAAGAAGAAGAAGAAGAAGAAGAAGAAGAAGAAGAAGAAGAAGAAGAAGAAGAAGAAGAAGAAGAGGAGGAGGAGGAGGAGGAGGAGGAGGAGGAGGAGGAGGAGGAGGAGGAGGAGGAGGAGGAGGAGGAGGAGGTGGTGGTGGTGGTGGAGGAGGAGGAGGAGAAAACAGGCTTCTCCATCCTCCTGGAGGCCTTCCAGAGGCCGGAAATGGTCCATTTGCCAACTTCCGGTGGGACTGGAAGGCCTGTTTTTCACTCTCCCCAGGCTCCAGAGGCTTTCTAGGAGCCTGGGGAGGGCAAAAACGGCCTCTCCCCCCCCCCACGAGGCCCTCCGGAGGCTGAAAACAGCCTATTTCCTGACTTCCAATGGGCCCAGAAGACCCAAAAATCAGCTGGCTGGCGCGTGCATGCACACTGCAGCTGAGCTAGGGCAATGCTCACATGCCCACCGAAATGGCTCCGTGTGCCACCTGTGGCACACTTGCCATAGGTTCGTCATCACAGGTATACATGTATCATTCTTTATATTACTGTATATAAAGAAGCTTCTTTTATACCTGAATCCTGCTGATTTATTGACTTGTGTGCTGGGTGGATTCCTGCAAACTCTATCAAAAACATTGACAAGTATTTATCTCCAGATTGGAGAGAGATGGAAGAGAAAAGTTTGAAAGAAGCAGTTTATGTAAAATATGGTGATCTTTTTTTTAAAAAAAAAAATTAGATCTTGGTGCTAATTAAAATTCAGAAATAACCCCACAGTTGGTTAATTCAAATTCTCTACTGACCGTCTGTTTATTATCTTAGACACAAATCTTGTTATCCTACTTTTTTGCACTCCATAAATGGTGTGAGCTTGACACCGGAAAAATAAAGACTAGGACCTTTAATATTTGCCTGGCTTTAAAAAAGAAACAACCCTGGAAATGTATCTCTTAGCGGGAGAAAAATATTGTTGCACAACTAATCGCAAAAGAATAATTTAGCAAAATTCTTGGTTGTGTAATTTGGTGCCTGTTACTGCTGTTCATATATAAATCTCTTTTTTGGGGAGGGGAGCATTCCCAAATTTCATTTTCCAAAAGTAAGGAACTAATCGCTAGCATGTCTACATGGTCATTAGATAAAACATAATGTATAGTCTGTCAGCATTCTGATGCTGCCATAAAAAGGAGGAGACGAGGCTTGACTTTTCACCTACTTATTTTCTCTATAGATAATATCCCCTAGGAGATGGGAGGGGAGGGGAGACATTCCTGTGGGGTGAGGTCAGAAGCTGGGGAGACTGACTTAGAAGATGGCCAATGAGAAGATGAGAATTGGGGAATGGAAAGGGAAGGGTTTGGGGATCAGAGGGTTAGTATCGGCTACGACGAAGTCAGGGCCAGATCTGTCGTACTCAATAAATGGAATATTTCAGCAAACATTAATTGTTTGGGAGTGCAATTTATTTGAGATGATATCGAAACCTAACATAGTCATTGTTATGTTAATTTTGGAGCAAAATGCTATCCCTACTCAGCAGGAGTTTTAGCCAGTGAATAAACAGTATTAACAATTAACAGAAGAACAGAGTAGGGAGGGACCTTGGAGGTCTTCTAGTCCAACCCCTTGCTCAAGCAGGGACCCTATACCATTCCAGACAAATGGTCGTCCAGTCTCTTCTTAAAAACCTCCAGTGTTGGAGCATCCAAACTTCTGGAGGCAAGTTGTTCCACCGGTTAATTGTTCTCACTGACAGGAATTTTTATCTTAATTCTAGGTTGATAAGTTTCTGTCTACACACTTGTTCTACACATTTACAGGAAATTCAGGAAGTTAGTCAATTTATAATTAAGGATGATTAACAAAATAAAATAAAGGTAAATATGTGTGTGTGTGTGTGTGTGTGTGTGTGTGTGTGTGTGTGTGTATGCAAAAAATTAAAATCTCAGGTGTTTTCCCGCGTCATTGTAAATAAATTAGTTAAAATGTTTAAAATTCTGGTTAAAATCCCAGCTAAAATCTTCTAAAAATCCTTACAGAGCACTCTGCAAGGTCTTTTAAAACCTCAGCTAAAATCCTACCAGTGACTTTAAAAGTTTGGTAGACCAGGTTGCTTCAATAGAAAATACACACACATACATATACATACATACACACACGTTTGTGTGTGTGTGTGTGTGTTTTCTATCAAAGCAACTGGTCTACCCAAATATGGGAAGGAGCATACTGCTTCCTTTCGCTTTTCAGCCCTAATTCAGGCATTTAATCTCCCCTGGTACAAGCTGACAAAGTGAGGAGAATCTGTGGCTTAGAGGTTAATACATCTGCCTAATATGCAAGCAAGCCCAGGTTTGAATCCAAGTAAGGGTATGGCTAGCTGATGAGAGCTAAATAGCTTGAAATAGATCTATACTAGTCTCTCTTTATTTCTTTGTCAGTAAATATAAATTTAACTCAAATTAGTTTGCTGTGAAAGCAATTGCCTGAGGGCTCCTGGATTGGGGCTGAAAGGTGAAAGGAAGCAGTATGCTCCTTCCCATATTTGGGTATGTCACTGCGTTTTTTTTATTTACCAGCTGAGCTCTCATTTCTGGACTATCAGACTTTCCATAGCTTGCCAAGAATTCTTATCAGTAAGCTAAACTGCGCATGTCCACCACCCACATTCCTTTCTTCCCACTTCCATCTCTTTGGAAGGGGGAGGGCCTTCTCTGTGGGGGCACCTAACCTCTGGAATCAGTTGCCCCCAGAGATAAGGAGAATCCAAGACCTTAGTGCCTTCCGCCATGCCCTTAAAACCCACTTTTTCCAGCAAGCTGGGCTGGCTTAAGAAGAAATTTAAAATGTTTTAATTGGTTTGTATTTTTAATTTTGGGCCAAATTTATATATATTTTAATTGTTTTTTAATATTTGTATTTTATGTTTTTTTAATTCTGGCTGTACACCGCCCTGAGTCCTCAGGGATAAGGGCGGTATATAAATTTAAAATAAATAAATAAATAAATAAAATAAATTTTCTTTCTTTTCCTGCCAAGAAGTCCGACCACAGAGAGGTGGCCGGGACGAACATTATAAAAATGTAACTATTAGATTAGTAAGATGTTTTATTTTCCTTATAACAAATAAATGAGTTTTCTTAGAAGATATATCTTCAGGTTTTGTTTTCTTAAAGTATGCTGGCAAGGAAAGGTCTCGATCCACCCCTCTTAATCAAGGTGCGATTATCCCAAAGGCAGAATGGGATTAATCAGCGCCCTGACAGGGTAGACCAGGTTGCTTCGATAGAAAACCCATTTAATCTCCCCTGGTACAAAGTGACAAAGTGAGGAGAACCTGTGGCTTAGAGGTTAATACATCTGCCTAATATGCAAGCAAGTCCAGGTTTGAATCCCAGAAGGATATGGCTAGCTTTCACTGGCAGAGGGCTGCAGGAGACTGTCTCAGCCAAAAATGGAACCCGGGCAGGCTGAGCATGGCTCTCCCAAGCTCCGTTTTCACTGGCAGAGGCACCATGGGCCGGTCCTTTGCTATTTCCAGGGCTGGCTCAGGGGCAAGATCTAAGTACACTGCAGGCCGGATCCAGCCCCTGGGCCTTGAGTTTGACATCCCTGGTATAGATTATGAGAAAAATGGCGATTGATTGATTGATTGATTGATTGATTGATTTAGCGTATGGTTGGTCACACACAGTATTAAAACACTTCATTTTTACAGGTTAAAAACAATTAAAACAATAAAAAAGCAGTAAGCAAACCTAAAAGGAAAACAGAAATAACATTTCAAAGTTTAATGTCGAGTTTGGGGATCCAGTCAGTAGCTGCCGTTGTTATGCAGAGGAAGTCCCTAGAATCTCCTGGATACCTTCTGTTAGGGCATTCCCTCACTATGTGCTGGATAGTCTGTCGAGGGGCCCCGCAATCACATTGTGCTGAAGGTGTCTTTCCCCATTTATACAGGGAGTCAGCACACACCCCATGAGTTGTTCTAATTCTATTATATGTCACCCATATGTGTCGGGGTAGGCTAAATCCTGGAGGTATACTTCTAGGACTGATATGCTCGGAGACATCTTGGGGGGAACAGCTATTCCACGCCTCCACCCACTTTTGTGTGGTGTTCTGATGATCATCCATCAACTTACGCGCTGTCAAGATTGGTGGATTTCTTGACTTTAACCGGCATCTTAAGAGATCAGGAATGTATCCATGTATGGGTAGAGAGGAATTTAACAGGATCTTACTATACTCCCGAATGAGAGCTTCTTCTCGTCTTAAGTGCGGGGGGAGTATGTGACTAAGAACTGGTAACCAGTAACTAGGTGTAGATTTTATGCACCCAGTAATTAGCCTCATCGTATGGTTAAGTTGAACATCAATAAGTCCTGTATGTGAGCTGTTTATCCATACAGGGGCACAGTATTCCGCTGCTGAGTAGCAAAGCCCGAGGGCTGCACATCAGAGAGTTGGGGCTGAAACTCCCCAAGTTGTTCCACATAGCTATAATTATAATGGCTATAATTATGGTGCATAATATTATGTGTATTAAAAGAGATATGAAACGGACAATACACTGTCGTTGCAGAAATGGAAACGTGATGTATAACAAAGGAAAATGTATAATAAAAAATAACATATATTTTTTTAAAAAAGAGGGAATTCCTAAATATTGGGGAAGGAGAAAAATGATAACACTGCAGAGTAGAACAATATCCTTAAATAACCTTTAGTTTTGTTCAGGGGTGAAATCCAGCAGGTTCTGATAGGTTCTGGAGAACCGGTAGCGGAACATTTGAGCAGTTCAGAGAACTGGTAGCAGAAATTTTGAGTAGTTTGGAGAACAGGCAAATACCACCTCTGGCTGGCCCCAGAGTGGGGTGGGAATGGAGATTTTGCAATGTCCTTCCCCCAGGAATCAGGAGGGAATGGAGATTTTGCAATATCCTTCCCCTGCCATGCCCACCAAGCCACACCACGCCCACCAAGTCACACCCACAGAACCGGTAATAAAAAAATTTGAATTTCACCACTGGGCCCTCAGTCACTCTCTCTCTCAACCCAATTCTCCTCATAAGGTTGTTGTTGTTGTGAGAAAACTAGGAGGAGGAAGATTCATTGGATATGTTTGCTGCCTAGAGTTATTTGTGAAAATAAAAAGGCGGGATATAAATAAATGAATATTTTCTGAGGAAAAAATGCAACTTGATCAATATTCCCTTTAAATCCCCAAATGCCGAGAGTCCACACTACATGGGATAATGCTTCTATTTATGATCTCTCCAACACACATACACACTCACTAAGATCAAAGGAATTTTCATTGTACAAGAGCCTGCGGTTAAAAACCCCAATTCTTTGGGATGTATTCCAGAATGAGTTATTGGACCTAAACCCTCTCTTTGAGCAATTCGGAGAACTGGTAACGGAAAAATTGAGTAGTTTGGAGAACCGGCAAATACCACCTCTGGCTGGCCCCAGAGTGGGGTGGGAATGGAGATTTTGTAATATCCTTCCCCCAGGAGTGGGGAGGGGATGGAGATTTTACGTATCCTTCCCCTGGAGGGGGGTGGGAATGGAGATTTTGCAATATCTTTCCCCTGCCACACCCACCAGGCCACACCATGCCCACCAAGCCATGCCCACAGAACCAGTAGTAAAAAAATTTGGATTTTACCACTGGTTCTGTTGAGTGGCTTTGTAAGAAGATGCAATAGTAAGGAAAGTGAAGCAGGGTGAAACCTGGTTAATACCTAGAGACACAATCACAAAGTATGCCGGAGTTTTAGGCTAAACTGGGAAGCTAGACAAAAAGAAAAAAGAAAAAGAAAATCTTAGATGGTCTACCATTTCGGTACTGATTGTGAAGAAAACTCCCTGGATATGTTCATAAAATTGTCAAAGATCAAGTGAGATGAAAAGATAAATGTAGCAACAATGCAAAAATCCCTGCAGAATGTATATGACATGGCGCCATTCTATTTCTTACTAGAATATAAAGTCAATATATGTAGATGGGGAGAGTAATAAATAAAATTACCAGCAGTAAGCTGCGAGCAAAGACTTACCTTTTTAGTGTACTTAAAGGTTAGCCTTAATAAAAAAGCATTATCGGATGACCATTCTACAGATCTCAAAATACCATGTCCTTGGCAGCAAGAATACTTTATCAGGTCCTTATTAAAATTGGGGCAGGAAGAGTCATAGGTATAAGGTTAGATTTCAGGCCTTTACTCTGCCGAGAGGTTTTGCCCTCTTTACGTCTAGGCTACAGATTCAAATTGCATAGAACGGATCTGCGATTTTTTTTCCCCTCACTCCTTTGAGCTAAGCTACAAAGTTTGCTTCCAAATGTTAACTTTTAATGAGAACATGTTAAAAAAAAAAGATATGGTGACATAGAAAAACTTTCCAGTTAACATCTTCCTCTTTGGGAGCTTACTTGATGGATGATGCCCAGAAACAAAATCACAGGATACCATAATATATTCCTTTAGGAAAGACCAAAAAAAGCAATCCACAGTTGGATAAAATGTCTGTGGAAATTCTCAGCCATCCAGTCATGGTTGTCCCAAAGATGCTTTCTCAAAAGGCAACTGGACTTCATTTCTCCTTGAAGGCTTTTCACTTCTCATCTAAGAAGCTTCTTCAGTTCTGATTGAATCGTGGTGTTAGGATATGGTTTGAGCCTACCAAGTTGTCCAGGCAATATAAGTGTACTATAACTTTAATAAGAAATGTATTATGTGACTTTAAAGGTTTTCTTGTTGATTCGTTGTAATGCTGAGTCATGCTGAAATTAGGTAATGACTGGTTGTGAGAGTATTTAAGCAAGGTATTGTAACGTATTCAGTTTGATGCTGCTGATATGATATGCTGCCATAGTGAGGAGTTGCTAACATTCTGCTAATCATCGTTTGATGAATCTGCTACCATTGTGGTTTGTGAACCAGAGTGAGTTTGTTATTCTAACCAACTAATGTTTGTTTGGTAAGAAGATATCTGTAACTACTGGACTGATTTAACTGGCAAAGACTTGGAATTTGTTTAAAGACTATGAGATTGTTTTTTTCACTATAAAGTAAACTTTTTGATAAACCAGTTTGCACATCTCTTATTCATTGCTCTCAGCAACGTTTCCTTGTGCATTTACTCTGCTGGTTGGTAACACAACACCAATATCCTTAACACGTGGAATAGAAGGATTTATACTGCTTGCAGTCATCTGGTAATTACCCCTCTTTCTGAGAGTTGTTGAGGCTGCCTCCAAGCAGCCTGTTGAGGCTGCTTGGAGGCTGCTCGCAGGGTCCTCTGAATAGTGCTAATGGGTGTCAAATCTTGTGAACAGATTATAAATCACCTACCTCACAACTTCTGAAAGCAAGCTATTCCATTGGTTGATTGCTCCCACCATTAGGAAATTGCTCCTTAGCTCTAGGTTGCTTCTCTCCTTGGTTAGTTTCCATCCATTGTTTCTCATGTTGCCTTCTGGTGTTTTGGAAAATAGTTTGACCCCAGAGAAGTGCGCGTACGATGATTAAGTGGGCTCAAAACATCAAACACACAATACCTTTGGAAAAATGGGAAAAGTTCTGGCAGGTAAACCTAAATTTAACAAAAGCAACGGCGTACAAGGAAAACCAACTGAAAATGTTTTATCGGTGGCATATGTCTCCAACCAGATTGGCAAAAATACAACCTAAAAATAGCCCGATTTGTTGGAAATGCAAAAAGGCACAAGGGACTTTCTATCATTTATGGTGGACGTGCCCGGCAGCAAAGAAATTTTGGTCTAACATCAAAAAATGGTTGGAACAAATAACACAAACACAGATTGAAAAAGAACCAGAAACATTTCTATTAGGAATCTTTAACAAACTATACCCTAAGGATATCAAATATCTCACAATTCACATATTAACTGCTGCAAGAATAACTTACGCAAAAAATTGGAAGCAAGAAAAAATACCAAGTGAAACAGAAGTAATAGGGAAAATTTTAGAATGCGCTGAAATGGATAGGTTAACCAAAGAATTACAAGAAAGAGAAGAATCAGACTATTACAAAATATGGAATAATTGGTATAATTGGTTAAAAATCAGAAATATACAAAAAATATAGGGGAAATATTACCGATTTAAATATATATATATAATAAAAAATGTTATTAGATTAAGGAGAGGTGAAGGAATATATCATAAGTAGAATTGTAGAATGTCACTGAAAAAATGCTTAAGAAGAAATTACACTCTTTGTGTATACGTTGTATAAATGTTTGTTGTGTATATGTTACGTATGTCTTTTTAAATATTTATATGCAATAAAAATTACTTAAAAAAAAAAGAAAATAGTTTGACCCCCTCGTCTTTGCAGGAGCCCCTCAAACATTGGCACACTGCTATCATGTCTCTCCTAGTCCTTTTTATTAGAGTAGACATATCCAATTCCTGCAACGGTTCTTCAAATGTTTTAGCCTCCAGGACCCTAATCATTCTTGCTGCTCTTCTCTGTACAGTTTCCAGAGTCTCAACATCTTTTTTTATATTGTGATGACCAGAACTGGATGCAGTGTTCCAAGTGTGGTCTTACTAAGGCTTTGTAAAGCGGTACTAGAACATCACGTGATCTTGATTCTAACCCTCTATTAATGCAGCCTTTTACCCAGTGGTGGGATTCAGCCGGTTCGGGCCAGTTCAGGTGAACTGGTTGTTAAATTGCTGGCTGGCTCCGCCCCTCCCCTTCCAGGAGTCCCCATACACCCTGTTTTTGCTCCCAGGAGGCTGCAGGGAGGCCTACTAGGCCCAAAACGGGGCACGGGAGGCGGCACCCCCTCACGCGGCCTGTTTTTGCTCCCAGGGGGGTGCAGGAGGCTGAGTGCTGCCTGTCAGACCCCCTTGCCACGCCCACCATGGCCACGCCCACCCAGCCAGTCATTAGGGCAGAGAACATAATTGTTAAATTATTTGTTTAACAATTATTTGAAATAATTGTTAAATTATTTGAATCCCACCACTGCTTTTACCTAAACCAATTTAAATGCCACAAATACTCTTTATCGCCATTTCGATGTAAGAATCACGAACGGGTTGACCTCTGAGAGAGGCTGTGAAGTTGCATTGCAAAACTTTTATTGAAGCCACCTTGTTTTCTTGCCGATTTAAATTTATGATTGAATTAGCTCGGAGTGACATCAGCCAACCTCTCTTTCATATCATTTCCATTTTTGTCAACGCACCGCATTCCGTGAGGAAAATCAATGAAGTTGGAAGCATTTGAGATGATTTCTACTGGCTTAACCCATCCTGAGGAAAATGAAAAAGTTATACAGCACAGAGGTAATGTTCTGCTTAGTTCGTATTTCAGCAAGAACTACTTCTATAGAAAAAATTCTCTTACCACTCACCAGTAAACTATATAAAAGCTCAGTGGCTAAGATGCTGAATTTGACGATCGAAAGGTCGGCGGTTCAGCTGTTCGAATCCCTAGTGCCATGTAACAGGGTGAGCTTCCGTTACTTGTCCCAGCTTCTGCCAACCTAGCAGTTCGAAAGCACATAAAAAATGCAACTAGAAAAATAGGGACCACCTTTGGTGGGAAGGTAACAGCATTCCGTGCGCCTTTGAGGTTGAGTCATGCCAGCCACACGACCACAGAGACGTCTTCAGACAGAGCTGGCTCTTCAGCTTTGAAACGGAGATGAGCACCACTCCCTAGAGTCAGGAACAACTAGCATATATGTGCGAGGGGAACCTTTACCTTTACTGTATATGACAAGGTATAAATCAGATCACATTATTTAAAATAATTACCTTGCCTTGCTCGCAATATTGTTATCAAGCGGTGAGAACACTTAATTTATGATTACCCTAGCCTTTTTCTTCTAGAGGGGGAGGGAGGGAAGGAGAGAGAGAGAGAGAGAGAGAGAGAGAGAGAGAGAGAGAGAGAGAGAGAGAGAGAGAGAGAGATTCCTTGTGGTTATGTTTGCCTGACCTTCATAAGGCCCCACAAAGACAAAACCACTGACAGTGATGAATGGCATTCCTTGATATGAGTGAAGGATGCAGGAAACCATAGAGAAGAAAAGGGGGGAGGGAAAGGGAGATATTGTTTTGATAGGAATGAACCATTTCTATAGCCTTCCTGTTGATTAGTCTTCTATCTTTAAAGGGTAACTTGAAATTCTAGATATCATGATTTGGGGACTTGCAGAAAGTAAGGAAGATGACCTTCACAGAGAAAGGGCCAAACCCATTACCTAACTGACAAGTCCAAAACCAGCAGAAAGTATACATAAGCTGCTCAGACAAACACCTCCCTAATTCACAGGGGTATAAGAAGGCAAAGAGGCACAACACAATCAGATCTTGCTGTAATGCCTACTCTCGATAAAAGTAGTCTTAGTTTTCCTGTGGAGCTAATTCTTGGTCTGGTTGATAGGGCAGAAAGGCTGCACCAATGTACCATATTTTTCATAGTATAAGACGCTCCGGACTATAAGACGCACCTATCTTTTTTGGGGAGGAAAACAAGAAAAAAAAATATGCCTTTGCCTCCTTGCAGCAAACAGACGCTCCGGACTATAAGACGCACCTATCTTTTTTTGGGAGGAAAACAAGAAAAAAAAATATGCCTCTGCCTCCCAGCAATTTGCCTCTTTGCAGCAAACAGTCTGTTTCAGTTTCAGTTTCAGCACATCCTGATTAGCACAAAGGAAAAAAAACTGCCTCTGCCTCCCAGCAATTTGCCTCCTTGCAGCAAACAGCAAACAGCGGAGGCCGAAAACAGGGTGCGCGGAGGCGGCAATGGTAATCCCTGCAGCCTGAAACAGCTGATGCTCGGGAGGCTGATCCAACCGACAGCTTGTGCTAATCAGGCTGTGCTGAAGCTGAAACGGGCTGTTTGCTGCAAGGAGGAAAATTGCTGGGAGGCAGAAGCCAAAGGGTGGGGCCCAGCGGGTGGGCGGGGCTACATTCGGTGTATAAGATGCACCCAAATATTCACCCTCTTTTAGGGGTGAAAAAAGTGCATCTTATATTTGAAAAATGCAATAAGCCAAATTCATATCATATCAACTACTATTTATTGGTATAGCCCAGACTGAAATTTTCAGCTACGACAGAGGGATTTTGAAAGTGTGAAACCATTTGACATTAGGAAATCCGCTTTCCAGCAACACTCAGGTGGCGGATTTTGTTTGTAACATAATTGATTGATGGGTTATGTGCCAGCAAGACATTTTTAACTCCTAGTGACCACAGAGATATGAATGGCTAGTCTAATGAAAAGAAGGACTAGGGATGACATGATAGCAGTGTTCCAATATCTAAGAGATTGCCACAAAGAAGAGAGGGTCAATCTAGTCTCGAAAGCACCAGAAGGCAGGACAAGAAGCTAAATTCTCTAAGACAACAATTCTGGGCTCCTTAACATTAATGATAACATGATATGAACCTTTCCTCAAAGCAGACATATTGTTTCCAGAACATCTTAAGAAAGTTCACATGGTTACATAGCTCCTTCAGACGACGCAAGACAGGAACGTTTTCAGGAATTTGATATGTTTAGTCTAGTGAAAAGAAGAAGTAGAGAGTGACATGATTGCAGCATTCAAAGGGGCTGCCACAAAGAAGAGGGAGCCAAGCTATTCTCCAAAGCACCAGAAGGCAGAACAAGAAGCAATGGGTGGAAACTCATCAAGGAGAGAAGCAACCTAGAACTAAGGAGAAATTTCTTGACAGTTAGAATAATCAATCAGTAGAATGGCTTGCCTTCAGAAGTTGCTCCATCCCTGGCGGCTTTTAAGAAGAGAAGAACAGATATTTCTCTGAAATGGTATAGAGCAGTGATGGCTAACTTTTTCTGAACCGAGTGCCCAAAGCACACACCGAAACCTCCAAAATGTAATGTGCACACAGCCCACTGCTTGTGCCCCACCCCGATGCATGCGCGCATAGGCCCCCACATGTACCCTGCCCCCCATGCATGCACACATGGCCCCCTGTGGTGTTGTGACCAGGCCCAAGTAGTTAGTATTAAATGCAAACAGTTCGAAAACAAACAGAGTTTATTAGAACAGCTGAGAATTAACTCATTCTCAGCGTAGTCCAAACTAAATTAAAGAAAATTCTTCAAAACACCATTCCACAGTTTATCACCGACCTTGGGATAATTAGGCAAACTGCCAAAGGCTTTTCTTGGCAAAAGTTCAGAAGCAGAAGAAGCCGACAAGAAAGGAATACAATGAAACAAGAACCAATTCTCTCAACGTTGTTTTCCGTCAAAGAGCCCAAGAACCGTTGCTGGTTTTTTAAGCCTTATGGGAGGCCCCAATCATCTCTTGGCCCTACTCTCGAGTTGTCCTCTCTGCTTTATCTGCTCCTGCCTTCTGGCAGCTCATCATGATGAGGGCGGGGCCAGTCAGAATTTTTACTACCTGTTCTCTGAACGAGTCAAAATTTCCTCTACCAGTTCTCCAGAACCGGTCAGAACCAGCTGAAACCCACCTCTTTGTGCATCCCGTTCAAATTATCTGGACCTGGAGAAGAACACAACCTCGTGGCTTTGCTGTCACTCATTTTGCCAGATTTGCCAAGGCAAAGTTCTCAACAGCTTCCAGCCTGATATATTTGCATAATTCATCTGTCATTAAACCAATGAACTTCACCTTCGGAAATCAAGGGTACCGCTGACGCTAATAACTATCGTACACCCTTCACCTCATTTATTTTAAAAAAAATTATTTATGGTACCCTTGACTTAGGAGTATCTTCCCTCAATTGCTACTAATGATACCTACTCACTTTTCAGCACCAGAAAAGAGCTTTTTAATGCTAAAAGAAAGAGCCATTGAAGGTAGCTGGCAAACGTTTAATTTCCCTTGCCAATGGTACTTTTTAGAAAGGCAACTGAACTTTGATTGATTGATTGATTGATTGATTGATTGATTGATTGATTGATTTTGCTTATTTGTCAAACATGTACAAGATAACAAGTATAGATATGAACATAAACATGAACAAAGGAAGTACAGATAAATGGGGACAGTAGGACAGGGATGGTAGGCACGCTGGTGTGCTTTTGCATTCCCTCTTTACGGACCTCTTAGGAATGAGGTGAGGTCCACGGTGGACAGTTTGAGGTTGAAGCTGTGAGGGTTTGAGGATGTAACAACGGAGTCGGGTAGAGCATTCCAGGCATTGACCACTCTGTTGCTGAAGTCATATTTTCTGCAATCGAGTTTGGAGAGGTTTACCTTGAGTTTGTATCAATTGTTTGCCCGTGTATTATTGTGATTGAAGCTGAAAAGTCGTTGACAGGTAGGATGTTGTAGCAGACAATTTTGTGTACTATGCTTAGATCGGACCGCAGGCAGCACAGTTCCAGATTGTCCAAGCACAAAATTTCAAGCCTGGAGGCATAAGGGATTCTATTGTGAGTAGAAGAGTGGAGGACTCTTCTCGTGAAATACCTCTGGACCCGCTCAATCGTGTTAATGTCCGATATACAGTGTGGGTTCCAGGCAGACGAGCTGTATTCAAGAATTGGTCTGGCAAAGGTTTTGTATGCCCTAGTTAACAATACAACGTAACCGGAGAAGAAGCTGCACAAAATTAGGTTAACCACTCTTAATGCCTTTTTAGCAATGCTGTTACAGTGAGCCCTGGAGCTCTCTGTTTTCCTTGAAGATGTTTTGCTTCTCATCGAAGAGGATTCTTCCATTCTGACTGAATGTTGGAGGATGGAAGAATTCATATTCTTTGCAGTCATCTGATCATTAGCACTCTTTCTGAAAGTCCTTGAGGCCATATGGATATTTATCTATGCCTTCAGGGTCACCTGAATAGTGCAAATGGGTGTGGAACCTTCTTTGCAACACAATCCTTTCAGCAGTTTCATTTGCACAATCCAGGTGACCCTGAGAGCATGGATAAACCCCCAAGTGGCCTCCATGACTCTCAGAAAGAGTGCTAACAATCAGATGATTATAAATCCTTCCATCCCCCACTATTCCACCAGAACTGAAGAAGCTTCTTGGATGAGAAGTGAAATGTCTTCAAGGAAAAAGAAAGTCCAGTTGCCTTTTGAAAAAGCATCTTTGTGATTTCCTTGCCATTATTTATTTTTTTTCCTGTCTGCTTAAGAAAGGCCTCTGACAATATCCTATTTCACCAACTTTCTCCAACTCTTTGAGTTCCACCGTTCTTAATCATTAATCATGTTCCTTTCTTCTTTCCTCTTACTCCTTGTAGAAGCTTGTTCTGATTCCCTGGCTGACTGCAGCATCATCCTGTCCTCATAACAGCATGTACTATATTCTGTTATCCTCACCTTTCTCCTAAAATGTCAGGTACTTTATCATTAGATTCTTTCTCAGTGGCACTTCTCTTGGCTGAAGCTTTTTCCTGATTATTTGATGTTAAAAAGAATGAGCTGCTCATATATTATGGCTTCTCACCAGGAGTAAAATCTACTTAGTTTCCCTACCAGTTCGGAAGTACATGTGCCACCTGTGCACATTCACTTTGCTCACACGTGTGCCATTAGGTCTGATTTTTGACCCTCTGCACATGTGCAAAGCCTTTTGCGCATGTGCAGAGGGTCAAAAATGGGTTACTTCCTGGTTCAAACCTGGAAGTAATGACGTCAGGGCGGGTGGGCGGAGCCTCGCACTGCCGCCGCTACCAGTTCGTCAAACCATGCACTGCCACCACTACCAGCTCATGCGATCCGGACAAAACCAGTGGGATTTCACCACTGCTTCTCACCCAACCCATCACCAAAATATCTAGTCACCACTTCAATTTCTGTCCCACTGGCCAGTACTACCAATACTTAATAACCTTACAATTAATTTCTCCGTTGCTTTTCATTTAAGTAGCATCAGGCACCTGGACTTAAGAGTGATTTAAACTCCATTTATAAAAAGTGTTTCAGGTTTAAGGAAGAATTGTGATCGGTTGCTAGATTCTTGCTCGAGGGCCAGGATTAATTTCAGGGAAAGTATACAATTGCAAACTGCTAATTCATCTTTTTTTCCCCCTCCCTAAATGCAAAGGTTCATGTTTTATTTAGACTTGGAGGGAGTGATAAGGCATTTTTAAGTGGGGTGCTTGCTAATCACAAAATAACACATTCCAGGGGAAAAAATGAAAAGTGTTTAACTCATGATTATTCTTCGATAAGCAGTCAGTGCGTGACATCTCAATGCTCGCTCTCCATCCAGTTCAAAGTCATTTCTCTTGCAACTGTCAGAGATGGAAGGAAGTCCCAAAGAGCCAGCTTAGCAAAAAAAAAAATCAGCACCACAGAGGCCTGCAGAGACTTAGCAATTCATTAAAAGCAGATGAGATCCCACCGATTCCTCATTGCTTAATCCATTCAAAGCTCAAAACTGCAATTCTACCTTCCGAATTTTTGCAGTGCCACTATATTGTCTAAGACAGGGGGATCAAACTCAAGGGCCCGGGGCAAGATCCAGCCTATGGGGTGATTAGATCTGGCCTGTGGGGCCACCCTGGAAACAGCAAAGGACTGGCTGGTGGTACCTCTGCCAGTGTAAACGGAGCTTGAGGGATTGCCCCCCTGAGCTCCATTTTCATTGGCAGAGGGTTGCAGGAAGCCGTCGTAGCTGAAAATGAAGCCTGGGGTGGGTGTGAGGCCCCCTGAGCTCTGCTTTTGCTGGCAGAAGATAGCAAGAGGCTGTCATGGCCAAAAATGGTAGCCCCCTCCCCCGACTCCATTATCACTGGCAGAGTGCTGCAGGAGGCTGTCAGGGCTGAAAACAGAGCTCAGGTGCCCATTTTCACTGGCAGAGTACTTCAGCCACCACAGGCATCTGATCTGTCCCCGTCCACACACACACACAAACACAGCCAGCCGAGGGTTAAGGAAGCATTTGGCACACACCCAGGTCTTTATCTCCAACTTGGCAGCGATATACACACCGTCTGCCAAGTGCTTTTATTTCCACAGAAACAGAAAGATAATATACTCAGCGTACAAGAGTCCAACAGAAATAATATTCCTCTCAGCAGTTTCGGACGAGGCTTTAGTGACTATCCAAGGTTTATTTTTGTTCGTCACAGGGATCACTGGCCACCACCCTCTATTATATAGTCTCTGGGGTGTGGTCCAGTAACTCAGTTCTAATCCCTAGCACACCTCCTGAGCTGCTGCAATCATTTATCACGCCTTCGGAGGCGTGCATCCAGGAATGACGTCTCTCCCTCACTCTCATCCGAGACACCTGTCTCCCGGCTAATCTCCTCTCCCTCGGCCGGCTCCTGAGACAGTGCCAGAGGGGAGGGGCCTGGAGAGGGAGGCCTGGCTGACTCCTCTTCCTCATGCTCGGAGCTTTCTTCCTCCGATGGGACAGGCTCAGAGGGCGGGGCCACAACAGCATCCCTGACATTAGTGACATCAAGCTGGCCATGCCTACCCTGGCCACGTCCATCCCAGGACCCCAAGGTCAAACACAACCCTGATTCGGTCCTCAATGACATTGAGTTTGACACCCCTGGTCTAAGATAACAAACTGGAGTAATGACTTTGACATTCAGTGCTAATAAATTAAGCGCAGGCCTTTCCTTTTTCCTTCCACCTCTCACAATACTAGACAACACAGTATCAACAGTGGAGACGTTCAAATTTCTAGGTTCTGCCATATCGCAAGATCTAAAATGGACGGCTAACATCAAAAATGTCATCAAAAAAGCACAACAAAGAATGTTCTTTCTGCGCCAACTCAGGAAGCTCAAACTGCCCAAGGAGCTGCTGATCCAGTTCTACAGAGGAATTATTGAGTCTGTCATCTGCACCTCCATAACTGTCTGGTTTGGCTCTGCAACCCAACAAGACAGACACGGAATTCAGAGGATAATTAGAACTGCAGAAAAAACAATGGGTACCAACCTGCCTTCCATTGAGGACCTGTATACTGCATGAGTCAAAAAGAGAGCTGTGAAAATATTTACAGACCCCTCACATCTTGGACATAAACTGTTTCAACTCCTACCCTCAAAATGACACTATAGAGCACTGCACACCAGAACAACTAGACACAAGGACAGTTTTTCCCTGAACGCCATCACTCTGCTAAACAAATAATTCCCTCAACACTGTCAAACTATTTACTAAGTCTGCACTATTATTAATCTTCTCATCGTTCCCATCACCCATCTCCTCCCACTTATGACTGTATGACTGTAATTTTGTTGCTTGTATCCTTACGATTGATATTGATATTGTTTCCTGATTGCTTATTTGTACCCTATAACTATCATTAAGTATTGTACTTTATGATTCTTGATGAACGTATTTTTTCTTTTATGTACATTGAGAGCATATGCACCGAAGACAAATTCCTTGTGTGTCCAATCACACTTGGCCAATAAAAAATTCTATTCTATTCTATTCTATTCTATTCTATTCTATTCTATTCTATTCTATTCTATTCTATTCTATTCTATTCTATTCTATTCTATTAATTAGGACTTTTGCCTACCTACCCCGTCTTAGGGTACTAATTTTATTTTTATTTTGTTGCTTATTGGAAAGTGGCTATTTCAGGAAAAAGAAGTATGGAGCTTCTGACTCTTATCTACCGTATTTTTCAGAGTATAAGATGCACCGGAGTATAAGACGCAGTTTAGTTTTTGGGGAGGAAAATAGCAAAAAAAAAAAGATATCTGCCTACCAGGTATTCATCTGGCTAACATCCTTAGTCTGCTCAGCTTCAGCACATTAGTTTGCTGGTTTTTATCCCCTGCCTGGGGATAAAAAAACAGCTTCTAAGGCACAACTGATCTTTGGAGAGAGAAGCAATGAGAAAAGCAGGCAAACCACAGAGATTGCTTCACTCGCTAGCGCCTCCTTAGGGCTGAAAAAAGAAACTTCACAGCTGAGATTCGGAGGGAGCAGGCAAAGCATAGATGGCTTCACTCACTAGCGCATCATTAGGGCTGAAAAAAGAAACTTCACAGTTGAGAGTCAGAGGGAGCAGACAAAGCATAGATTGCTTCACTCACTAGCGCCTCCTTAGGGCTGAAAAAAGAAACTTCACAGCTGAGAGTCGGAGGGAGCAGGCAAAGCATAGATGGCTTCACTCACTAGTGCCTCCTTAGGGCTAAAAAAAGAAACTTCACAGCTGAGAGTCGGAGGGAGCAGGCAAAGCATAGATTGCTTCACTCACTAGCGCCTCATTAGGGCTGAAAACAAGCTTTGGAAAAAGCTACATTCGGAGTAATAACTCACCCAAATTTTCAGCCTCTTTTAGGAGGGAAAAAAGTGTGTCTTATACTCCGAAAAATATGGTAATTGAAAAACTGAATGATCCTATTAGATGAAGATGAGCTATGGAGACCAGATATACACAATGAAATAATATATACTATGTGCGTCAATTTGTAGTGCAATGAGAAATGTAAGATTTTTGTATAGCTTTTAACATTTGCGGGTCATTTGTTCAATTTCCAAATCAACCAATAGCAGGGACTAAAATCCATTTTACATTATCTATTTCCCTTAGCTCGTTTCATCCTTAGTAATTAAAGAAATTAATCTGAGCGCCTCTGTGATAGATTTCTGGAATAAATCCAGAGGCAAATGAAGTAACTAAGCTGTAGATCTTTCCCATCATTTGCTGAAACACGTGATAGATAGATAGATAGATAGATAGATAGATAGATAGATAGATAGATAGATAGATAGATAGATAGATGATAGATAGATAGATAGATAGATAGATAGATGATAGATAGATAGATAGATGATAGATAGATAGATAGATAGATAGATAGATAGATAGATAGATAGATGATAGATAGATAGATAATTATCCCTATAATGTCTATTTCTTCAAGACATTCACCCTTTCTTCAAGTAACCGATGCATCTTTTTTGCTTTTCTTGTATTTTTCCACGTTGGGTTAGATGAACTCTTTGAAGCAGAAAAATCTACCTTCGCAGTATGCAAAAATCTACTTTCACATTCAGACACTAGAAGATTCAATCATTACTATTGAAGAAGATTCCTGCAGTAGAAGCATTTTCCCCCACATTCTCCTAAACAGCTTTTCCCAGCAGCTCTGATTGGCTGAAAAAAATAATGACTCAGCTTAGGTTTTTTCCAGGAAAACGCTTGTCCTTTCTGGATCATTCCAGGACTACATTTCTCTCTATACATCGGGCAGGAGGGCTCGTCACTTCATTGTGAGAGATGCTACAATTAGCATTTTCATCACAATTTAAAAACCTGGGTGAATAACAGAACAACAGAGTTGGAAGGGATCTTGGAAGCCTTCCAACTCCCTGTCATTTTCTTTTTCCTCATCTTCCCTCATTCTTCAAGCCATCCAGTTTCGGGTTCGCATTTGGGGCTCAGGACCCCAGACAGGACCCCGGTATCCGGGGAGCTGTTGTCTTGTTTAAAGCTGATTCGGGTTAATGTCAGGGTTCCAACACCCCGAAACGAAAGAAAACTCGGAGGCTTGAAATTCCTCGAAGCTACATTTTATTAAAGATGTCACATTGGCACATGTGGGAAAACCCGAATCTGAAAGTTTCCATGTTTTCCCCACCCAAAGGAAAGTTCAAGTCCCTGCCCAACACCCGCAAGTCCATCACATGGTCCAATCAAACATTGTCCCAACTGGAGATGCCTCCCAGTTCCAGCCTTCCAGGTGCAGGGCAAGATGGCCTTGACTTCTTGAGAAAGGAATGTTATTATGACTATAATAACTGCCCTGCCCTGTGGAATGAACTGCCCCCGAAAATGCGCAAGATCTCTGACCTCCATGTATTTTGCTGTGCCCTCAAGACCCTGCTGTTCCGCCAAGCCGGGCTATCAATTTAATGATTTTTAAATTGGGTTTTAAATTTTTGGGGTTTTAAATTTCAGTCGAATTATGTAATAATTTTAATTATTTTTAACTGATGTTTGTCTTTGTGTTTTTTAATAGGCTGTACACCAGCCTGAGTCCTTCGGGAGAAGGGCGGTATAGAAATAAATTTATTTAAAATTAATGTTCTGTTCTGTTCTGTTCTGTTCTGTTCTGTTCCGTTCCGTTCCGTTCCGTTCCATTCCATTCCGTTCCAGGTTCTCCCTTCCTTCTTTTGCCGGGGAGATTATTAATAGTTCATAAGCAAGAATTGGGAACTGCTTGGAGCAATGCTTATAAAATAGCAGTCATTCTTTGAATTAATCCTGATTGATGTCAAACACAAAGTTGCAGGAACCATCATACCCACTGGAAAATTGTGAAGCGTCTGAGGAGAGCCACAATTGATTCCTTAAATCTCATCTCAAGTTCCGCATACCCCTATTTACATCCAAATGACCTGTTTTACACACACCTCATGGAGCAGAGCTGGGGTTAGGTTTTCTTTTCCTCCTCTTTGTTTGTTTTTGGAAGATTAACCTTCCATTTTACTCAAGTGGTGGGCTGCTGGGGGTTTGCAGGGGTTCGGGAGAACCTCTAGCTAAGATTCGGTGCAGTTTGGAGAACCCCTGAGGTGGGTTCTAAATTCTTTTACTACCAGTTCTGTGGGCGTGGCTTATTTTGTGGGTGTGGCTTGGGGGGGTCATGTGACTAGGTGGGCATGGCTAGCTGGTCAGAGTCATTTCTGGAAGGTCCTCGCACTTACAACCAGTCTTCGCACTTACGACCCGACTCATTTGTTTGCTTTTAACACTGATCAGCTGTAGGGCGGCCCTTTGAAGCCCCGTGGCAAGAGTTTAAACAGTTTTTTTCCCTCTAGTCATCAGCTAGGACTCAGGAGGCAGCAATAGATTGGGGGTGGGACCAAATAAAAAGTAAGAATAACGTGGATGGGTGGGGTGGTGGGAGGGCGGGGAGGGAGAACCGGTTCGGGGACATCATATCATCACCACTACCGGCTTGGCCGAACCGGACCAAACCGGGAGGAACCCACCACTGGAGAACCCCCAATCCCACTCCTGGCTGGCCCCCACCCACCCTACCCCCACTCCTCTCAGGAGTCCCCACGTGTCCATTTTGGATGCAGGTAAGTGCAGGGCACGCGCGGTGGCTCAGGGAGGGTGAAAAACGGGCCTATAGGAAGTTCAGGAAGGCTGAAAACAGGCTAGTTTCTGGCCTCCAGAGGGCCTCCGGAGCCTGGGGAGGCTGTTTTCACCCTCCTGGAGACTCGAGGAAAGCCTCTGGAGCCCAGGGAGGGCAACCCCCCCACCCCGCCATGGTGCAGGAGGCCAACTAAGTCATACAAAAGTATGAAGGCTATTGCTTAACGCATTGTAAGCCGCTCTGAGTTGTCTCCGGAGAAGGGCGGCATTTAAATCGAACAAATAAATAAATAAATAAATAAATGCCCACCATGGCCACGCCCACCTAGCAACTGGGCAGAGAACCCCTTGCTAAAAATTTTAAAGCCCACCCCTGATTTTACTACAAACCTGCAATTCTTTGGGTGTGAAATCTGTTACTGATTTCAGAAAGAGCACAAAATACAATTAAGAATAAGAGTCAAAGCCTATTTGTACTTAGAGAAATACCCCTGGAGTTTATAATGGCTAAAGAAAAGTATATAGTCAAGATTATCCCTGCAAGAGGCTCTCATGAAGTGTTGATTAGCTTTTTTTTTTGCTTTCCACATTCTCTAGCGACAGCAGATTGAAGAATGATTAAGTGTTAGCCAACACGCACTAATTTTGTCCACTCCTTTAATCTGATGTTTACAGAAATGGATTTGAGGTTCAAGGAAGCTAAGGTTTTAAAACAATGCCATTGAAACCCATCCAATATTAAAGATTCACAACCCATGCTGAGAAAGGTAATCAGCTTTCAGAAATGGAGTTGTCCACTACCATTTCCTGAAGGTTTTCCCCACGGTGGATTCCAGATTGATTACCTTTTGGGTTACCAAGAGACCGAGTTGAGAAGAGATGAGCCAGCTATATCCTCTTTCCACTTCTCTGTATCTGGGAAATTTGCTCTAACAATTTGGTTCCCACATTTAAAAATATAACTATTCCACTAACTAACACCACACTTGGAATATTGCGCCCAGTTCTGGTCACCGCAAAATAAAAAAAAGATGTTGAGAATCCGGAAAGTGTGCTGAGAAGAACAGCAAACATGATTGGGCGGAGGGAGGCTAAAACATATGAAGAACAGTTGCTGGGATTGGGTTTGTCTAGTCTAGTGAAAAAAAGGATTAGGGGCAGTGGTAGTATTCAGCCGGTTCAGACCGGTTCTGGCGAACCGGTCCAGCCCATCTATCCTCCCACCTGCCCCAGCACTATGCCATCCTATTTAGCCATGTTTTCTAAGCCATGCGTACGTATGCAAGCCATGTACGTGAGCAAAGTCCATGCGTGGAAGGCTGCACACATGCATGGAAGGCGCATATGAGAGCAAAGTTTGCACGCGCTCACATTTTCGGTGTGCGGTAAACCGGTGGTAAAATTATGTGAAACCCACCTCTGACATTAGACAGGACAATAGTGTTGAGGGGCTCCTACAAAGACAAGGGGAACAAACTATTTCCCAAAGCACCAAAAAACCAGACAAGAAACAATGGATGGAAACTAACCAAGGAGAGAAGCAACAAAGAACTAATAGGAAATTTCCTAACAGTGAGAGCAATCAACCAATGGAACAGAAGTTGCCTTCAGAAGTTGTGGGTGGTCCATCACTGGAGGCTTTCAAAAAGAGACTGGACAACCATTGATCTGAAATGGTATAGGACCGTGATGGCGAACCTATGGCACGCGTGCCACAAGTGGCACGTGGAGCCATATCTGTGGGCACACGAGTGTTGGCCTAGCTCAGCTCCAGTGCGCATGTGTGCGTTGGCCAGCTGATTTTCAGGTCTTCAAGTCCCATCAGAAGTTGGGAAAGGGGCCGTTTCCAGTCTCCAGAGGGCCTCCGGTGGGGGGGAAAGGCTGTTTTTGCCCTCCCCAGGCTCCAAGAAAGCCTCTGGAGCCTGGGGAGGGCAAAAAACAGGCCTACCTGGCCCACCGTGCCATTGCGTGTCAAAAGCAGGGAAAGCACAGGGGGGGCGCATTGAATTGTGGGTGTGGGCACACGCACGCGCAACCCTCCCACGCTCCCCACGCTTTTGGCACACGACGGCAAAAAGGTTAGCCATCACTGGTATAGGATCTCCTGCTCGAGCAGTGGCTTGGACTAGAAGACTCCAAGGTCTTTTCAAACTCTATTATTCTATATTCACTAGCTAATTTATTTAGTACTCTGAGAAGGCCCTGTTGGGTATGTGTCAGTATATTCATGAACTGGAATAGACATGGCAACAAGTCAGCCAATGAGGACTGTTTGGTAACGGAAACATAGTATTTGTTGTATGGGGCCATAAGAGACAGTTAGGAGCCTGGGCGTGGCTTAACTGTTCTGTATATAAGCTTGAGGGCACTAGCTTCTCGCACCTTGTGGGGTGCCACAAGATTCCGCCTTAGGCCCAGTACTCTTCAATATCTTCATAAACGACTTAGATGAGGGACTAGAGGGGGAACTCATCAAATTTGCAGATGATACTAAACTGGCAGGAATAGCTAACACCCTAGAAGATAGGCTCAAGATCCAGATGGATCTTGACAGACTTGAACACTGGACCCTATCTAACAAAATGAAATTCAATGTAGAGAAAAGTTAAGTCCTACACTTAGGTAAGAAAAACCAAAAGTACATATATAAACTGGGGGAAACCAGGCTTAATAGCAGTGACTGTGAGAAGAATCTTGGAGTCTTAGTGGACAACCAGCTAAATATGAGCCAGTAGTGTGCAGCGGCAGCTGAAAAAGCCAATGCAATCCTACGTTGCATCAACAGAGGGATACAATCAAGATCAAGTGAGGTACTAATACCACTCTATAAAGCCTTAGTAAGACCAAACCTAGAGTACTGCATCCAATTTTGGTCACCACACTATAAAAAAGATGTTGATACTCTTGAAAATGTGCAGAGGAGAGTAACTAGGATGGTTAGGGGACTGGAGACTAAAACATATGAAGAATGGTTACATGAACTGGGCATGGCTAGTTTAGTAAAGAGAAGGACCAGGGGAGACATGATAGCAGTGTTCCAATATTTGAGGGGCTGCCACAGAGAGGAGGGGGGTCAAGCTGTTTTCCAAAGCACCTGAAGGCCAGACAAGGAGTAATGGATGGAAACTGACCAAGGAGAGATTCAGCCTAGAAATGAGGAGGAACTTTCTGACAGTGAGAACAATCAACCCGTGGAACAGAAGTCGCCTTCGGAAGTGGTGGGAGCTTCATCCCTTGAGGCTTTCAAGAAAAGATTAAACTGCCATTTGTCAGAAATGGTGTAGGGTCTCCTGCTTGAGTGGGGGGTTGGACTAGATGACCTATAAGGTCCCTTCCAATTCTGTTAATCTGTTATCCTCCATTTTGCCTTCTTTGGTAGTGAGCAAAACTGGATGGAATATTCCAGGTGTGGTCTTAGTAAGATTATAAATGTATGATTCTGCATTATCTATTAATCTATAATGCCTTCATCAGAGAGCATATGCAACAGGTAGTCCTCAATTGAAGAATGAGCTTCCATCCCAAGGTCTGTCCTTCAGTCGAAATTGTAAGTAAGCCACAATAATACTGTATAAGTAGTATTGTGTAATCAGCTTGAATCGTTTAAGTTGAGTCATTGTGTATTTAACCCAAATTTTGCTCCAATAGGATTCGTTCTTAACTGTTGTCCTTAAACCGGAGTGTTCTTAACCCAGAAAAAAATTGCTTAAAACCTAACTATGAAGTTAATTACATTTCTGACCATTTTCCGATCATGCAGACAAGTTATTATTGGACGAAAGAGTTACCAAGGGATGAACTGCTCTCCAAAGGACTAGCGCCAATGACCTCCTTCCTCCAAAACCCCTTTCTTTAAAAATAGAGCACTCACGGTTTTCAGAAATACAAAATAAATCTCTGTCCCAAGTTTAACATTATATGAGTCTTTTTTTCTTTCTTTCCAGAGAGTAGAGCATCCGTGCTTTTCAAATTCTTTGAAATAAGAAAACAAGAGACAAGAGATAAATGGGCATTTTGAAAAGCACAAATGGTTCCCCCCACCCCTCATTTTTTTCGAAGGGTCATGCATAAAATCTACAGGGATATTTCCCTGAAAATGACTTTACAGAGAGGGATCTGGGGGAAGAAGAAGGCAAACAAATCCCATGTACGTGTATAGCTTAATAGGGAAATCATTTTACAAAAGAGATAAGAATTTTTTAATCATCTATAATCAGAGGTAAAACCCCAGAGAATGTTTACGTCGCTTCGTAGCGTTCCCCACCCCTCCCTCCAGAATAGGCTTGTCATTTTTCACAGTGGTTGCCATGTTTTTTTCCTCCAACGCCCTTGAGTGATCTTGGGTTTAATAGCTTTTTAATGGCAGCAGGCAGCAGCAACACAAGAGATGCACAGAGATACAGAAGTCTCAGGAAAAAAGGAATCGCAGAATCAAAGAACCAAGGAGAAGATACGGATGATACTTGTTAAAAGCAAACCACAAATCTTTCAGAGGGGCGTAAAGGGGCGGAGAGCGGTAGTGATGGAGAATTTAATCATCACAACTTCTGCTATACAGAGTAAAGAAAATAGAGCTGGAAGGGACCTTGGAGGTCTTCTAGTCCAATCCCCTGCTCAATCAAGAGACCTTATACCGGTGTTGGCTAAACTTTTTGTCGTCGTGTGCCGAAAGCGCGACAGCACGCGCGTGTGCCAGCACCCATAATGCAATGCGGCTCCCCTGCGCATGCGCACATGACCCCTCCATGCTCCCCCGTGCCTGTGCATGTGACCCCCATGCTCTCCCCTCCCTCCGCACATGCGCATGAGACCCTGCACCCCGTTTTTGGGCCTAGTAGCCCTCCCTGCTGTTAAAGGTGTTATGTCTGCCTTGCATGCAGATTTATTCCTCTTTAGCATTCATCTCCATTGTTTTGTGATGCATTTCCTGTCTCTCTAGCATTTACCTTTTTTTTTCATCCTGTGAGGCACTTCCTGTTCCTGTTGTATTTATTTATTTATTTATTTATTTATTTATTTATTTATTTATTTATTTATTTATTTAAACTTATATACCACCCTTCTCCCCAGGGGGACTCAGGGCGGTGGACAGCCAGAAATTAAAACACATATAGTACAAAAGTTAAGAAAAAACTAAAATAGATTAAATCAGCGGCATTACCAATTTAAAATCCCAAATCTACAAAATCAAAAAATTCCCAATTTAAAACCCAAACACCAATAAAATTAAAAGATTAAGAATCCCCATTAAAACCATTTAAGCTAGGCCGGCTTGTTGAAATAAATAAGTCTTCAGGGCTTTGCAGAAAGTGAGGAGGTCCGGGATCAGTCGTATTTCAGGAGGTAGCTCATTCCACAGGGCGGGTGCCCCCACAGAGAAGGCTCTCCCCCTGGGGGCCGCCAGCTGACATTGCTTGGCTGACGGCACCCTGAGGAGGCCCTCTCTGTGCGAGCATATTGGCTGGTGGGAGGTTATCGGTAGCAGCAGGTGGTCTCGCAAGTATTCTGGCCCTATCCCTATGTATTTATATTCTCGATGGCTTGTATAGCGTTTT
Organism: Pantherophis guttatus; assembly: GCF_059756535.1. Lineage (NCBI taxonomy): Eukaryota > Metazoa > Chordata > Lepidosauria > Squamata > Colubridae > Pantherophis > Pantherophis guttatus. Next base: position 73,900,980 of record NC_142070.1, on the reverse strand, counting down.
AACTGCATTTTGATTAAAACTACTTGAAACACCTGCAGCCTCCTGGGACCAAAAATGGGCCACAGGGGGCCAACACACACACACACCTGCGATCCCATCACCCCCTGCACATGCACGTGTCTCCCACATGCACCCTGCCCCCCATCCCGAAAATCAGCTGGCCAGTGGGAGACATGCATGCATGGTGGAGCTGAGCTGGGCAAAGGCTCACATGCCCGCAGAGAGGGCTCTGTGTGCCAGCTGTGGCACACATGCCATAGGTTCACCATTACAGCCTTATACCATTTCAGACAGCTGGCGGTCTCGTCTCTTCTTAAAAGCCTCCAGTGATGGATCACCTATAACGTCTGAAGGCAATCCATTCCACTGGTGTATTCTTCTCACTGTGTTGTGGCTCCGTTACCTGAGCCTGTGTCATCGGCAGGAGAGGACTCCGAGAGTGAAGGGGAGGAGTTGGCAAGGCCTCCCTCTCCAGGACCCTCCTCTTTGGCAATGCCTTCGGTGTCTGCCAAAGGGCAAGAGATAGGGCCGGGGCCAAGTACGTCCACACAGTCACAGGTGGACAGTGATGAGAGTAATGAGTCTTGGCTGGATCCATGCCAGCGTCGCAGAGATAAGTGCGCGCAACAGAAGAAAAGGAGTGCCCGAGATTAGGCTGAGTCACTGGACCACACCGCACATAAAAGGGGGCGTGGTAGCCAGTCAAGCCTTGTGACGAACAAAGCTGAAAGCTTCCACGTCATTCTGTATTGCCGGACTTTTGCTATAGACTTTGCTGGATTATCTTTGGACTTGATTGACTCTGTAATTATTGAACATTTTACTTTGATGTACCAGAAGCGGAGAGAAGTTATCTCTTCCCTTCGTAAGTAATAAACTCTTGGCAGGCAGCCACTAGGTTGCTGCCAAGTTCCGTTATCATACGGAAAAGGATTTTGTCGGCTGGTTTGGCTTTTAACTCTTGGACGTCTGTTTGTGTGTGTGCGTGTGGGACGGGGACAGAACACACTGTTAGGACATTACTCCTTAATTTCGCTTTGCTCGTGCGCGCACGTGTGCTTCTGCACATTCACAGAAGCTTCTGCGCATGTGCAGATGGCCCATGATGATGTCGTGGCAGGTGGGCGGAGCCTCCTGCCAGTTTTACTATTGGTTCTATAGAACCAGACAGAACCGGGAGCAACCCACCACTGGATAAACCCCAAGAAACATGTTTACAGGCTATGAAAATCTGAAATATGTTGGTTGCAGCTCACTTTTTAACAAACCCGAAGGGGAGAAATTCAACCACGTTCCTTAAGGATTTCTACGCTTCCCGGTTGAAAAGCAATTGTTTATGGTCTCCTGCTCCAAAACGCCACTCTTCCTTTTTCCCCTCCACATCATTTATTTTTGCAGGCCTCACAGGGGGGAAAAAAATAAAGAAAAGAAAAGTTGAGCCGATGTTTCAAAGATGTCACTCTCTTCTTCTTTTTTCCCCCTTCCCTCCCCAGTCAATTCAGCAGAGCTGTTAAGTCTGATTAGCTCTTAAAAGAACCTTTGAGTCACATTTTGAAAGGTTTCTTGCTGCTTCTTGAACATATGCTTAATTAAATTGACCCCGGTCCTGAAGATATAATTTAGATCATGCACAACCCAAAACTCTCAGAGCCTTTAGCCAAAGATGTACCCAAGGGGAATGACTGCAGAGTTGTATGTTTGGTGGGGTGGAAATTTGAACAAAGAAAATTGCCTTCTCAAACACTTGCTTGTGAAGAGGCTGAAGAGGATAAATGTGTGGGGTAATTTCTCCTGATGAATGATGCTGCATAAGGCTCAAGAGTCAAAGCATAATCAGCTATGGCTAAAAGGGTGGAAGGGGATTCTATTTTATTCCTAAGAAATAGGACCCTATCATCGTACTGGGATTTTATTTTCCTGGACTCCAAGATCACTGCAGATGGGGACTGCAGCCAAAAAATTAAAAGACGCTTGCTCCTGGGGAGGAAAGCTATGGCAAATCTAGACAGCATGCTAAAAAGCAGAGACATCACCCTGCCAACAAAAGTGCGTATAGCCAAGGCTGTGGTTTTCCCAGTTGCAATGTATGGCTGTGAAAGTTGGACCATAAGAAAGGCTGAGCGTCAAAGAATTGAGGCCTTTGAACTCTGGTGGCTGGAGAAGACTCCTGCGAGTCCCTTGGACTGCAAGGCCATCAAACCGGTCAGTCCTAGAGGAGATCAACCCTGACTGCTCTTTAGAAGGCCAGATCCTGAAGATGAAACTCAGATACTTTGGCCACTTAATGAGAAGGAAGGACTCACTGGAGAAGAGCCTAATGCTGGGAACGATGGAGGGCAAAAGAAGAAGGGGTGGCAGAGAATGAGGTGGATGGAGTCATTGAAGCAGTCGACGTGAGCTTAAATGGTCTCCAAGGGATGGTAGAGGACAGGAAGGCCCGGAGGAAAGTTGACCACAGGGTTGCGATGGGTTGGACACGATTTCACAACTAACAACAACAACCCCATACTGGAATTCTACATGAGATGACATCTCCCTTAAAGCAAGCATGTTTATTCAAAGGGATGAATGCAACCATACACAGTTCCAAAGTCCATATATTAAGAAGTGGATGCTCAAAGAACCAGAATGAGATATGCAGAACCTTAAACTTGAAATAGGGACTCAGCTTAAAGGTTCTGTGATGACCCGGGGCACGCCACAGAGGCAACTGACATTCAAACCGCCCCTTTATTGCTCCAAAGTTCCCCAAACACTCCTACATTTCTGGCAAGTCCCAGAGCAAAGTGATGACACACAAACACACCTCTAGCAGCCTCTGGCTACAAGTAGTCCAGCCCAACGCTGTGAGCACAATGGCTGCAAAGCAAGAAATCCAGCAGGGCAAGTCGAGGAGACCAGGAAGCAAAGGAGCAAGGCAATTAATCCAGGAAGCCAGGAAGAAAGCAGGAAATCCAGGAAACTTCAAACATCAGCAACGACACTCAACACTCCAGGAATTCAGTGTTTGTTCCTGACAAATGCCCCTCCCCACAGTGTCTCCTTAAATCTAGGGCCTGGATATTTTGCAGGACTGCCTGTTGCCACTGACTGCCTCCCACCGACTGATACGTTCCCACAGAGAGGGCCTCCTCAGGGTGCCGTCGGCCAAACAATGTCGACTGGCGACTCTGTGGGGGCTCCTGCCCTATAGAACGAATTGCCCCCGGATATACGAAGGATCCCCAACCTCCGTGCCTTCCGTCGTGCCCTGAAGACCCTGTTATTCCAGCAGGCCGATCTGATGGGACAATAATTTTAATTGGGTTTTAAATATGGGTTTTTAATATGGTTTTATAAGGGTTTTAGAATGGAATTTTAAATTCGGCTAAAATTGAATTATTTTAATATGGTTTTTAAATTTGTCTTGTATATTGTTTTATTATGGCTGTTCACCGCCCTGAGTCCTTCGGGAGAAGGGCGGTATAAAAATATAATTTAAAAATTTTTTAAAAAAATCTCAGTCCCCAGGTGTGCCTTGTGGAGAGGAGCAGGGCGCTCTCCTCCCGAATAGTCAGGTCAGGCTGCGCTGTTCCCGCCTTCTCTCCACTCTCCGTGCTCGAGGATCAAGAGGGGGTGGTCCTTGCTCATTGCTTGAGTTCTGTCTCTCTTCACTGCTTAGCTTCTCTTGGTCATCCTGCCCCCATTCCTCCCTGCCTTCAAGCCTTCCCAATCCTGAAAGGCCCTGGCCTGATTCGGCCTGCCCCTCCCCATTTTCCTCTGAAGCCAACAAAGCCGCCCCCTCGATCTCCATCTGCTCCAGTTCCAGCTTGTCTTCCTCCACAGATTCAGGCTCCAACAGGGGCATGACAGGTTCATTTGAGCTAAGTGTGGGTGAATCTTTTTACCAGTCTGAGCCCTTCCAGGTATTAATCATATAATTCCATCCATTCCAGAACTCGGTTCAGTGACAGATTTTTAATATTTTTGTCAGAATAAGATTTAAATAGGTGTTGATGCTTGCAGTGTTGCTAAAAAAAGAATTGATCATGCATTTTGGATAACTTCATGCTGTCAAGAAACAAGTTTTGGAGAAACGCATACGTGGGTAGACAGGTAAATAGCACAATAGACAGATGGGGATGATGCAGTCATTTAACATAGGCATTTGCAAACATCAGGTGTTTACCTGGATGCATTTCTAGAATCAGAGGCATGCAGGGCCAATTGTGAGATGAATGGAAATAAAAGGACCATGTGCTGTGACCTCACAATACAAAATCCACCCTTTTGTACTTGCATCCCAATATTAGATGGAAGTGTGCAAGATGGGTTTCAATCAAGGGTGAAATCTGGCAGGTTCTTGAAAGGTTCCAGAGAACCGGTAGCGGAAATTTTGAGCAGTTCGGAGAACCAGCAAATATACCACCTCTGGCTGGCCTCAGAGCGGGCTAGGAATGGAGATTTTGCAATATCCTTCCCCCAGGAGTGGAGAGGGAATGGGGATTTTGCAGTATCCTTCCCCTGGAGTGGGGTGGGAATGGAGGTTTTGCAGTATCCTTCTCCTGTCACACCCACCAAGCCACACCATGCCTACCAAGCCACGTCCACAGAACCGATAGTAAAAAAAAAATCGATTTCACCACTGGTTTCAATGCATTTGTCCCATCATTTGTCCCCATGTCTATAGCAATAGCAATAGCACTTAGATTTATATACCGCTTCACAGTGCTTTACAGCCCTCTCTAAACGGTTTACAGAGTCAGCCTCTTGCCCCCAACAATCTGGATCCACATTTTACCCACCTCGGAAAAATGGAAGGCTGAGTCAACCTTGAACCTGGTGAGATTCGATCTGCCAAACTGCTGGCAGCCAGTAATCAGCAGAAGTAGCCTGCAGTACTGCACTCTAACCACTATGCCACCACGACTCTATAATGCCTGTACATAGCTGCAGCTGGAATAGCGAAGGCTTAGGTCCCACAGGCTACTTCAGAGCCAAACTATCAGGTGTAAGAAGAAAAGAAAAAGAAAAGAAAAAAAAAGCCTCTTCCAATCAGGCAACTCAGCTGGGATCGTCAGAGGCATTTAAAAGAAAAAAAAGGCTTTTTTTCTTTTAAATGCCTCTGACGATCCAAGCTGAGCCACGCGATCATCAGAGGCTTTTTTTTTTACTTTTAAAAGCATTTTTTTGACCGAAGAGGTTGTAGAAAAAATGCTTTTAAAAGTAAAAAAAAAGCCTCTGATGATTGTGCGGCTCAGTTGGACATGTGGGGGTGGGCAGGGATTTTTGCTACCAGTTCTCCGAACCACTCGCCTCCATCGCTACCGGATTGGGCGATCCGGTCCGAACCAGGAGCATTTCACCCTGCTTCGAGGGGATTTAGACTTAGACCTCTTATGGGGGCATAAAGATTCCAAACTGATGATGCATTTGACCCCGCCCACATTGTCTCCTACACAAACCGGATAGGCACTTGCAACATCAACTCAGTGAAAACAATCAGCTTGGTATTCTTTGTCACTAATATAGTATTTCCTTTCTACCATCTGACACAGATAAGCTACAGGTAAGAATCATTGCTATACGTTGAAAAGAAAAGAATAGCATCTCCATGTTCACGTTCTATTTGCTTATAAGCCGAGGTGGCGCAGTGGTTAGAGTGCAGTACTGCAGCTTTTTCAGCTGACTGCTAGTTCAGCAGATCAGCGGATCAAATCTCACCGACTCAAGGTTGACTCAGCCTTCCATCCTTCCGAGGTGGGTAAAATGAGGACCCAGATTGTTGGGGGCAATATGCTATTTAGTATACTGTCTTTGGTGTAAGCCACCCAGAGTCCTCGGAGAGTGGGCAGCATAGAAATATGACTAATAATAATAATAATAATAATAATAATAATAATAATAATAATAATAATATATCAAATGATCAATAACAGCGAAGAACAAGTAAAGCAACACTGTAGGATCGACACTCAGAAAGTGAAGAGCGACGCACTGAACTCTGGATCAATACAATTCTTAGGTTCTTACACTTCAACTTCAGATGGTCACTAGGCAAAGCAGTCACTAAGCGAGTAATAATGAAGTGTGGAAGCAGGAAACCTTTGTTGCCCTTTCTCCTTTTTTAAATTCTAATTTTAAATCCATGAGAAAATTATATAGTTCAAACCCAGGTATTTACAGGTATAACTCTCTCTTTTGCTATTACATAGCAACAAATCACATTTTCTTCTATTACAATATGTATAATTTATCTCATATTCATAGAAGGGCATGATGAAATTCTACACTAGCATCCATTTTAAGATGGTTAAGTAGCATTTTAAAAAAGCTACTGTCTGCATCAATCCAGAATGGATCTAGGGCTGCCCATCAATTTCAGAGTTCTTGCAAATAATCTACATTCTGAATTAGTTGCTCAAGTTGTATAAGAAGTAATACACACCCAGTAAGATCAAGCTGTAGAAGTTTTGGAATTTATTATTTGTCTCCAAAAGATCACAATCCTTCAGGCAATGGTTTTCCTTATATAATACTCCATGGAAGTGAAAGTTGGATTTCATTAAAAAACAAAACGAATATTGACACTTTTGAACACTGATAGTGGAGAAGACTCCTGAGAATATCCCAGTCAGCCAAGAAAACAAACTGATCATTGAACATATCAATCCCGACTTCTCATTCAAGGCACAAAGGGTCAATCTCAAATTATTCTACTCTGGAGCCATTATGCACAGATCTAATTTTCTGGAGAAGCCTGTAACACTGAGAAAAAAGGAAGGAGAAGAAAAATGACCGGCATTAAAGTGGATGGACTCAGTTCTATTGGCAATAGGTACACTACAGGAACACCTAATGTCAGGTCAAAGCCCAGAAATGAGACATCAAATAGAATTCCACTAGAATTCATTCCTTTATTTGTTTGCACCTAATGGACAGAAAGGGACATGGTGGCTCAGTGGCTAAGACGCTGAGCTTGTCGATCAAAAGGTCGGCAGTTCAGCAGTTCGAATCCCTAGTGCTGCGTAACGGGGTGAGCTCCCGTTACTTGTCCCAGCTTCTGCCAACCTAGCAGTTCGAAAGCACGTAAAAAATGCAAGTAGAAAAATAGGGACCACCTTTGGTGGGAAGGTAACAGCGTTCCGTGCGCCTTTGGCGCTTAGACATGCCAGCCACATGACCACGGAGACGTCTTCAGACAGTGCTGGCTCTTCGGTTTTGAAACAGAGATGAGGTCCGCCCCCTTAGAGTCGGGAAGGACTAGCACATTTCGATCGACAAGCTCGGCATCATAGCCACTGAGCCACTGCATCCCTCTTTTTCCTTTAGGAGAGCTATTTATTATTTTTCCTGCTAGTTCTAAAGAATACTTTTACAAAAAAAGGGTATTTACTTCAACACTCAAATGGAATCTGGGAAAGGATGGTAATTAAAAGGCCTTTTTAAAAAAAACTGCATTGCACAACAAAAACATGTTGTTGTGTGATATGATGCCGGCTCATCTTTTTCTTAATCCTGAGAAATACACACTTCGGTCATCGCTCTTTCAATTATTTTTGCAAGCCAATTGTCAGAATAAAGTCAAAGAGTGCCAGGGTAGCTTCAAACTATGCTTTGAAACGAGAAGGGTGTAATCTGACCATCCCCTCATCACCACAAAATAAATCATCCTTTCGTAAGATCTGTTGATTCAGGGGATGAGTGGTTGACTCATCTCAAAGACTATTTTCAGAATTTAATCACACTTGTTCCTCACACCCAGAAACAGAATCCTTTGAAGGAGAGTATAAATGTGCAAAATGCAGAGATATATTATCTAGACTCTTCAAAGGTCCTGGATCAAGTGTTAATGCTCCTCTATCGGATGGACATTTTGCAAGTATCATGCAAAACAGAGGAATATTTCATTAACTCATTGACAGAAGAACAAATATCAAGAGTAGACATTCATTTCACTTCAAGCATCCCTACGGTTTTGTAGACCACTCTAGGATAGTCTACTTGGTAGCCATCCTTCCTACCATAGCACCACAATTAAGAAGCATCCTTCTGCGTGACAATTTTGTACTACGGCCTATGTGACTTATTCTCCATACCACGCTTGGCTGTTTCTTAAACCAATCTCAGGAATTCTAGTAGTCAGATTGCAGTGAGTTGGAGCCAGAGGTGGGTTTCAGTAGGTTCTGACCAGTTCTGGAGAACCGGTAGCGGAAATTTTGAGTAGTTTGGAGAACCAGTAAATACCACCTCTGACTGGCCCCGCTCGAGGGGTGGGTTCTAAATTTTCTTACTACCGGTTCTGTGGGTGTGGCTTATTTTGTGGGTGTGGCTTGGAGGTCATGTGACTAGGTGGGCTTCGCTAGCTGGTCAGAGTCATTTCTGGAAGGTCCTTGCACTTACAACCAGTCCTCGCACTTACGACCTAACTCATTTGTTTGCTTTTAACACTGATCAGCTGTAGGACGGCCCTTTGAAGCCCCGCGGCAAGAGTTTAAACAGTTTTTTTCCCTCTAGTCATCAGCTGGGACTCAGGAGGCAGCAATAGATTGGGGGTGGGATCAAATAAAAGGTAAGAATAACGTGGGCGGGGGTGGTGGGCGGGGGGGAGAACCAGTTCGGTGACGTCATATAGTCACTGCTACCGGCTCGGCCGAACCGGACCGAACCGGGAGGAACCCACCACTGCCCCGCTCACATCTATTCTCTGCCCCCCAAATCCCAGCTGATTGGGAGGAAATGGGGATTTTGCAGTCACCCTTCCCCTAGAGTGGGGTGGGAATGGAGATTTTGCAGTATCCTTTCCTTGCCACACCCACCAACCATACACACAGAACTGGTAGTAAAAAACTTTGAAACCCACCAGTGGTTGGAGCTAAACTGAGGTCCCTATGAGATTGTTTGTTTTCTTGTTTCTTTATCCAAGTCATCTACATCAGGGGTGTCAAACTGAAGGCAAGTGGGCTGGATTTTGGCCCATGAAGTGGCTAGATCTGGCCTGTGGGGCTGCTCTTGAGCCTGTGATGGGCCAGCCCCCCAGAGCTTTAGCACCGGGCCAGGCTGGCCAAGCACTAATCTGTAACTTGATGGCCGCCATCAGGACTGGAATGCAGTCAGCCTTAGAAGGAAGGAAGATGGGAATGTGAAGGAGAGAAGGAGAGAGGGGAGGGAGGGAGGGAGGGAGGGAGGGAGGGAGGGAGGGAGGGAGGAAGGAAGGAAGGAAGGAAGGAAGGAAGGAAGGAAGGAAGGAAGGAAGGAGATGGAAATGTGAAGGAGAGAATGAGAGAGGGGAGGGAGGGAGGGAGGAAGGAAGAAAGAAAGAAAGGAAGGAAGATGGGAATGTGAAGGAGAGAAGGATAGAGGGGAGGGAGGGAGGGAGGGAGGGAGGGAGGGAGGGAGGAAGGAAGGAAGGAAGGAAGGAAGGAAGGAAGGAAGGAAGGAAGGAAGGAAGGAAGGAAGGAAGGAGATGGGAATGAGAAGGAGGGAGGCATGGAAGCTGGCCACATCCACCCCAGCCATGCCCACCCAGCCCCCAAGGTCAACCACAACCCTGATTTCAAGGGAGTTTGACACCCCTGATCTACATCTCCCTTACATGTACAAAACCAGTTGGGTTGGAAAAGACTGGGACTCATGGCACTGCCCTCGCAAGTTAAAGGGAATTGAGGATGTAACGCTAATATTTTGGCAAGGTCAAACTCAATACCCTCTTTATAATGGTGTTCAGAGAAACAGAAAAGATGTTTCTCCTATACTTGTCATCATATAAACCTCATTACACATTGGCAAGAGTCCACCTTTATGATGCCTCAGCAGAATAACTAGATGGGGGATATCAACTCAATTGTACAAACCCAATCTGCCACTAACCATAGATAATCAATTTATTCATGAGTTTCACATACAAATTTGAGGTTAATTTTCTGTTCTGCAATGGCTGAATAGAAACCTCCTATGAGAAGACTATAAATGTGAGAAACAGTCAAGCTAGTGTTGTGGCCCGTCAGCGGTCTATATAGCTAGTATCTGATTCCGACAGTGAGGAGGCTGGTGTGGTGCTGAGCCAGCAGCCTGTGCAGCTGGCACTCGAGTCAAACAATGAGGAGGCTGGAGAAGATGTGGTGCCAGAGGCGGGGATTCAGCCAGGGCCTTCAGAACCTCCAGAAGCTCCCTTAAGTGAAGAGGACGAAGAGGAAGAGCCTCTTCTCGATGCACGGGCATGCAGAGCTGCCAAAAGACAGGAGTGGCTCCTCAGGAGGAAGTCTCCTCGAGAGTAAGGCTTGGGGCTAATTGGCCACTCCCTTAGACTATTTAAGGAGGAATGCCGACTGAAGCAATTTGCAGGGAACAACTTCGTTCACATATCTCCGTGTCTTGTCTTGCTTATCTTATCAGCTTCCTGCAAATTGCTTCTGGGCATTCTGCCAACCACAGTAAGCTTTCAGTATTATTCTTTGAATTCTTGGCGGCTGTTAATGCAGTTAATTAACAGCTGTTGTTGTAAAAAACTGGTTTATTTAGTAAACTAAGGTTTGAACGGACTTTGTGTGTGCTGTGTTCTTTGGGGTCCATAGCTGGGGCAGAACAGCTAGCCCATTTGGTGAAAAAGCAGTGTGTGTGTGTGTGGGGGGGTCTTCTGATCTTTGTGCCCCCATTTCATTCAGTATGCCTGCAGGGAATTTGTGAGCATGCAGCATTACCAACGCTTCCATCTGAGGACAGATGACATGTAAGAACACAACATAAAAGAGCAAATCTACATCATCTCAGAATTACCCGATGTTGTTAAAGCGGTCTTCCTTACCAAGACTTCAACCTATGTTTTGGATTAAAACATTATGTTAGACCAGGTGTCAGCAATGTGCGGCTCCCGAGTCGCATGTGGGTCTTTTGTCCCCCTGCTTTGGCTCCCTGTTGGCTGGCTGGCTCCCATCCCTCGCCCTCCCACCCCAGTCACTCCTCGCATGGTCTGAGAAGGTAAGGGTGACGGCGGGGATGGAGACTTGCTCCATATTCCAGAGAGGGAGGGAAGCGCATCTATACTTGCCTCTCATCTCTCGGGTACTTCTTCTGGCACTTCTTGGTGCTACACGCACCTCAGTTGCTCGGGAACACACGCAACTTGATCTCTGCCCCGAGACACTGGCCCGGCCCAGCTGTGGCTGATCCTCCGCTTCATAATGGGCTCCAGGAGGAGGAGGGGATGCCATCTCACCCATTGTGAAGTGCGCTAAATTTCAATGTGCTGTGCAAGGTGCTGCGAGAGCAGCGAGCAGGCCATGGAGGCGGTGAGAGCACTGGCCACCAGATTTTGTGGCTCCCAGTGTTTTCTTTTCGGTGGCAAACAGGTCCAAATGGCTCTTTGAGTGTTTAAGGTTGCAGACCCCTGTGTTAGACTAAAACACAGATTTGACATGCTCTGTGATCTAAGTCAACCTCTACTGCATGAACCTCTTAGACTATGTGTCATTCTCTGTCCATAAGACCAGTCAGCACTGTGAGTGTGTGTGTGTATGTGTTAGGCTTCAGGGTTGCCACACTGGAGCTGAGGGATAGGGAGCACAGAATAGAGATAGCTGGGGTTTTGTAGCCAAAACAAAATAGTTTCTCCTGTGAACCAAGGACACCCAACAGCTGGCTGGAGATGTTCCGTCCCCAACCCCACGCACACACACCAACAGACATTCAGGAGTTAAAGACCAAACCAGCCGGCAAAATCCTTTTCCTTATGATAACGGAACTTGGCAACAACCTAGTGGCTGCCTGCCAAGAGTTTATTATTTACAAAGAGGAGAGATAACTTATCCCCACTTCTGATACATCAAAGGAAAGCAGCTCAATAATTACAATCAAGTCCAGAGATAATCCCGTCAAGTCTTAAAGCAAAAGTCCGGCAATGCAGAATGGCGTGGAAGCTTTCAGCTTTGTTCGTCACAAGGTTTGACTGGCCACCACGCTCCCTTTTATATCCTGTGGGGTGTGGTCCAGTGACTCAGCCTAATCTCGGGCACGCCCTTTCTTCTGTTGCGCGCGCTTATCTCTGTGACGCTGGCGTGGGTCCAGCCAAGACTCATTACCCTCATCACTGTCCATCTGTGGCTGCGTGGACGTGCTTGGCCCCGGCCCTATCTCTTGCCCTTCGGCGGACACCGAAGGCATTGCCAGAGAGGAGGGTCCTGGAGAGGGTGGCCTTGCCAACTCCTCCCCTTCACTCTCGGAATCCTCTCCTGACGATGACACAGGATCCGGTAACAGAGCCACAACAGGAGAGAGGAGGAGGAGAGAAGTAACCAGGCAACCAGCTGGCACTTAGATTGGACAGTGTGATTTATTGTTTGGGAGAAAGGGAAACTTTCACTTTTTAATTAGGTGAAAACTGCGGGAACTCTCAGAGTTGGTTTTCACCAGTCTGTGCCAATACGATATCTCCAAATAAAACTGTTCTTTGAGGAATCTACCTGCCTCTGATTCCTCTGCTGGTGTTATTAGCTAGTTTTAGAAAATACACTTTTCCCAAAAGGTTTCCAAAATTTTGGCCACTAGTATATATTCTAACATGTTCGCCAGAGCACATGGTGGATAAAAATAGAGTTATTAATGATGTTTTTCTTGAGCTTTTATCTTTTTTTCCTGATTTGAGATGATCTGCGCATAGCAAATGACTTGCGACCTTGTTTTTATCATGACCTGTGTAAAGTCCTACCTAAATTTGAATGAAGAATGTCCGTTAAAAAGTTCAGTTGCACAGTTCTGTATCCAGCACTTGTGTTGGCAGTCCAGTGAATGGGGCTCTGCTTTAATTAGATTAGAGCCTCTTCTGGAATTTCATTTGTAGGAATTGCAATTAATGCCTACATTCACCTTTTCTTTGATTGCTGCAAAGACAGGCTATTCAGAAAGCTATTATAGCAACCTTTTTGATTTATTGGAAGTTCTCACCCACATAATTAACGTAATTAATTTAGTCTAATAGTTTAAAAGGGGGAAAAAAAATTAGGTAGGCATATTTTAACCAGTGGAATTGCCCCAAGATAAAAAGTCTATTATATTCTCAGATCAATTTTTGACTGAATAACCAGAAAGTACAAATTGCTGGTAGACGTGAATACTTCCATATTTATTGATTGCATTGAACTGAATCGCATTGCATTAAAAATGAACGAAGTGTCCAGCTCAGTGGCAGAACTTGTGAACCTTAGTTGACTCAAAAAATAAAATAAAATAAAACCTTGAGCATGGCAATTCTAGTTAGCAATTGAACTCGATTGTTTTCTTGCAGACATTTCATTATCCAACTAGATAATATCATCAATGCTAGAAAGGAATGGAGTTTGCTCTCTTTTTATATATTAGTGGCTTGCCTGGTCAATGTGGGTGGAGAGCTTTTCTGGTGGTTCCTTCAATAGGCTATTAAAATAGAATAACAGAGTTGGAAGGGACCTTGGAGGTCTTCTAGTCCAACCCCCTGCTTAGGCAGGAAACTCTACACAACTTCAGACAAATGGTGATCCAACATCTTCTTAAAAACTTCCATTGTTGGAGCATTCACAACTTCTGGAGGCAAGTTGTTCCACTGATTAATTGTTCTGACTGTCAGGAAATTCCTCCTTAGTTCTAGGTTGCTTCTCTCCTTGATTAGTTTCCATCCGTTACTTCTTGTCCTACCCTCAGGTGCTTTGGAGAATAGCTTGACTCCCTCTTCTTTGTGGCAGCCCCTGAGATATTGGAACACTGCTATCATGTCTCCCCTAGTCCTTCTCTTTATTAAACTAGACATTAAACTAACTTCTGGATGCGCTCTTGTGTGCAGTCCAATGCCAGGGACCTGAGAGAGTTCACCTATCATGGGTGTTTCTTCAACTTTGGCAACTTTAAGATAGGTGGTTGACTCCCAGAATTCCCCTGAGCCAGACATGAATTCTGGGAGTTGAAGGCTATCATCTTATATTTGCCAAAGTTGAGAAACACTTTTTAAGCAATACAAACATTCTGATTTCCAAATTTAGAACATGGAATAATAGGACTGGAAGATACCTTGGTGGTCTTCTAGTCCAACCTCCTGAGATCCTACACGATTCTGGACAAATGGCTCTCCAGTCTCTTCTTGAAAGCCTCCGGTGATGGAGAATCCACAACTTCTAGAGGCAAGTCATTTCACTGATTAATTGTTCTCATTGTCAGGAAATTCCTCCTTAGTTGTAAGTTAGTTCTCCAAGACCTCCAATGATCTTCCATTGGAGGAAGTTACTTCTTGTCCTCAGGTGCTTTGTAGAATAGGTTTTCTTCTCTTCTCTGTAACAGCATCTCAAGTATCCTCAAAGCACCAGAGGGCAGGACAAGAAATAATGGTTCTGGAGGCAAGTTGTTCCGCTGATTAATTGTTCTAACTGTCAGGAAATTTCTCCTTAGTTCTAAGTTGCTTCTCTCCTTGATTAGTTTCCATCCATTGCTTCTTGTCCTACCTTCAGGTGCTTTGGAGAATAGCTTGACTCCCTCTTCTTTGTGGCAGCCCCTGAGATATTGGAACACTGCTATCATGTCTCCCCTAGTCCTTCTTTTCATTAAACTAGACATACCCAGTTCCTGCAACCATTCGTCCTATGTTTTAGCCTCCAGTCCCCTAATCATCTTTGTTGCTCTTCTCTGCACTCTTTCTAGAGTCTCCACATCTTTTTTACATCATGGTGACCAAAACTGAATGCAGTATTCCAAGTGTGGCCTTACCAAACTATTGTTTATTATTAACTTGGTTGTTCAGACTGAGCATCAGCCCAGCCCCATTGCAACCAAGACTAGAAGTTAACTTCATAAGCAGCTAGGAACAGCATGAAAGAGAAGTAGCTTAGGCTTAGTGGCAGAATTGCTCAAGGTTTACAAGCTCTGCTGCTTTCTTATCTAACACAAGTCTTTCTCCTTTTTTTCCCTACTCACCAACTGCAGGAAACAACTAGCATCAAAGCCTAGAAATAAAAGCAGAATGATCAGGGGTGAAATCCAAAATTTTTCCCTACCCGGTTCTGTGGGCGTGGCTTGGTGGGTGTGGCAGACAGGGAATGGAGATTTTGCAGTATCCTTCCCCTGCCATGCCCACCAAGCCACACCATGCCCACCAAGCCACACCATGCCCACCAAGCCACGCCCAAGGAACCAGTAGTAAAACAATTTGGATTTCACCACTGGTATAGGGCCTCCTGTTTGTGCAGCGGGGTCAGACTAGAAGACCTCCGAGGTCCCTCCCAACTCCGATATTCTGTTGTTCTGATCAGTGGCGCCAAGTTGCTTTGCACAAGGGTCCATCAGTTTGAGATATTCATAAAGAAATGAATCCTTTCTTGAGTTTTTGCCCCGGACGAAAAACACCGATAGGAAAATTAACATGGAAGGGGAGAAGAATATGCCGATTGGTATCATCCTTGTGAAAGGTTTACCAATACAGCAGAAGGGCCTTGTAGCTCAGCAGACTGATAGCATTGTGATTAACACCAGCTGTCTGCAATTACTGTAAGTTCGAATCTCACCTGGCTCAAGGTTGACTCAGCCTTCCATCCTTTCTAAGGTAGGTAAATTGAGGACCCAGTTTGTGGGGGCAATAAGCTGACTTTGTATAAAATATACAAAAGTATGAAGGCTATTGCTTAACGCATTGTAAGCCGCCCTGAGTCTCCGGAGAAGGGCAGCATATAAATCAAAATAAATAAAAATAAAGAAAGAAAGAATGAAAAGCTATGTGCTGTGATTAGGTCCCATTATCCTAATAATATAGTTAAAAGACAATGCTTTGCTGGACAGTATTTGAAACGAATTGCAGAGTGGCTTAAAGCTTTTTCTCCCTCTGCCTTCTACTGCCTTTGTTGAAGGGATCTTTAATCTGAATACAGTAAGCAGATCGAGTAAAGAGCATACACATTATTTTAAAAGAACAGTTGATTGGAAGGCATTAATTCCCACATCACAAAGGAAAGGTTTAATCCACTTTGGAAAGGTATGCTTGTCTTGTACATGTATATCCCGATAACAAAAGAAGGGTAGTGATAAGGTTGGCCTGTAAAAAAGGGGGCCAACCTGCTTCCAGATCAGAACAAGTATTTATTGTTCCATTTATCAAGGAGCCAAGAGTCTCTCTTACAATGCAGCTGTTAAGCAGGAAAAACAGAATAAAAGGGCATTTGTAGGGCAAAACATACCCCGTTTAAGCTTTCAGGACACGCTGGTTCATTAACCAAGCCCATGCTTCCGAATTTCAAGACCAGGCTAATAACGAAGGAACAGGAATCTGTATTTCATCGATCCTT
This sequence comes from Pantherophis guttatus, assembly GCF_059756535.1. Classification (NCBI taxonomy): domain Eukaryota; kingdom Metazoa; phylum Chordata; class Lepidosauria; order Squamata; family Colubridae; genus Pantherophis; species Pantherophis guttatus. Next base: position 73,884,709 of record NC_142070.1, on the reverse strand, counting down.
TTCCACCCCGTGACATTTATACCAATTCCATGGAAACAAAACCAGGCCGTGTCATTTGGACCTGTTTGGTTTCCAACATTATAAATGGCGTAACTGACATAGTTTCCATGGCAGAGGTGGGTTTCAGCAGGTTCTGACCAGTTCTGGAGAACCGGTAGTGGAAATTTTGAGTCGTTCGGAGAACCGGTAAATACCACCTCTGGCTGGCCCCGCCCCCATCTATTCTCTGCCTCCCGAATCCTGATTGGGAGGAAATGGGGATTTTGCAGTCACCTTCCCCTGGATTGGGGAGGGAATGGAGATTTTACAGTATCCTTCCCCTGGATTGGGGAGGGAATGGGGATTTTGCAGTAACCTTCCCCTGGAGTGGGGTGGGAACGGAGATTTATCAGTATCCTTCCCCTGGATTGGGGTGGGAATGAAGATTTTACAGCAACCTTTCCCTGGAGTGGGGAGGGAATGGAGATTTTACAGTAACCTTTCCCTGGAGTGGGGTGGGAATGAAGATTTTACAGTAACCTTTCCCTGGATTGGGGAGAGAATGGAGATTTTACAGTAACCTTTCCCTGGATTGGGGTGGGAACGGAGATTTATCAGTATCCTTCCCCTGGATTGGGGAGGGAATGGAGATTTTACAGCAACCTTTCCCTGGAGTGGGGAGGGAATGGAGATTTTACAGCAACCTTTCCCTGGAGTGGGGTGGGAATGAAGATTTTACAGTATCCTTCCCCTGGATTGGGGAGGGAATGGGGATTTTGCAGTAACCTTCCCCTGGAGTGGGGTGGGAACGGAGATTTATCAGTATCCTTCCCCTGGATTGGGGTGGGAATGAAGATTTTACAGCAACCTTTCCCTGGAGTGGGGAGGGAATGGAGATTTTACAGCAACCTTTCCCTGGAGTGGGGAGGGAATGGAGATTTTACAGCAACCTTTCCCTGGATTGGGGAGGGAATGGGGATTTTACAGCAACCTTTCCCTGGAGTGGGGTGGGAACGGAGATTTATCAGTATCCTTCCCCTGGATTGGGGTGGGAATGAAGATTTTACAGCAACCTTTCCCTGGAGTGGGGAGGGAATGGAGATTTTACAGTAACCTTTCCCTGGAGTGGGGTGGGAATGAAGATTTTACAGTAACCTTTCCCTGGATTGGGGAGAGAATGGAGATTTTACAGTAACCTTTCCCTGGATTGGGGTGGGAACGGAGATTAATCAGTATCCTTCCCCTGGATTGGGGAGGGAATGGAGATTTTACAGTAACCTTTCCCTGGAGTGGGGTGGGAATGAAGATTTTACAGTAACCTTTCCCTGGATTGGGGAGAGAATGGAGATTTTACAGTATCCTTCCCCTGGATTGGGGAGGGAATGGGGATTTTGCAGTAACCTTCCCCTGGAGTGGGGTGGGAACGGAGATTTATCAGTATCCTTCCCCTGGATTGGGGTGGGAATGAAGATTTATCAGTATCCTTCCCCTGGATTGGGGAGGGAATGGAGATTTTACAGTAACCTTTCCCTGGAGTGGGGTGGGAATGAAGATTTTACAGTAACCTTTCCCTGGATTGGGGAGAGAATGGAGATTTTACAGTAACCTTCCCCTGGATTGGGGTGGGAACGGAGATTTATCAGTATCCTTCCCCTGGATTGGGGAGGGAATGGAGATTTTACAGTAACCTTTCCCTGGAGTGGGGTGGGAATGAAGATTTTACAGTAACCTTTCCCTGGATTGGGGAGAGAATGGAGATTTTACAGTAACCTTTCCCTGGATTGGGGTGGGAACGGAGATTTATCAGTATCCTTCCCCTGGATTGGGGAGGGAATGGAGATTTTACAGTAACCTTTCCCTGGAGTGGGGTGGGAATGAAGATTTTACAGTAACCTTTCCCTGGATTGGGGAGAGAATGGAGATTTTACAGTAACCTTCCCCTGGATTGGGGTGGGAACGGAGATTTATCAGTATCCTTCCCCTGGATTGGGGAGGGAATGGAGATTTTACAGTAACCTTTCCCTGGAGTGGGGTGGGAATGAAGATTTTACAGTAACCTTTCCCTGGATTGGGGTGGGAACGGAGATTTATCAGTATCCTTCCCCTGGATTGGGGAGGGAATGGAGATTTTACAGTAACCTTTCCCTGGAGTGGGGTGGGAATGAAGATTTTACAGTAACCTTTCCCTGGATTGGGGAGAGAATGGAGATTTTACTGTAACCTTCCCCTGGATTGGGGAGGGAATGAAGATTTTACAGTAACCTTTCCCTGGATTGGGGACAGAATGGAGATTTTACAGTAACCTTCCCCTGGATTGGGGAGGGAATGAAGATTTTACAGTAACCTTTCCCTGGAGTTGGGTGGGAATGAAGATTTTACAGTAACCTTTCCCTGGATTGGGGAGAGAATGGAGATTTTACAGTAACCTTCCCCTGGATTGGGGAGGGAATGAAGATTTTACAGTAACCTTTCCCTGGATTGGGGATGGAATAGGGATTTTACAGTATCCTTCCCCTGGATTGGGGAGGAAATGGGGATTTTGCAGTCACCTTCCCCTGGAGTGGGGAGGAAATGGGGATTTTGCAGTCACCTTCCCCTGGAGTGGGGTGGGAGTGGAGATTTTACAGTATCCTTCCCCTGGATTGGGGAGGAAATGGGGATTTTGCAGTCACCTTCCCCTGGAGTGGGGAGGAAATGGGGATTTTGCAGTCACCTTCCCCTGGAGTGGGGTGGGAGTGGAGATTTTACAGTATCCTTCCCCTGGATTGGGGAGGGAATGGGGATTTTGCAGTAACCTTCCCCTGGATTGCGGAGGGAGTGGAGATTTTATAGTAACCTTTCCTTGGATTGGAGATGGAATAGAGATTTTACAGTATCCTTCCCCTGGAGTGGGGTGGGAATGGAGATTTTACAGTATCCTTCCCCTGGAGTGAGGTGGGAATGGAGATTTTGCAGTAACCTTCCCCTGGATTGGGAAGGGAATGGAGATTTTACCGTAATCTTTCCCTGGATTGGGGAGGAAATGGGGATTTTGCAGTCACCTTCCCCTGGAGTGGGGTGGGAGTGGAGATTTTACAGTATCCTTCCCCTGGATTGGGGAGGGAATGGAGATTTTACAGTAACCTTCCCCTGGATTGGGGATGGAATAGAGATTTTACAGTATCCTTCCCCTGGATTGGGGAGGAAATGGGGATTTTGCAGTCACCTTCCCCTACCGTACCCACCAAGGCATGCCCACAGAACCAGTAGTAAAAAAAAAAAATGAATCCCATCACTGTTCTATGGCTATGTTAGGCTGGGCTTCTCAGCGCACACAAACACAAAGCAAGTACCATCCACTCCTTTGAGAGAACAGGGAAGTGTGAACATCACAAAAAGTCTCTTGGGGTGTATTTGACTGTATTTGAGTCCACACTTGAAGTGTATTTAAACACTTCCACCAGGATGCCTCCCTGTGATGGCATTTGGCTTCCCTGGTGTCTCGCATGTGGGATGGCTGTAGTTCAATCCATTCCGCTTGCAAATCAAGTTCCTCAGAAAATTTTAGGACTGAGATACAGCAAGAAAATCTCTGGATACTTTATTTTTATTTTTTTTAATTTGATTTATATGCCGCCCTTCTCCGGAGACTCAGGGCAGCTTACAATGTGCTCAGCAATAGATACTTTAGAGGGTTACGAATGATAGCATACAATACATGGGCCAGATTACACAGAGTTGGAAGGGACCTTGTAGGTCATCTAGTCCAACCCCCTGTCCAAGCAGGAGACCCTACACCATTTCTGACAAATGGCAGTCCAGTCGCTTTTTGAAAGCTTCCAGTGATGAAGCTCCCACAACTTCCAAAGGCAAGCTTAGCTGTTCCATTGGTTTGTTGTTCTCACTGTCAGAAAATTTCTCCTCATTTCTAGGTTGACTCTCTCCTTGATCAGTTTCCATCCAATATTCCTTGTCTGGCTTTCAGTTGCTTTGGAAAATAGTTTGACCCCCCTCCTCTCTGTAGCAGCCCCTCAAATATTGGAAGACTGCTATCATGACACCCCTAGCCCTCCTTTTCACTAGACTAGCCATACCCAATTCCTGCAACCGTTCTTCGTATGTTTTAGCCTTTAACAAATCAATTTTTTTGCTTTTCTCTGAACTCTTTCTAGAGTCTCAACCAGTGGTGGGTTCCTCCCGGTTCAGTCCGGTTCGGCCGCACCGGTAGCAGTGACGATATGATGTCACTGAACCGGTTCTTCCCCCCCTCGCCCTCCCACCCCCCACCCCCCCACGTTATTCTTACTTTTTATTTGGCCCCACCCCCAATCTATTGCTGCCTCCTGAGTCCCAGCTGATGACTAGAGGGAAAAAAACTGTTTAAACTCTTGCCGCGGGGCTTCAAAGGGCCGTCCTACAGCCGATCAGTGTTAAAAGCAAACAAATGAGTCGGGTCGTAAGTGCGAGGACTGGTTGTAAGTGCGAGGACCTTCCAGAAATGGCTCTGATCAGCTAGCCACGCCCACCTAGTCACATGACCTCCAAGCCACACCCACAAAATAAGCCACACCTACAGAACCGGTAGTAAAAAAATTTAGAACCCACCCCTGGTCTCAACATCTTTTTTTATAATGTGGCGACCAAAACTGGATGCAGTATTCTAGGTGTGGTCTTACTAAGGCTTTATAGAGTGGTATTAGTACCTCATTTGATCTTGATTGTATCCCTCTGTTAATGCAATCTAGGATTGCATTGGCTTTTTTTTTTTTTTTTTTGGCTGCTGCCACACACTACTAACTCATAGTTAGCTGGTTGTCCACTAAGACTCCAAGATCCCTCTCACAGTTACTGCTATTAAGCCTGGTTTCACCCAGTCTATATGTGTACTTTTGGTTTTTCTTGCCTAAGTGTAAGACTATATTTGATCCATCTTTGAGTACCCTGGTAGCTGAGACATAGCTTGCAAGTAAAATACTATTCCCCTTTGCTTACCCTCCTCTGTATCTCTAGCTCTGTAATTTCAGTTAAAATTTATGGGAGGGGATGGGGGCCGAATGAGCAGTCACAGCTTTTGTCTACTAAAAAGGCTAACAATGAGCACATTCAACAAGATTGCAGACGTAGACACGAGACGTGTTCTTAATAGAAGATGATCGATGGAATGGATTTGACATTTCTGAGTCAGTTAATATTTATGCTGCAGCGAACGATCAGTCTGAACATTTAGACTGTGCTGAGTTTCACTCAAAAAAGGAGAAAATCTTGAAGTCTCCTACCTAGCAAGAGGTGAAGTCTGATGTATCCTCCTTTTCTTTCCTCCTCCTTTCCAGGGCTGGTGAGGCAACCTTCCCTCAACAAAGACACTTGAACTCAAATATGGCTTACCAGTTCATCCCATTGCCTTGCTCCATTCTTCTTTTCCCATGCCAGTTGCACTTCAATTCTGCCTGGACTGCTCTGTCCAGTCTGGTCTTGTGGCCTGTTGGCCATCAGCCCCTCCAGCAGCTGAATCAGAGGAGGAGGAGGAGGCTCGGGAGTCAGGATCAGCATCAGGGCAACCTAGGAGCTCTGAGGGGGAAGAGGGAATGGAGCTGGCAGAGAGAGAGAGAGAGAGAGAGGGAGGGAGAGAGGGAAAGAGAGAGAGTGTCAGGTTTCGATGCTATCTCAAAATAAATGAATTTCCAAACTGCCGATCTTTAAGGAAATTTTCTCTTTATTTGAGCACAGCAATCTGATCCTGACTCTTTCGCGGTCCGTACTGACCTTTGCCCCCCAATCCCTCCCTTTCTGATCCCCAATTCTCTGCTTCTCATTGGCTATCTTCCAAGTCACTTTCCTGATTCCTTCTTCGTCAGATCACAGGAATGTCTCCCCCCTCCCCATCTCCGAGGAGACCGAATCGTCAAAGGGATTTAGCAGGCAAAAGTTCAGGCTTCTCCTCCCTTTATTTTATGTCAGTGCTGGGATGCTGACAGAGAGAGAGAGAGATGTGGAGCCTGGGCCATCTGTCAGCCCTCAGATGGAGAGTCAACAACCCCCAGGTCTGGAGGTGACTGATGAGGAAGAGGAGGAACAGATGGGTCCAGTGCCTGACGTGCAGACGCACAGAAGGCAGAGGAGAGGAGAGCAGTAGAAATCTATGGGCCGGTCCTTGGGATGGAAGAGCCACTGCAGCTAGTGAGGCCCCACCCTAGCTCTGGGGATAAAAGGTAGGGGGTAGAGATGTGGCAGACAACTATTCATCTTCCAGCTGGACAGACTTGTTAGCCTGCGATAGAAACTTTTTGCTGGGGCTGCCGGCATTTCTAACAAAAGAATCTTTTGAGTTCACGTCAGAGAGTTTGTCATGTTTAGGGAGCTGGGTCAGAACAGATCTTCTCAGTCCCCCATCACCACTTTCCGCATTGTGTCCCAATTTACCAGAACAAATTTGGGAACCTGCCAGTATTGGTTGTGGGGTGTGGTTTTCTCTTTGGTAATTTATTGATCAGCGTATTGCTTTCTGCTTGTTTGTCAGGTGTTAATCCCTGTTTATCTAGGTGTTGGTTGCTGGAGAGAATGTGCTTTGGTCTTTTGGTTGCCTTCTTAGCTTTTTTATTGTCTCTTTTGAATGGTTTGTAAATATGGTTTATCTCTATGTGTCTATTGATAGAAGATTTGTCTGAATGCCGAGCTTCCAGGAAGTTTTGAATATATCTTAGTTTAGGATTCTCACAATTGAAAGTTAAAACTACTGTACTGTATGGTTGAGATCGTCAAGTGTTGTGACATTAAGTTTTCATTATGTCTCCTAAATGCTAGGTGATATTTATGGATGCACCCTGCTGATCTTCTATCTGTCTGTTCGACATAATGGATGTTACAGTCCTTATACTGTATGTTATAGATGACTCCTGTTTTTTTCCTCTTTCAAAAGACTGAATCTTTTGGTTTACTTAAGATGCTTTGGTGGACTTTAATTGGTTTGGTTCCCTGGTGATGCTGTGTAGTTATAATGATCTGTTGGTTGTTTTTAATCTATGACCATATTATCCTTTTCATAGAATAGAATAGAATAGAATAGAATAGAATAGAATAGAATAGAATAGAATAGAATAGAATAGAATAGAATAGATGGGAATAATTAGAATAGAATAGAATAGAATAGAATAGAATAGAATAGAATAGAATAGAATAGAATAGAATAGAATAGAATAGAATAGATGGGAATAATTAGAATAGAATAGAATAGAATAGAATAGAATAGAATAGAGTAGAGTAGAGTAGAGTAGAGTAGAGTAGAGTAGAGTAGAGTAGAGTAGAGTAGAATAGAATAGAATAGAATAGAATAGAATAGAATAGAATAGAATAGAATTCTTTATTGGCCAAGTGTGATTGGACACACAAGGAATTTCTCTTGGTGCATACGCTCTCAGTAAAACATAAAAGAAAAGATACATTCATCAAGAATCATAAGGTACAACACTTAATGATAATCACAGGGAACAAATAAGCAATCAAATCATATTAGGAAACAGTCAACATAAATCGTAAGGATACCAGCAACAAGGTTACAGTCATACAGTCATAAGTGGGAGGAGATGGGTGATAGGAACAATGAGATTAATAGTAGTGCAGACTTAGTAAATAGTTTGACAGTGTTGAGGGAATTATTTGTTTAGCAGAGTGATGGCGTTGGGGGAAAAAACTGTTCTTGTGTCTAGTTGTTCTGATGTGCTCTATAGCGTCGTTTTGAGGGTAGGAGTTGAAACAATTTATGTCCAGGATGCGAGAGGTCTGTAGATATTTTCACAGCCCTCTTTTTGACTCGTGCAGTATACAGGTTCTCAATGGAAGGCAGGTTAGTAGCCATTGTTTTTTCTGCAGTTCTAATTATCCTCTGAAGTCTCTGTCTGTCTTGTTGGGTTGCAGAGACAAACCAGACAGTTATGGAGGTGCAGATGACAGATACATGTGTGTTGTGCTTTAGTGAGCTGAATGGTCAGGCATATTTTTTGATAAAATTGCCTGGGTACCCATTTTGTTGGAAGAAGTGGTCCAGGCAAGTGGAACATAGAATAATAGAGTTGGAAGGCACCTCGGAGGTCTTCTAGTCCAACCCCCTATTCGAGCAGGAGGTACTATACCATTCCATACATTGGGTTGTCCAATCTCCTTTTGAAAGCCTCCAAGCAAGCTATTCCATTGGTTAATTGCTCTCACCATTAGGAAATTAGTCCTTAGTTCTAGGTTGTTTCTCTCCTTGGTTAGTTTCCAACCATTGTCTTGCTTTTTGGTGCCTTGGAAAATAGTTTGACTCGCCTCATCTTTGTAGGAGCCCCTCAAATAATGGCACAATGCTATCATGTCACCCCCTTTTACTGGTCTTTTGTGTTACTGCAGTGTATTTGTACTTGTCTGAAGAATCTTACACTGCTCCATTTATCAGAGTTTGGATTGTTACGTTGGTAATGAAACCCTTGGTTAATGTGGGTTATTTGTCGATAGATTTGCATTTCTTCGGCTAATAAAGATACCAAGGAAATGTAGTTTGCTGTTGTTTTCTTCTTGCCTTGTGATTTTTGTTCCTTTGAAGATGTGGATCATTTCACACACACTCTCTACTTGTTCCTTTTTAATTACGAGGAAGGTGTCATCTGTATACCAAATCCATACTCCCAGTTGTTTGTTTGGCGCTGCTGTGATTTCTAGTCACTGCATTACAGTGTATCTAGTCTAGTGAAAAGAAGAACCGAGGTGTGTGTGACATGATAGCAGTCTTTATTTATTTATTTATTTATTGGTTCGATTTATATGCCACCCTTCTCCAGAGACTCAGGGCGGCTTACAATCCGTTAAGCAATAGCCTTCATAATTTTTTATATACCTGCTTAGTAGGGCTTTCGGGTCACCCTAAGCGGTGTTCTTTTTTATACAAAGTCAGCTTCAGCTTATTGCCCCCACAATCCGGGTCCTCATTTTACCTACCTCAAAAGGATGGAAGGCTGAGTCAACCTTGAGCCTGGTGAGATTTGAACTTGCAGTAATTGCAGGCAGCTGGTGTTACTTAACAGTACTTTAGTCTCCTGCGCCACCAAGGCTTTTGGAAGACATCAATGTGTTATTGATGTCTTCCAATACTTGAAGGGCTGCCACAAGGAAGAGGAGGACAACCTATTTAGCAAAGGACCTGAAGGCAAAAGAAGAAACAATGGATGGAAACTAACCAAGGAAAGAAGCCACCTAGAACTAAGGAGAAAATTCTGAATAGTGGGAACAATCAACCAATTGTGAGAAGACAACTGCTAGGACATGGTTGAACCAAAATATATGCCTTATATAGGCCTCAAAAAGCTAACAGGCCTCAAATGAATTGCTATATAATAAAATACCAGCCAAAATGATTTCCTAAGGATAACATAATATTTGTAATTTGCTGTGCTGGTGCAATATTGCAAATTTGAATCTGCAAAGTAGGTAGTTTTAGAAGTTATTTTTGATTAGGAATATCAAAGATGTTAGGAAATAGGGAACTGAAAATAACCAATGGTGGAGGATTTCCAATGAACTCATATGTATGTGTTAACTGACGTCAGTAGGAGAAAACAAGGAAGCAACCTCAGTAAAATTCCATTTATTGGAGGAGGGGGGCTGTCAGAAAAAAGGTATAAAAGAAAGAGATGGGTCTCAGATCGTGACCACTGGCCATAGCTATTCCTTGCTGGACCTAGCTATTGTCTCTGGACCTCATTGCAATGTGTTATTGATGGAAGTAAGACACTAAGCTTGTTGATTGAAAGGTCGGCAGTTCAGCAGTTCGAATCCCTAGTGCTGCCGTGTAACGGGGTGAGCTCCCATTACTTGTCCCACCTTCTGCCAACCTAGCAATTCAAAAGCAGGTAAAAAATGCAAGTAGAAAAATAGGGACCACCTTTGGTGGGAAGGTAACAGCGTTCTGTGCACCTTTGGTGTTTAGTCATGCCAGCCACATGACCCTGGAGACATCTTCGGACAGCATTGGCTCTTTGGCTTTGAAACAGAGATGAGCACCGCCCCCTAGAGTCAGGAACGACTAGCACATATGTGTGAAGGGGAACCTTTACCTTTAATGTGATGAAGGCTGTTCGTGTTCTAAATTGCTCATGAAATAAACCTCTGAATCTTAAAGTAAGTATTGTTTATTGCATTACTGTCTCTTGTTTCTTCTATTGGGATTCATTTTATGACATAATGAAACAAATTTATCAAATCTATAAGGCTTTAATAAGACCACACCCAGAGTACTGTATCCAGTTTTGGTCATCACACTATAAAAAAGATGTGGAGACTCTAGGAAGAGTTCAGAGAAGAGCAACCAAGATGATTAGGGGACTGGAGACTAAAACAGATGAAGAACGGTTGCAGGAACTGGGCATGGCTAGTCTAGTGAAGAGAAGGATCAGGGGAGACATGGTAGCCGTCTTCCAATACTTGAGGGGCTGCCACAGAGAGGAGGGAAGGGGGTCAAGCTATTTTCCAAAGCACCTGAAGGCCAGACAAGGAATAATGGATGGAAACTGACCAAGGAGAGATTCAACTTAGAAATGAGGAGGAACTTTCTGACAGTGAGAATAATCAACCAATGGAACAGCTTGCCATCGGAAGTTGTGAGAGCTTCATCACTTGAGACTTTCAAGAAAAAAATAGATTGTCATTTGTCAGAAATGGTGTAGGGTCTCCTGCTTCAGCGGGGGGTTGGACTAGATGACCTATAAAGTCCCTTCCAATTCTGTTAATCTATTAAATTGCCTGCAGAAGTTGAGGGTGCCCCATCACTGGAGGCGCTTAAGAATAGATTGGATGTCTTCTGTGAGAGCAGTGGATTGGATTAGTTTACCTCCAAGATCCCTCCCAACCTTGTTACTGTTAGTCTCTAATGTTAGCCCTGAGAGTGGTAATGAGAAATAGAGTTTATTTCACTTTGAAAATGGGAGAAAAACAAAACAAAACAAAACCCCCTCACCTCCTTCTCTCTAAAACGGCACAAGAATGTGTGACTCATCACGGTCCATTGTAAAATATTCATTACAGTTACAAACGTACTTTCTGATATTCTATCGTTTTATGAAGCTGCATTTTTGCATTCATCTCTTCCATCTCTCTCCTTCTAAGTTCTCAGGCTCCATCTATTGGCGAAAAGTGCCAGAAATGATGGGCCGGCTTGTAAAAGCAATGAATCCAAGAGCAATAAAGTGCAAAATAATTTTGTTGTGAGATTGTCAAACGCTACTTCATATTAAAATACTTGGGCATGCAATTATTTTCATAGTCCATGCAAGTTCTGTCGGAATGTTCATGGAATGTTCTGTTAAATTTCTCATTGCACTAAGAGTATTCTATTTTTCTTTGACAGAAGAATAGTTTCTCAAACCTATTCTATTTTTTTTTTAAAAAAAAAACCTACTCTATTTTTTTAAAAAAAATCTGTATTATTGTACAGTATTGTACTGTAAATTTGAAGCTTGAATAAATGAAAAAGGAATTTTGATGGCTCCTAATTTAAAAGTATTTTTTTTAATCCAACTACACCAATCTTTTTTTAAAAAAAATTCAGCCCAACAAGATAGATGATACGATATACAGGTAATTTTGCTATATATTCTGCTTCCCCCCTCCCTCAAAAAATTGGGTTAGATAATTCTTGGTACACAAACGTAAAACTTAGGAACCTTTCAACTTTTCATGTTCCAGTTTAAAATTGTCCCAAGATAATTTTTACCTTGTTTCCCTGAAAATAAGACACCCCCTGATAATAAGCCCAATCGGGCTTTTAAGTGCAAGAGCTAAAATAAGCCTCCCCCCGAAAATAAGCCCTCCCCGAAAATATTTAAACGCAGAGATGGAAATCAGGTAAGATGGCAAGAGGAGCCCCTTCTTGCTCCATGTGCCCCAAAATAATAAGACCTCCCCGAAAATAAGGCCAAGAGCTTATTTTGGGGTTCAAAAAAATATATAAGACAGGGTCTTATTTTCGGGGAAACACAGTACTATTTTCACATCTCAAGGAACTCTGAGCATAGAATATTTATATGTTTGTCAATATTCTGAACTTGCAGCCAATCAGTGTTGTCCTTTCAGGCTAACAACTAAGCTGAGAGAACAGACAGCCAATCATAAACTGGTTATTGACAGAGGTGGTATTTAGCCGGTTTATACCGGTTTTGGCGAACCGGTAGCGGAGATCGCTGGTGGGCCTGCCCACCCACCCTGTCTCTATGCTGTCCTATTTAGGCACGTTTTCAAGGCCAGGCACATGCGTAGAAGGCGCGCGAGTGAGCAAAGTGCATGCACAGAAGGCCAGGTGCATGCACGGAAGCTGCATGCATGCGCGAAGTGAGCGTGCACACGGTGAACCGGCGGTAAGAATATTGAAAACCCACTGCTGGTTACTGACCATTAATCCAAGTTCTCTAGCTCAGTGTTTCTCAGCCTTGGCGAATTTCAGACGGTAGGACTTCAGCTCCCAAAATTTCCCCAGCTGGCCATGCTTTCTCTGGGCGTTGAAGTCCCCCCCCACCCCGTCTGAAATTTGCCATGGCTAAGAAACATGGCTCCTAGCCCAATTATGAATGCATATCCTTGCTGTTACAAAAATATGAAAATTTAACACCTCTATTCACTATGATGGCAAACTCGTTGGCTTCAAAATTTCTCCTGCTGGCATCTTATTCATGGACTTAGGGTCCAGAGGAGGCATGGATCAAGACGGCAAAATGTGATAATCACTTCACTGAAAATAATAATAATAATAATAATAATAATAATAATAATAATAATAATAATAATAATAATAATAATAATAATAATAATAATAATTTTATTTCTATACCGCCCTTCTTCCGAAGGACTCAGGGCGGTGTACAGCCTGTTAAAAACACAAAACAAAACAACAATTAAAATTTAAAATCATTAAATAATTAGGCTCCAATTAAAATCCCAGAAATTTAAAATACCCCAATTTAAAATCGTTATGTTAATAGCCCGGCCTGGCGGAACAACAGGGTCTTTAGTGTGCAGCGAAACAACCGGAGGTCGGAGATCTTACGTATTTCCGGGGGCAGTTCATTCCACAGGGCAGGGGCTCCCACAGAGAAGGCCCTCCCCCTGGGTGTCGCCAGCTGACATAACTTGGCCGATGGCACCCTGAGGAGACCCTCCCTGTGGGAGCGGACTGGTCGGTGGGAGGCTATTGGTGGCAGAAGTCGGTCTCGAAGGTACCCGGGTCCTATGCCATGAAGCGCTTTAAAGGTGGTGACCAACACCTTGAATCGCACCCGGAAGACCACTGGGTGCAGTGCAGCTCGCGCAGGAGGGGTGTCACGTGGGCGCAATGACATTTTCCTCTTAGGTGACAATCAGGGGTGAGCTGCTGGAGGTTCTCAGGGGTTCGGGAAAACCTCTAGCTAAGATTCTGTGCAGTTCAGAGAACCCCCAAATCCCACTCCTGGCTGGCCCCGCCCCACCCCTCCCAGGAGTCCCCACATGGCCCCACACTTTTGGCCTTCTGGAAGGGTATCAAAATTGGTTTTGCTGGTTGGCTTAAGGCCACGAAAGGGGAGCTCGCTGCTGGAGGTGATTATCGGGGTAAGATGACTTCATCCCTACACAATCCAATCTCTTGGTGCTTGTTTCTTGCATACACTTTTAATTGCTTTCCTATTTACCTTTTTAATTATCTGTAAGCCACCCAGAGCTGTATTGCATTATCAGGGAAATGGGCAGCAAATACATTAAATAAATATATATAGGCTGCTATATGATATGATGTGTGTGTGTGTGTGTGTGTGTATGTATATATACATACATATATGTAATTGTATGTATTTAGTTTTCCTTTTCTAATGAATTTTAATTGGTTTACTGGTTTTATGATTGTTTGCCATGAAGAATTAATCATCAATAATTAATTAACATTGAATCATTAATCATTAATCATTAATCGTTGATCAATAATCATCAACTGCCATGACGATTGTTCATCACATGTCTGAGATGAGTGGCTAAACCAACTTTTTTCTTCTTTTTATGACCCTTAATTCGGATAGAATTGGGGTGACTGAATGGAGCTGAGCATTTACTGGCTGAATGCCCTTCCTGACTCCTACATGGTGTTCACAGCATATTTCTCTTTCTAATTAAACAAAATAATATTCTTTTAATGACCGCATAATCCCTTGCGGGTGGGCAACTGAATGAAGCTGAGTGTTTACTGGCCAGATGCCCTTCCTGACTCCTACATGATGTTCACAGCATATTTCTCTTTCTAACTAAACAAAATAATCTTCTTTTAATGACCGCATAATCCCTTGCGGGTGGGCAACTGAATGAAGCTGAGTGTTTACTGGCCAGATGCCCTTCCTCTCGCCAATGTGGAGTTTTGTTCAGCAGATATATTCCCATTGTGCCCAGAGAGAGAAATATTTGCTTCTACTGAGGATCGAACTCACAGCCTCCTGATTGTGAGGTGAGAGCTCCACCTCTAGGCCAACGCACCACTCATTTCTAGCTAAACAAAATGAATGAATATAATAACATGTGACTATCGGTGGTACTTATCCCAGACAAATACCAAGTTTACAGCTCTATCTGGGAGACCCCATTGATGGAAACCTATGTCTCTGCAGGTGTGATTAATAGGAATGAATAATAGGACTGCAGTTTCTAAGCATGCAAATCTATCTGGCACACGATATCTTGTTGACTTATAAATCAGGAGCATTTCCTCCAAAAGTCCTTGCGCAGCCTGGAATGTAATATGACATCCCATCCATGCTCACTCAGCATACCGCAAGCTTGGTGCTCAGAGCCAAGCTCTTGAGAGGCATATGCTCAAAAAGTTCTTTATACTAAGCCTCTTACTCTTGCTGAAACACATTGATTGTCACAAAATTGTGTGAACTCCAAAGCCAGCTGCTTTGTAGGCAAATATGCAGAAGTGCTTTAATGTTAATCTCCCGATGCTTCCTGAAATGCTCATTGATTGCTGGGAACAACGTGACCAGATCGTCTGTGCAGGCAGCTTTTTGTTGGATTGGAGTCTCTTTGTTAGGAGATTCAGTTCTCATCTAAGATGTTTCTTGCAAGGCTTTTCTTTTACCAGTCCTACTGGCCCTCTTCCAGGCATTAGGAAGGTATTATTTTGACAAGCAAAAAAAATGGCTCAATTTATGCTACCGCAGCTCGTTGGCTTCCCAAAAAAGCTAGAGGAGATATTTTTTGGAAGGCATTGTTGGAAGAAATATCCATCTGGTTCATTTCCAAGCCGGGAGAAAGACACGGGAAACATGGAGGCTGATTGGAAAGATGGTTTAATGGAGCAAAACCACATGGGTTCTGGGCAACTGACCACATGGAGTTGAGAATGGGAGGAATTTACACGTTCTCTTGGGATTTGCACTTGAACTTCCTGTTCCTGTGCAAGAATATGTATTCTATTGGATGTTGTCAGACTCCCATTGTTCTGTCCCCGTCTCACACACGCACACAAACAGACAGCCGGGGGTTAAATAAACTGGCAGACAACAAATTCTTTCGATAAGAGGATTGGCAGCAACCCAGTAGCTGCTTGCCAAGAACTTTACTCATAAACAAGATACACACAGTTCAAGAATTGTCAAGTCCGTAATTAAATCCAAGGCAGATAATGTTGTTTCCAAAGATGCAATGTCACTCAATAGTAGTTAGTTTTGTCCGTCACAGAGTCTGAATGGCCACCTCACCCCCTTTTATACCCTGTGGGGTGTGGTCCAGTGACTCAGCTTAATCTCTGGCACGCCTCTTCTTCTGTTGCGCGCGCTTATCTCTGCGGTGCTGCCGAGGATCCAGCCAAGACTCATCTCCCTCATTACTGTCCACCTGTGGCTGCGTGGATGTGCTTGGCCCCGGGCCTATCTCTTGACCTTCAGCGGACACCGAAGACATTGCCAGAGAGGAGGGTCCTGGAGAGGGAGGCTTTGCCAACTCCTCTCCTTCATTCTCGGAGTCCTCTCCTGCTGATGACACAGGCTCAGGTAACGGAGCCACAACACCCATGGTGCCATGTACACATGCCAGGAGTTTGTCTGCGCGTCCCATTTTCGTCCCATTTTTGGGGATTGCTACTGCCGCTGCCTATCGCTGCCGAACAGGATGTGTGTAAAACGGGACATGCGGAGGGTGAAAATGGGGCACATGGAGGCTGAAAACGGGATGCATGGAGGTTGAAAATAGGGTGCATGGAGGCAGTGATAGGTGGCAGTGGTCCCCGCAGCCTGGAACAGCTGATCATCGGTATTCCAGGAGGCCGATCCAACTGCCAATCAGCTGCTCATGCTAAATCAGGCCATGCTGAAGCTGACCAGGCTGTTTGCTGCAAGGAGGCAAATTGCTCGGAGGCAGAGGCCAAAGGATGGTGGTGTTGTTGTAGAGCAACATTAGCTCTACAAGACCCAGAGACATTTCCACCCACTTTTGAGGGAGGGGGGCAGTGTGTCTTATAGTCCGAAAAATACAGTATATTCTTTCTGACTGATGTTCCATATTTGGCTTCATTTTCGTAAAACATAGAATAATAGAATTGGAAGGGACCTTGGAGGTCTTCTAGTCCAATTCCCTGCTCAAGCAGGAAATCCTGTACCATTTCAGACAAATAGTTGTCCACTCTCTTTTTGAAAGCCTCCACAACTGAAGGAAGTTCTTCTGTCTCATGCAAACTCATGATGTCCAACTCATAATTTTTTAATAGTTAAAAAAAAAGGAAGTAGGGTTGACCCAAATATCTGTCAAGTCTCTTTGATCCAACCAAAAGGGTTATAGACAACAGCAAAGTTGTTACAGAATTGGTCCGATCAATTGCAATTTTATTTATTTATTTATTTCACTTTATTTCTATACCGCCCTTCTCCTGCGGGACTCAGGGTGGTGTACAGCCAAGATAAAACATTGCATATAAAATTTAAAAACAATTTAAAAATAATTAAATAGTTTCGGCCCAAGATTTAAAAACAACCCAATTAAAACTGAATTCAATTAAAACTGAGAGGATGGGATAAAGCCAGCCCGGCTAGATGGAATAGGTGTGTTTTCAGGGCCCGACGAAAAGTCCGGAGGTCTGATATCGTGCGTATCTCAGGGGGCAGGTCATTCCAGAGGGCAGGTGCTGCCACAGAGAAGGCTCTCCCCCTGGGGGTCACCAGCCGGCACTGTCTGGCTGACGGCACCCTGAGGAGGCCCTCTCTGTGCGAGTGAACCGGTCAGTGGGAGGCTATTGGCGGCAGAAGGCTGTCTCACAGATACCCCGGCCCTAAGCCATGGAGCGCTTTAAAGGTGGTCACCAACACCTTGAAGCGCACCCAGAAGACCACAGGAAGCCAGTGCAGCTCGCGCAGGAGAGGTGTCATATGTGAGCGCCCCGTTGCTCCCATAATCCCCCACGCGGCCGCATTCTGGACTAACTGTAGCCTCCGGGTGCACCCCAAGGGGAGCCCCATGTAGAGAGCATTGCAGTAGTCCAGGCGGGAAGTGACGAGTGCTTGAGTGACTGTGCGAAGGGAGTCCCGATCCAGAAAGGGGTGCAACCGGCGTATCAGGCGAACCTGATAAAAAGCCCCCCTGGCCACAGCCGTCATGTGCTCTTCTAAAGACAGCTGTGCATCCAGGAAGACGCCTAAGTTGCGAGCCCTCTCCGTGGGGGCCAGTGATTCGCCCCCAATAGCCAGCAATGACTCCACCAAGACCTTTGGGTAACAAGGCTTTCTTTAAGATGTCAATCATCTTTTTTTTTAGTATGTTGCTATAGCAACCAGAGGGAAGATGAAGATGTACACATAAAGCGAGTGTCTTTTTTATTATTATTATTTCTGCTTAGGGATTTGTTTGTTCTTTTAATTTGATGGCCAAAGATTCTATACCGCAGAACTGTAAAGAATGCTTTTCTATAGGTAATTAGGCCTGACTGCTTCATTAATTTAGCCCTGGCCCCCACAATAATTAACCTGTGGTATAATGACATTCTGTTAGATGGTCTAGTGCTACAAACATTTCTAACTGACTCACAAGAATGTTGTTTAGAAACTGCTGATTTTTCCCTGCCTTCTGGGGCTTGAAAGACATCTAATCCAGAGCATCGAGACCAGCTGGAGGCATTTTGCTGCTCAGTGGAGTATAAATATAGTACCATCTATCCCCTTGTCACTATAGAAAGTAGTAGCAGAATATATTAGTATTATTTATTTACATTTATTAAATTTAAATAATACCCAGTTACCCAATTCCAAACTTTTATGTGCTTTTCTGTGTCTTACTGAGTGATAGCGATATCATCATCTACATCAGGGGAGTCAAACTGGATTTCTTTGAGTGCTGGATCAGCATTTGTAGTTCTTTCTCAGCGAGCCGGCAGGGAAGGGAATGGGGGAAATGGGACGGATGCCTCCTGCAGCATCCTGTCGGCCAAAACGGGGCAATGGGGGATGTGTGCATCACTCCGCACCTCAGTTTTGGCCTCCATGGCCTCCTTCAGCACTCTGCCACCCAAAAATGGGCCTCGTGGAGGCTGTGAGGCCCCCACATGGCCTGTTTTTGGCTTCCCCAGCCTCCAGAAGCAGTCTGCCAACCAAAATGGGCTGCGCGAAGGTCCGGCAAGGCCACCGTGCGGCCCAAATTTGCCTGGCAGAGCTCTGCTGGAGGCTGGGGAGACTGAAAACAGGCTGGGCGGGGGCCGCATGTGCCCCCCCAGGGCCTGTTTTGGCCGGCAGAGACACTGTGGGCCTGATATTTTCAAGATGGCTCCTCAGGTCAAATTTAAGGACCTCCCCCCAGGCCAGATCCGGCCCCGGGCCTTGAATTTGACACCCCTGATCTACATGATGTCACCTTACCCCAGGCTGCAGGGTTCCTTTATGTTGCAATCCATCGGAATTACATTGTTTAAATTGGACGGAGATATAAATTCTTTAATTGTGAGATAAACAAATATATTTTGGGGTAATAGTGTTGTGCAGAGATGCTCTGCTTAATCCATCCAGGTGAAGGGTGTGATTTGCCAGTTCTCCGAACTACTCAAAACTTCTGCTACCGGTTCGCACGAACCAGCTGAATACCACCTCTGACCTCTCTATATTGGTCAACTTACGAAGCTGGATTTCCAGGTTTTGTCATAACTAAATAGGCAGAAAGTTCATGGCTCTGAATGCAGTATACATATAAATGCAGTATACAGATGAATCAGAAGAATAGCTTGAATTATAAAGGGCAAAAAAGACAAAAAGTATTCAAAAGCAAGGTAATAAAACACGCACAAAAGGCTACATTCAACAGAGGACAAAATCCCTGGGGAAGTTGTGACCCCTTCATCATCATGTAAGTGCCACAGATGAGGAATTCTTGGTGCTCCCTGAGCTTCTTTGCTTTCTTGCAATGATGACACACTGATGCTGTTACCTGGTTGGGTAATGAAATGTCTGCAAGAAAAAACCAAGCTCAGACAGCACCGAGGATGACTTACTTCAACCCTGAGCTTCAAATATTTCCTTTATCAATACTACAGAGGTTCTCAGATTATTCCAGTTGGTTCCTACTGTAGCGCTTTCCCAGGGATTCATCTCAGAAGGGGTGCCTAACCTATACACTGGTGTGTGGGTTTTTTTGGCAGCTCTTCGTACCTCCAACAAGAAAGACTTTAATACTCCTAACCTAGTTGTTATCAAAAGTTTATGCAAGGCACTATCAGTTCATCCATCAAATTCTTCCTACCAAGTAGCTGGCTTTGGCAGAGCCCTTCTATAAAAGAACGATTTCACATTCCTAAGTGCACTGGCAGGAGAGTTATCAGAAGAAAGCTGGGAAAGCAATGAAGTGCAAAGAAGATTTGACAAATTCAAGGACCTTCCTCAGCCCCACCGAGCACAGAAACGCAGAAGTGAAGCTGCTTTGTAGAAGAAAGCAGAGAGAAGAGGGAAGCACACATCGCCTCAAACTCTCCTCACCCTTCCAGTTGTCTTCTGCAGTCCTTCTGTTACGCCCGCACTAACCAAAATGAAAGAAAACACAGCATCACGGATCTGCGTTGGGTGAACCCAGTGTTTTCTGCCAAAAAAACAAGATGATTCTCTTCATTTCATTTTTTCTTTAAGAACATATCATTGCTAAACCAAACACATTTTGGAGATCTCTTTACGCCATCAGTGCTGGTGCATTATTAAACCACGCATGTGCATGTTTAAGGATGGAACAATGATTCAAATAAAGGTTAAAAGGGTAAAAGTTCCCCTCACACATATGTGCTAGTCATTCCCACCTCTAGGGGACGGTGCTCATCTCTGTTTCAAAACCGAAGAGCCAGTGCTGTCCAAAGATGTCTCTGTGGTCATGTGGCCTGTCACTGCGTTATTTTATTTACCAGCTGAGCTCATTATTTCTGGACTATCAGACTTTCCGTACCTTGCCAAGAATTGTTATCAAAAGTTACTACGCATGTCTGAATTCTTTCACTTCTTTTCACACACTCCTTCCTTTGTTCTCTTTCCAGAAAGGTCCGGTTGAGAAACAGCCGGCAAAAGCTATTTCAAAAATGTAGCAATTACTTTTCTTAGTTAGTGAGGTGTTTTATTTTCTTTATAACAAATAAATGAGTTTTATTAGAGAACTTTTCTTCGCGTTTCTTTTTCAGAATATTGCAACAAGGAGGAGCCACGATCCATCCTCTAATTAACCAGGGTAATTTGTCCCAGAGCCAAACATGGGATTAATCAATGCCCTGACATGGCCAGCATGACTAAAGAGCAAAGGCACACGGAGCGCTGTTACCTTCCCACCAAAGGGGGTCCCTATTTTTCTACTTGCATTTTTTATGTGCTTTCGAACTGCTAGGTTGGCAGAAGCTGGGACAAGTAACAGAAGCTCACCCCATTACACGGCACTAGGGATTCAAACCACTGAACTGCCGACCTTTCGATCGACAAGCTCAGCGTTTTAGCCACTGAGCCACCGCGTCCCCTAAATAAAGGTTAAATATAATTAAATGTTTTCACCGCTTTTCAACCTTGCTAAACTCAAACGCTGTCAACATACCGTGTTTTCCTGAAAATAAGACCCTATCTTATATTTTTTTGAACCCTGAAATAAGCACTTGGCCTTATTGCCATGCACTCAAAAGCCCGATTGGGCTTATTATCAGGGGAGGTCTTATTTTGGGGAAAACAGGGTATATAGTAACAAAGTTCTAAAAAATTTTTCCCAGGTCTTTTTCCATGAGGCCCAAAAGGAAAAAGTTCTGGTTTCATCTTTATCTCCATTTTCAAAATTTTCTGTATTAAAATATGAATCATGCTCCAGAATTGTTTTGCTTTCTCACAATGTCCACCATAGATGATAAAAAGACTTTACTTTTACAAAATCAAAGGTATGCTTCAAAAGGGATGCGGTGGCTCAGTGGCTAAGACGCTGAGCTTGTCGATCGAAAGGTAGGCAGTTCAGCGGTTCGAATCCCTAGTGCTGCGTAACGGGGTGAGGTCCCGTTACTTGTTCCAGCTTCTGCCAACCTAGCAGTTCGAAAGCACGTAAAAAATGCAAGTAGAAAAATAGGGACCACCTTTGGTGGGAAGGTAACAGCATTCCGTGCGCCTTTGGCATTTAGTCATGCCGGCCACATGACCATGGAGACGTCTTCAGACAGCGCTGGCTCTTTGGCTTAGAAACGGAGATGAGCACCGTCCCCCAGAGTTGGGAACGACTTGCGCATATGTGCGAGGGGAACCTTTACCTTTACCTTTAAGTTATGCTTCGGTTTCTCTCCCTATTATTTTTAACATTACATGGTTATTTCCTCCCAACCTTCACTCTGCTTCCACTTTGTCAATTAAGTCACCTGAAAAGGTGAAAGATCAAGTTAAGGGAGTCTGATCTCCTTGTGGCTTCTTCTACTCCTTAAAAGAGACACCTGTTGCCAAGCCAAATCAGGAATTCAAGGAAGGCTATATTTGGCAGAAGTGGTCTCACAACAGATGCCTTTCCAATTAAAGGCTCTCTTCGAGCAACTACTATTGCAATGTTAGTAGCCCTGATTTATTTTTACTGGGATTTTTAAAATTCATTTTGATAGAAAGCAATTTGGGTTGAGGGGCAAATTGAACCAAGAGAAGTATTTTTTTAAAAAAAAAATGTGATGGATGAGTACTCCCCACCCACCGAGAAGTTAGAACTTCTACAAGGCAGAAAGGCTACTCATTCACACTCTATATCAGTGATGGCTAACCTTTTTGCCATCGTGTGGCAGGAAGGGGGGGTGGGGGAGGTTCGTGTGCATGTATGCCCACACCCATAATTCTATGCACCCCGCCCTGCACATGCGACCCCCCCTTCCCCCCGCTCCTAGCACACGATGGCCCGGTAGGCCCGTTTTTCTTTCTCACCTGGTTCCAGATCCTCTCTATGCATCTGGTGAGGGCGAAAACAGCCTTCCCCACCCCCTTGGAGGCTCAAAACGGCCCGTTTCCAAACTTCTGGTTGGACAGGAAGTGACTTTTTTGCTGTCTCCAGCCTCCAGAGACTCCGATGCATGCGCACCGGAGCTGAGCTGGCATGCCAGGCAACATGGCTCCGCGTGCCGCCTGTGGCACGCGTGCCATAGGTTCGCCATCATGGCTGTATACTAAAGAGTTTATACTTTCTCATAATTCAGTTGACTCCCAAGGTAGCAACATAAATAGATAACCCTTTCCATTTATTTTTTAAATTTAATTTTACTGGTTGCCCACTTCAATGGACTCTGAGTGACATAAGGTAAAGGTAAAGGTTTCCCTTGCACATATGTGCTAGTCCCATGATGGCAAACCTATGGCACGTGTGCCACAGATGGCACATGGAGCCATGACTGTGGGCACATGAGCATTGCCCTAGCTCAGCTCCAGTGCGCATGCACGCACCGGCCAGCTGATTTTCGGGCCTTCCAGGCCCACCGGAAGTCGAGAAATGGGCCATTTCCAGCCTCTGGTGGGGTGGGGAAGGCTGTTTTTGCCCTCCCCAGGCTCCAAGAAAGCCTCTGGAGCCTGGGGACAGTGAAAAATGGGCCTACCAGGCCCACCGGTAGCCTTTTTGCTATCGTGTGCCAAAAACGAGAGGAGCACGGGGGGGTTGCATGTGCATGCGTGGGGGTGGGCATGGGGGGCATCAAATTATGGGAGTGGGCACGTGCAACCCCCCCCCCACGCTCCCCCCACTTTTGGCACGTGATGGCAAAAAGGTTAGCCATCACTGTACTAGTCTAGGGGGCGGTGCTCATCTCCGTTTCAAAGCCAAGGAGCCAGCACTGTCCAAAGACGTCTCCGTGGTCATGTGGCTGGCATGACTAAATGCCAAAGGCGCACGGAACGCTGTTACCTTCCCACCAAAGGTGGTCCCTATTTTTGTACTTGCATTTTTTTAACGTGCTTTCCAACTGCTAGGTTGGCAGAAGCTCACCCCGTTACGTGGCACTAGAGATTCGAACCGCTAAACTGTCCACCTTTTGATCAACAAGCTCAGCGTCTTAGCCACTGAGCCACCACGTCCCATTCTGAGTGAAAAGGCAAAGATAAAGCTTTCCTCTTTCCAGTTGTGTCTGACTCTACAGACTTTTAGCCATACAATTTGGGATGGACACCCTTGGAATGGTGTGGGAGTAGGAATGGATTTCCGGAGGAAAAATTTTCAGACTACAGGAACCATTAGCACTACTCAGGTGACCCTGAGGTCACAGATAAACCTCCAAGTGCTTCAAGGACCCTCTAAAAGGATGCAAATGTCCAGCTGTCTGCAAGGAATATAAATCCTTCCATTCCCCACCATCCTGTCAGAGCTGAGGAAGCTTCTGGGATGAGAAGCGAAATGTCTTCAAAAGAAACGACAAGAAAGTCCAGCGTCCAGTGTCTTTTGGGACAACCAGGACCTGGATGACTGAGAATCTCTACAGATGTTGATTTTTTTAAACATGGTAAGCAACCTCGTGGCGAGATGGGTGGCAAACCAATTTAATAAATAATAATTGTGAGATGACCAGGGTTTGAATAACCATCTGGACTTTTTCTGCATTTGGATTTTTCTCCCTGAAGGACCAACTTCAGAGATGCAAAAATTTCTGGAGGATATAACAATTGCTTACCTCTGCTAATTTCTTTCTTCTTTTTTTTTTCAGTATTCCTGCATTTTGGTATATCTTTCTTTTCTTTTTTTTTTCTTTTCTTTTCAAAAAAGGCTGTGTAAGCAGCACAGCTAGAGTTGATAAACTAAGGAGGGATGCCCATTACCATTACAGATGCTCCTGTTGTTTGAGGCTTTCAGTATTTCATTATCTCTCCATCTCCTCTCGTAGTCCTGCAACTGAAAAACCATCAAAACAGCACAGCTTGAGATGATAAATGAAAGGAAGGCAATGTGATGCCAAAGCTTTCTGTTCTATGTGGTGTTTTGGGTTTTTTTTTCTTTACCTCAGGTATACCAGCCTGAGTGCTGATTCAGCATCACAGCAGCCTTATAAGCTGCCTTCAAGGAAAAGAAAGCAAATGTTTATTTTGATTTTTTTAAAATTTATTTATTAGTTCGATTTATATGCCGCCCTTCTCCGGAGACTCAGGGTGGCTTACAATGCGTTAAGCAATAGCCTTCATACTTTTGTATATACCTGCTTAGTAGGGCTTTTTTGCCCGCCCCCCCTCCCCCGAGCGGTGTTCTATTTTATACAAAGTCAGCTTATTGCCCCCACAAGAGCCTTGGTAGTACAGTGGTCTAAGGCATCCTGTTATTAAGCTGCTTATTAAGACCAGCTGCCTGCAATTACTGCAGGTTCGAATCTCGCCAAGGCTCAAGGTTGATTCAGCCTTCCATCCTTTCTAAGGTAGGTTAAATGAGGACCCAGTTTGTGGGGGCAATAAGCTGACTTTGTATAAATATACAAAAGGATGAAGGCTATTGCTGAGCACATTGTAAGCTGCCCTGAGTCTCCGGAGAAGGGCGGCATATAAATCAAATTAAAAAAAAAAAAAGTTGACTCAGCCTTCCATCCTTTCTAAGGTAGGTGAAATGAGGACCCAGTTTGTGGGGGCAATAAGCTGACTTTGTATAAATATACAAAAGGATGAAGGCTATTGCTGAGCACATTGTAAGCCGCCCTGAGTCTCCGGAGAAGGGTGGCATATAAATCAAATTAAAAAAAAAAAAAAAGTTGACTCAGCCTTCCATCCTTTCTAAGGTAGGTAAATTGAGGACCCAGTTGTGGGGGCAATAAGCTGACTTTGTATAAATATACAAAAGGATGAAGGCTATTGCTGAGCACATTGTAAGCCGCCCTGAGTCTCCGGAGAAGGGCGGCATATAAATCAAATTAAAAAAAAAAACAAAAAAAAAAACCCACCAGGTCCTCATTTTACCTACCTCGGAAGGATGGAAGGCTGAGTCAACCTTGAACCTGGTGAGATTTGAACTCGCAGTAATTGCAGGCAGCTGGCAGCTAAGTGCTACTTTAACAGCAGTTTAGTCCGCTGCGCCACCAAGGCTTAAATTTGCCGTTGTTGTTCAGGTTTTGCACAAAGGGGAGGGGGGAGGGGCCGGGGGGAAGATACACACCTAAGCAAATGTTCCAAACCTGAAGTTGTGAATGAGTAGCGTCAATCACATTGGTTTGAGCCAGAGGTGGGATTCACACAATTTACCTACCGGTTCGCCCAGCACCAGAAATGTGAGCGGGCACGCACACTTCACTTGCACGGCCTTTTGTGCATGTGCTTTTCTGCGCCCGGCCTCAGAAATGTGCCTAAATAGGACAGCATAGAGCTGGGATGGGTGGATGGGCTCACCTGTGATTTCCGCTACCGGTTCACACGAACCGATCCGAACCGGCTGAATACCATCTCTGGTTTGAGCCCTTTCGATTGGAGGGGAAGGAGGGAGTTCTCTGCTGAAAGCAAATTTCAGATTCTTGTGGAGAGCAGCTTCTTAATAAATATCTAACTTAATTTAATGAATTGTTTGATTTCGTTTAATTTTAACTGTATGTGTTTATGTCCCCCACCTTTAATTATTGTTATTAATAACTAAAGGCGGAAAACGCAACAGTCCTTCCTTCAATTTTGTCCACAACAACAACCCTAGGAGGTGAGGTGGGCTGAGAGAGAATGATTGGCCCAAAGTCACCCAACTGGCTTTCATGCCTAAGGCCGGACTAGAACTCCCAGTCTCCTGGTGATTGGCCCAAAGTCACCCAGCTGGCTTTCATGCCTAAGGCTGGACTAGAATTCCCAGGCTCCTGGTGATTGGCCCAAAGTCACCCAGATGGCTTTCATGCCTAAGGCTGGACTAGAACTCCCAGTCTCCTGGTGATTGGCCCAACGTCACCCAGCTGGCTTTCATGCCTAAGGCTGGACTAGAATTCCCAGGCTCCTGGTGATTGGCCCAAAGTCACCCAACTGGCTTTCATGCCTAAGGCTGGACTAGAACTCCCAGGCTCCTGGTGATTGGCCCAACGTCACCCAGCTGGCTTTCATGCCTAAGGCTGGACTAGAATTCCCAGGCTCCTGGTGATTGGCCCAAAGTCACCCAGATGGCTTTCATGCCTAAGGCTGGACTAGAACTCCCAGTCTCCTGGTGATTGGCCCAACGTCACCCAGCTGGCTTTCATGCCTAAGGCTGGACTAGAATTCCCAGGCTCCTGGTGATTGGCCCAAAGTCACCCAGATGGCTTTCATGACTAAGGCTGGACTAGAACTCCCAGTCTCCTGGTGATTGGCCCAACGTCACCCAGCTGGCTTTCATGCCTAAGGCTGGACTAGAATTCCCAGGCTCCTGGTGATTGGCCCAAAGTCACCCAACTGGCTTTCATGCCTAAGGCCGGACTAGAACTCCCAGGCTCCTGGTGATTGGCCCAAAGTCACCCAGCTGGCTTTCATGCCTAAGGCTGGACTAGAACTCCCAGGCTCCTGGTGATTGGCCCAAAGTCATCCAACTGGCTTTCATGCCTAAGGCTGGACTAGAACTCCTAGTCTCCTGGTGATTGGCCCAAAGTCACCCAGCTGGCTTTCATGCCTAAGATGGAACTAGAACAGAGGTGGGTTTCTGGAGAACTAGTAGTGGAAATTTTGAGTAGTTCAGAGAATCGGTAAATACCACCTCTGACTGGCCCCATCCCCATCTATTTTCTGCCTCCCGAGTCCCAGCTGATCAGGAGGAAATGATGATTTTGAAGTAAATTTCCCCTGGAGTGGAGAGGGAATGGAGATTTTACAGTATCCTTCCCCTGGAGTGGGGTGGGAATGGAGATTTTACAGTATCCTTCCCCTGCCACGCCCACCATGCCATGCCGCGCCCACCAAGCCCACCCACAGAGCCAGTAGTAAAAATGTTTGAATCCCACCACTGGACTAGAACTCACAGTCCTCTGCTTTCCAGACTGGTGCCTTAAATATTAGACCAAACAGGCTCTCTCTTAATGAACTAGAACAAGATGATGGAGCAACCCCAAAAGTTCATCTCTCATTAGTGGTTGTATTTTGCATCCCCTAAAATGTGGTTGCTCTCTCATCTAAGAGATGGTGATTGGTTCCAAGCGAAAGTGGAGGGGGGGGCTTCATTGATATAAATGGAACAAGCATTGAGACCATTCTGAAGGACCTTCTAAAACAGCAGTTCTCAACCTGGGGGTCGTGACCCCTTTGGGGGTCGAACGGCCATTTCACAGGGGTCGCCAAAGCCCTTTCTCGCCCCCCCCACGCCTTCACTCACTCTCACTCTCTGCTCTGTTGGATCGCCGGCCGTTCGCTTACCCCACCCACTCCCAATCTATTGCTGCCTCCTGAGTCCCAGCTGATGGCTAGAGGAAAAAAAACTGTTTAAATTCTTGCCGTGGGGCTTCAAAGGGCCGCCCTATAGCCAGTGGTGGGATTCTGCTGCGCCCCTCCGCACCACTATTTATTGCCAATAAATAGTGGTGGGCGAGGGGCGGGCGAGCCAGCAATTTAACAAATGGTTCAGTGTTTTTTTGTAGTTTTATTGGCCCGCGGAGCTTCAGCATAGGCTAATTAGCCCTTGATTAGATCAGCTCCCGACTCTCAGCTGATTTGGTCTCAGCTGTTTTGCGGAGGGCTCTGCTGCTTGTTTGCAAAGAGTGGTGGAGCAATTTTTTCCCCCTAGCTATGCTGAAAAAGGAAACTGAAAGTAAATCAGGCTGTTGGCTTTGCTGTTGCTGCAACGTTGGAAAATTAGGCAGGCAGATTTCTTTTCTTTTTCCTCACCAAAAAAGGTAGGTGCAAACAATGGGAAATTTAGGGAAAAAGAGGAGGTTCAAGATTTTAAAACACAAAAGAAAAAAAGCTCTATTTAACTAGGGAATTGTAATAATTGAGATACTATTAATTGTATATTGTGTTGAAAGCAGAAATGGTTAAGTTGTGGTTTGGAGGAATATATGGGAGAAATTATCTAAAACCTCATGCCAATGTTCTCTCAGGAACGTGTAGCATAGACTGAGTGGAAAATGGACTTGTGGCTTTCATTTATGTCTCAAATGAATACAAACCGGTAAGAATTGTTGAGCAAAGTGAAGCAAAAGAATAACTTCAATTGCAAAGTAAGACACACAGAGACAAGAGGGATGGGGTGGGGTGGGGTGGGGTGGGGTACGATGGATTATCTTTAGAAGGGAATGGGATGGACTATAGCCGTGATGGCGAACCTATGGCACGCATGCCACAGGTGGCACGCGGAGCCATATTGGTGGGCACGCGAGCTCAGCTCCAGCTGTTTCCTGCCTCCGGAGGGCCTGGGGATGGGGTGGGGTGGGGAAGGCCCATTTTTCACTCTCCCCAGGCTCCAGAGCCTTTCTAGGAGCCTGGGGAGGGCGAAACAGTGGGACCAGAAGTCAGCAAACGGGCCATTTCTGGCCTCTGGAGGGCTTCCAGGGGGCGTGGGGAAGGCCGTTTTTGCCCTTCCCAGGCTTCTAGAGAGGCTCTGGAGCCTGGGGAGAGCAAAAACCAGCCTATTGGCCCACCGTGCCAAAAGCAGGGGGTGCACAGGGGTGTCACGCACACATGCGCGTGGGGTGCGGTGCATAGAATTATGTGTGTGGGCACGTGCATACACGACCCCCCCTGTGCTCCCCCCGCTTTTGGCACGTAATGGCAAAAAGGTTAGCCATCACTGGACTATAGAATAGAACTGAATACAAAAGTGAATGGAATATAGAAGAGAAAATGGAATGGAATGGAATGGAATGGAATGGAATGGAGTGGAATGGAATGGAATGGAATGGAGTGGAATGGAATGGAATGGAATGTGGAGTGGAATATAGAATGGAATGGATTATAAAATGGAATGGAATGGAATGTGGAGTGGAATGGAATGGAATGGAATGGAACTTAGCATTTGTTTGGCAGGTAAAAACAGTGAGTATTTTGCTCAGGGTGATGCATTGCACCATTAGTAAGATGGCCTATGCTGAAGGTTACCCCTAGGAAACATTTCCCGGTTTATACAGTATTCTATCGCAATTATTCATACTTCCAATTAAGTACATTTACGGTTGATACTTTTTGCTCAGTGGTTATCAAAAGTTTATGCGAGATAGTACCAGCTCATCTATCATAGACCCCCTGCTGGCCTTTGCAAAACACTTGTAAAATGAAAAGATAACACTCTTGAGCTAAACACAATTAATTATGAGAAGGGAATGAGAAGAAGTACGAAGGGGTGCTTTTAGACATAAGATGTCAGGCTCCAAAAACCATGAAAGACTTAATTATTCTCTCAAGCATTTTTATTTTTTAATGTTCTACACCTACGGACAGAATCTTGCCAAACTGAAATAGTCTACTACCCACACAAAGCAATTATTTCCATGTATTTATTTATCAAATTTACTTGTCACCAGTGGTGGGTTTCTACCGGTTCGTTCCGGTTCGGGCGAATCGGTAGTGGCTGCAGCAGGAGGCTACATCCACCCACCCACCGAGATGTCATCACGGACACTCTGCGCATGTACAGAAGGTTCTGTGTATGCACAGAAGTACTGCACACAAGTGAAGTGAGTGCACTCACACCCTCACAGTTCCGAACCGGTAGCGAAGGTAAGTGAAACCCACTAGTGCTTGTCACCCATATCGTGGTTTAGGTGATTCTGAGTGGCTATACGCTGGGAATTATTGGGAGGCTGCCTTCACCCTTTCTCTCTCACACAAACTATCTGAATTGAGTTATCTCTTACTTCTCTGGAGTGCACCCCTCCCTCTTAGAAAACCACTCCATCTCATCATATGTGGGTCAGGGGTCCAGGTAATAATTCCATAGAAAACAGAACTCCGAGGCAGGCAAGTTCCTCAAAGAACAATTTTGTTGGCGATATCATATTGGCACAAACTGGTGAAAAACCGACTCTGAAAGCTCCTGCGGTTTTCACCGGATTAAAAAGTGAAAGTTCCCCCTTTCCTCAAACGATCAGTCACATTGTCCAATCAAGGTGCTGGCTGGTTGCCTGGATACAGTGCTCCTCCTCTTTCCAGCCACCTGCTGGAATGACCTTGGTTCCCACAGGAAACTATTTTGTTTTGGCTACAACCCCCCCCCCACCCATCTATGTTTCCCCTCCCTAACCTGTCTTCGTATTGTGGCAATCCTGAAGCGTCCAAAATGGGCCCAACCAGGTTCGCTTCACAACTGACAATGTGATGCAAAATAATATAAAATAATATAAAATAATATAATATAAAATAATAATATAAATAATATAAAAAGGTGTCCTTAAATATAGACAGTCATAAAGAAAAATGAAGTGTAGCAAGAAACCTACTTGGCATTA
This sequence comes from Pantherophis guttatus, assembly GCF_059756535.1. NCBI lineage: Eukaryota > Metazoa > Chordata > Lepidosauria > Squamata > Colubridae > Pantherophis > Pantherophis guttatus. The sequence goes on along the minus strand of NC_142070.1, from coordinate 73,853,940 downwards.
TAATTGTCTTCCACAGTAACACTCCCTAATGCTCATTGGCTTAGAGTAATAAGCAAAGACAACTAGGAGTAGCCCCACAGAGCCATTACATCCACTCTTCAATGCCTCCAAAGCCATTAGATGATCTGCAATAAGACTGCCAATTCAGAGACCAACCACAAGGAGCAAAAATCTATGGCTTTCTCTGAGATGCTGCATCTGTTGCAGCAACAAAAATCTCACTCAGACATCACATGAAAGAGGCATAAAGGCATAAAGAAATTGGGCGGGGGGAATCAAAGCCTAAACATTTGCAAGGGACTTTGCATACTGTTCATCTTCTTAGAAAAACAAAAAACAAAAAAATCACAACCCAGAATATTGACAATTCCACCCCTCCTGGCTTCTCCTAAGTGAAAGAGGCAAAGCAGAGAAACCCCAGATTCTTCCAAGAGGTTATTGATCTGCCTCAGAAGTTTTCCTGATCTCGTGTTTCCAACGGAAACTCAGTTTCGGTAAACAGATTCTCTCGCCTTGCATTTGTGCTGAGCCTTCACCAGTGTTTCACAACAGTGTAGCCGATCAAAGCAACCCAAACCACGGTAATCATAGGACTTGCATGTCAACTCTGATGCTGGCCTGACTGAAGCAAGAGGCTGACTCTGTAAACCGCTTAGAGAGGGGCTGTAAAGCATTGTGAAGTGGTATATAAGTCTAAGTGCTACTGTTATTTCTGTCGTTAGCTCGCCACTGTTCTTCCTTTTGCTTTTCAGCAGATGTTTTCCATGATTTCTTCCTCTATTCAAACATCAGTTTAGTATTAAGAAATGGAGTAGGGTAGATTTCCCCCACACATCTTTTAACCCACATCTTTATAAGAGGGGTGAAATCCAGCAGGTTCTGACAGGTTCCGGAGAACCGGTAGCGGAAATTTTGAGTAGTTCAGAGAACTGGCAAATACCATCTCTGGCTAGCCTCAGAGTGGGGTGGGAATGGAGATTTTGCAGTATCCTTCCCCTGGAGTGGGGTGGAAATAGGGATTTTGCAGTATCCTTTCCCTAGAGTGGGGAGGGAATGGAGATTTTGCAGTATCCTTCCCCTGGAGTGGGGAGGGAATGGGGATTTTGCAGTATACTTCCCCTGGAGTGGGGAGGGAATGGAGATTTTGCAATATCCTTCTCCCAGGAGTGGGGAGGGAATGGGGATTTTGCAATATCCTTCTCCCAGGAGTGGGGAGGGAATGGGGATTTTGCAGTATACTTCCCCTGGAGTGGGGAGGGAATATAGATTTTGCAATATCCTTCCCCCAGGAGTGGGGAGGGAATGGGGATTTTGCAATATCCTTCTCCCAGGAGTGGGGAGGGAATGGGGATTTTGCAGTATCCTTTCCCTGGAGTGGGGTGGGAATGGAGATTTTGCAGTATCCTTCCCCTGGAGTGGGGAGGGAATGGGGATTTTGCAGTATACTTCCCCTGGAGTGGGGAGGGAATGGAGATTTTGCAATATCCTTCCCCCAGGAGTGGGGAGGGAATGGAGATTTTGCAGTATTCTTTCCCTGGAGTGGGGTGGGAATGGAGATTTTGCAATATCCTTCCCCCAGGAGTGGGGAAGGAATGGGGATTTTGCAATATCCTTCCCCTGGAGTGGGGTGGGAATGGGGATTTTGCAGTTTCCTTCCCCTAGAGTGGGGTGTGAATGGAGATTTTGCAGTATCTTTTCCCTGGAATGGAGTGGGAATGGAGATTTTGCAATATCCTTCTCCCAGGAATGGGGAGGGAATGGGGATTTTGCAGTATCGTTCCCCTGGAGTCGGGAGGGAATGGAGATTTTGAAGTATCCTTCCCTTGGCACGCCCACCAAGCCACGCCCACAGAACCAGTAGTAAAAAATTTTGAATTTCACCACTGCTTTATACCCACAGACAGTTTTGCCATTTAGGCTGATATTCAAGACCGAGGCAGGGAATATGTTAAAAGTTGGCAGCCACACAGTTAACCAATGTGGGTATTTAAATGGAATTCTAGGGGAGCATTTCAGCCACCTGCCCATCGAAGCTCACAGCTCAATATAATCTTCCCCAACTTCATGGTAGGTCATCTTGGTGCCCGTATTTTAACCAGACCCATGAAATATATTTCTCCTTAACGCTTTGCTTTTTTTATTTCTCTGTTCACTAATCCCTTGCAGGTATTTATAAGTAGCTTTCAGATTGCAATGCAGTCAAGTTTTCTCTTGCATTGCCAACTTCATCTTCAATTCAAGGGCAACAAGAAAGAATAAAAACACCTGTTATCCATCCTCTGGATTCTCTCCAGTTTAACAAAATCCTTTTACACAATGAAATTCCAAACATGTAGCCTTTATCATCCTGCCACAGAGGGTTGTTTTTTTTAAAAAAAAAATTCCTCATGATCTCATTCTGTGATTATATGATGCTTTCCTAAACTAGATTAGATTAGATTAGATTAGTTTAGAATAGAATAGAATAGAATAGAGTAGAGTAGAGTAGAGTAGAGTAGAGTAGAGTAGAGTAGAGTAGAGTAGAGTAGAATAGAATAGAATAGAATAGAATAGAATAGAATAGAATAGAATAGAATAGAATAGAATAGAATAGAATAGAATTTTTTATTGGCCAAGTGTGATTGGACACACAAGGAATTTGTCTTTGGTGCATAGGCTCTCAGTGTACATAAAAGAAAAGATATATTCATCAAGAATCATAAGGTACAACACTTAATGATAGTCATGGAATAGAATAGAATAGAATAGAATAGAATAGAATAGTAGAATAGAATAGAATAGAATAGAATAGAATAGAATAGAATAGAATAGAATAGAATAGAATAGAATAGAATAGAATAGAATAGAATAGAATTTTTTATTGGCCAAGTGTGATTGGACACACAAGGAATTTGTCTTCGGTGCATATGCTCTCAGAGTACATAAAAGAAAAGATATGTTTATCAAGAATCATAAGGTACAACACTTAATGATAGTCATAGGGTACAAAAAACAATCAAATCATGTTAAGAAACAGTCAATATAAATCGTAAGGATACAAGCAACAAAGTTACAGTCATACAGTCATAAGTGGGAGGAGATGGGTGATAGGAATGATGAGAAGAGTAATAGTAGTGCAGACTTAGTGAATAGTTTGACAGTGTTGAGGGAATTGTTTGTTTAGCAGAGTGATGGCATTCGGGAAAAAACTGTCCTTGTGTCTAGCTGTTCTGGTGCGCAGTGCTCTATAGCGTCGTTTTGAGGGTAGGAGTTGAAACAGTTTATGTCCAGGATGCGAGGGGTCTGTAAATATTTTCACAGCCCTCTTTTTGACTCATGGAGTATACAGGTCCTCAATGGAAGGCAGGTTGGTAGCCATTGTTTTTTCTGCAGTTCTAATTATCCTCCGAAGTCTCTGTCTGTCTTGTTGGGTTGCAGAACCAAACCAGACAGTTATAGAGGTGCAGATGACAGACTCAATAATTCCTCTGTAGAACTGGATCAGCAGCTCCTTGGGCAGTTTGAGCTTCCTGAGTTGGTGCAGAAAGAACGTTCTTTGTTGTGCTTTTTTGATGATGTCTACATAACTAGATTAGCCTAGTTAATTAGTTAATAGTGACCACTAGATTGGTCACTATTCATCTCTAAATGTCACAATCTGATTTTTATTTTTATTATTATTATTTTGCTAAATTAGAATGATGCTGTGTTTGCTTCTGCTTTGAAAATCCTGATTGAAGTTCAATTCAGAGGAATAGTCCCCTTTACGGACCTCTTAGGAATGGGGTGAGGTCCACGGTAGACCGTTTAAGGTTAAAACTATGGGGGTTTGAGGAAATAACAATAGAGTCAAGTAGAGCATTCCAGGCATTGACCACTCTGTTGCTGAAGTCGTATTTTCTGCAGTCGAGTTTGGAGCGGTTTACCTTGAGTTTGTATCTATTGTTTGCCTATGTATTATTGCGGTTGAAGCTGAAGTAGCTGTTGACAGGTAGGACATTGTAGCAGACAATTTTGTGTACTATGCTTAGGTCAGACCATAGGCACCATAGTTCCAGGTTGTCCAAGCCCAAAATTTCGAGCCTGGTGGCATAAGGGATTCTATTGTGAGCAGAGAAGTTTAGTACTCTTCTCGTAAAATACCTCTGGACCCGCTCAGTTGTATTAATGTCCGAAATACAGTATGGATTTCAGGCAGATGAGCTGTATTCAAGAATTGGTCTGGCAAAGGTTTTGTATGCCCTAGATTGCAGTACAATGTTACCGGAGAAGAAGCTTCACAAAATTTATTTTATTTTTATTTATTTATTGAACACAAATTTATATGCCACCCTTCTCCCAAAGGACTCAGGGCAGCGAACACAAGCTAGAAACATACAATGATAAAAGAAGAATCTAATTAAAACCAATTAAAATCAAATAATAAATAATAAAACCCAGAATCAGAACTCAGCCCATTTGTTGATATAGCCAAGTCTTTAGGCCCCGACAGAAGGAGCGGAGATCAGGCGCCATCCGGAGCTCGGTGGGTAACTCATTCCAGAGGGTAGGAGTGCCCACATAGAACGCCCTACCCCTGGACGGGACTTTCGGTCCCACCAGAAGTTAGCAAATGGGTCATTTTTGGCCTTTGGGGGGGGCCTCTGGGGATGGGTGGGAAAGGCCATCTTCACCCTCCCCAGACTCCTAGAAAGGCTCTGGAGGCTGGGGAGAGCAAAAAATGGGCTTAGCATGCCAGGAGCAGGGGGAGTGTGAGGGGGAGGGCGCATAGAATTATGGGTGAGGGCATGTGTGCACACGACCCCCCCCCCCGCTCCTGGCACATGATGGCAACAAGGTTAGCCATCACTGGCCTAGGTGATGGTTACTGCTTATTTCAAAGTCATATTTCTTGCTCTCTTCCTGGAGAAAATAGAGGGCAATTTTCCATCGCAATATCCCACATGGAGAACCTGTCTAGAATATGGAACCCCTGTGCATATGTAGGCCGTGGTGAGAGTGAAATTCTCTCACTGAATTTGAGGAAACTCTAGCATATTGTCTTTGGTTATTCAGGAAATTTTTCAATAACTTTTTAATTCTTTTCCTCAGCTACCTCAGCAGGGATGCAAAGAATGCTCATTTATAGACTGTCAAAAGATATTTTTCCAAAAGAATACCGGGGGGCAGGGAGGAAGCTGTATTGTCCTCTAATCCATTTTCTCAATGAATTTTGTATTAAGATATTGTTTCTTTTCATATTTTTTCCCTTTGTCTGGCCAAATCTCTTGGCATTTACAATGCCTCTGGAGAGATGCATCCATTAAGTAGTCTGCCTATATGAAACAAAAACATGATGAATCAATATATATCTATATCTCTATATCTCTATATCTAATCTCTCTCTCCCCCCCTCTCTCTCACTCTCACTCTCCATACGTATGTGTGTGTGAATGTGTGTGTGTAAAACAGAGTTGGAAGGGATCTTGGAGGTCTTCTAGTCCAACCCCCTACTCAGGCAGGAAGTCCTATACCATTTCAGACAAATGGTTGTCTAATCTCTTCTTAAAAACTTCCAGTGTTGGAGCATTCACAACTTCTGGAGGCAAATTGTTCCACGGATTGATTCTTCTAACTGTCAGAAAATGAAAATTGGCTTTACTTTGTTGATGTTGGTTTCTCATTAGAATAGAATAGAATAACAGAGTTGGAAGGGACCTTGGAGGTCTTCTAGTCCAACCCCTTGCCCAGACAGAAAACCCTACACCACTTCAGACAAATGGTTATCCGACATCTTAAAAATTTCCAGTGTTGGAGCATTCACAACTTCTGGAGGCAAGCTGTTCCACTGATTAATTGTTCTGACTGTCAGAAAATTTCTCCTTAGTTCTAAATTGCTTCTCTCCTTGATTAGTTTCCACCCATTGCTTCTTGTCCTGCCCTCAAGGTGCTTTGGAGAATAGCTTGACTCCCTCTTCTTTATGGCAGCCCCTGAGATATTGGAAGACTGCTATCATGTCTCCCCTGGTCCTTCTTTTCATTAAACTAGACATACCCAGTTCCTGCAACCGTTCTTCCTATGTTTTAGCCTCCAGTCCCCTAGTCATCTTTGTTGCGCTTCTCTGCACTCTTTCTGATTTCTCAACATCTTTTTTATATCTTGGCGACTAAAATATATACATATACATATATATTTCTAGTTGATGCTTCTAGTTACAAACAGATTTTCTTAATGTAAATCAGTTCAGGTTTATATTTTATCTATTGCTAAATAATTTCTCATCCAACTAACTGTTGTTCAGATTCATTCCATGAGAACAAAATATTAGACTTCCTGTATCAAGTCAAAATTCATTTAATCCCATATTTTTTTGGTCCACATGTCTCTGGGGTGCTCAAAAGCAGGAGATGGTTATATACCCAGCTTTGATTGGTCTCCTTCAATTAGTATTTGGGGCCCTAAATTCAGAAGAAACCTCGAGTCTCAAAGAGTAATTGCTCTTTGATGGCTAATCATCCATAGAGTTGTTCAATCCCCTTCAAAGTCATTTGAATTATGCTGAGCAATAATAATTCCACAGGTTAATAATGCACCGTGTGAAATGCTTTGTTTTTCTATTCTACATCTCCTTCCAGTCAGCTTCACATAAATCTGTTAGTTTTCAACCTGTTAACAAAGACTCAAAGATGCTTTCTTCACGAGGCAACTGAGCTTTCTTTGTTTTTCCTTGGAGACATTTTGCTTCTCATCCAAGAAGCTTCTTCGGTTCTGACTGGATGGTAGGGAGTGGAAGAATTTATATTCCTTGCAATCATCTGGTTGTTAGCACTCTTTCTGAGAATCATTGAGGCCACTTGGAGATTTATCTGTGCCCTCAAGGCGCAAATGGATATGGAAAAACATGGATATGCATAAAAACAGGGTGGAACAACAACTGATGACCTCCTTTTACCGGTCCACAATAGAAAGCACCCTCATTTATTGCATCATGGTATGGCATGCTGGTCTGACAGCCGCGGATAGAAAAATATTACAGGGGGTGGTGAGCATAGCACAAAACCTTATGAGCTGTCCCCTGATACCACTAGATGAGATCTCTAGGATTCGCTGCCTTAGAAGAGTGAGGAAAATCCTCAGGGACGACTCTCACCCTGATCATCACTTCTTTACCCTCCTACCATCAGGAAGGAGATATAGAAGCATAGCCAGCTGCACAAACAGGCTGAGGAACAGTTTGTATCCATGGGCTGTCAGACTCCTGAATGAGAAATAATATAACTACGTAGTATGATGGACTGCAGGGTCGGTGCACTGTGTAACATGTTCACACTGGTGCAATAAGACTGGGTGTTTTGTTAATATGATTTATTGGGTTAGGGATTTTCTGTCTTCCCTGTGAGTTGTATTGTGTTGGGGGGGGGTACACTGAGGGAGCTCAACCAATCTCATTGTACATATGTTGTGCACTGACAATAAAGATTTGACTTGACTTGGAATTGAATTGGAACCATTTTGGAACTGCTAAAAGGACTGTGTTGTAAACAGGAGGCAGGCGATGTCATTGTATTTAATTACAATGAAAATGTCTACAGACAATATTGTTATAGAGTATGGAATAAATGATATAATTGGCTTAAGACTAACAATAAAGAACAATAACTATCAGAAGAGAAAAATAGAAGTACAAAATTGAGATGTATCAAATGTGCAGAGTGGAATAAAAATGTATATAATATGAAGGTAGAAACGTATAATAGTAAAGAGATAGCTAAAATGTACAGTATAGTTCTCTATAGGGGGAAAAGGGGAAAAAAGAGGAGAGGAAAGGAAAAGGAAGGGAAGAAGATGGAGTAAAAGATTAAGATAAAGGGGAAGAAGAATAAAGTAATAACTGGAAGACCACTATGAAACAATGCTTAAATATGATAAGTTATTTATATGTTGTATGTTGTGTAAATGTCTAATATGTGTTCTAATAAAATTACAAATTTTTATTAAAAAAAAAAAAAGAAAATGTCTACAGACAAGAACAAGGTTCTTGAGTCCACCATGAGTCCACCATGAGTCCACCATGAGTGTTGTGACTCCGTTACCTGAGCCTGTGTCCTTGGCAGGAGAGGACTCCGAGAGTGAAGGAGAGGAGTTGGCAAGGCCTCCCTCTCCATGACCCTCCTCTTTGGCAATGCCTTCAGTGTCCGCCGAAGGGCAAGAGATAGGGCCGGGACCAAGCACGTCCACACAGCCACAGATGGACAGTGATGAGGGTAATGAGTCTTGGCTGGATCCACGCCAGCGTCGGAGAGATAAGCGCACGCAACAGAAGAGGAGGTGTGCCAGAGATAAGGCTGAGTCACTGGACCACACCCCACAGGGTATAAAAGGGAGCATGGTGGCCAGTCAAGCCTTGTGACGAACAAAGCTGAAAGCTTCCACGCCATTCTGCATTGCCAGACTTTTGCTATAGACTTTGCTGGATTATATTTGGACTCTGTAATTATTGAACATTTTACTTTGATGTACCAGAAGCGGAGAGAAGTTATCTCTTCCCTTCGTGAGTAATAAACTCTTGGCAGGCAGCCACTAGGTTGCTGCCAAGTTCCGTTATCATAAGGAAAAAGATTTTGTCGGCTGGTTTGGTTTTTAACTCTTGGACGTCTGTTTGTGTGTGTGCGTGTGGGACGGGGACAGAACAATGAGTCCATCTGTGTCCCTCATTGTGGCCAATCTCTATAGAAACCAACCTTCTCGGATGAGAAGCAAAACGTCTTCAAGGAAATACAAAGACAGTCCAGTTGCCTCTTTGAAAAAAAGCATCTTTGGAACCTGGATAACTGAAAATCTCCATAAGATTGTTAATAAAGTAAACATACTTGAAAGTTATAGTTTGTTTGAACATCAAATACTCAAAACATTAAGGGTGGATTCCAGGGTGGAATAATGTCAACAGTGGAAGGGGGGGAGGTGGCATCAGAGTAAAAGTTTGACCCACCTGTTTTTAGTCCTAAATTGGATTGACACCCTGAATCTCTATTTAATGTTTAGATTGCCTAGCTACCAATGACATTAGGTGCTCATTAAAGAAAATAGGAGGACTGAGTGAAGCAAGGGTTTAAATACAGGTGTGTGTTATATAAAGTGTAGTGTGTCTTTTGGTACACATTTAGAGAGAGGAAAAATACCTCTTGAGGAAAGAAAAGAAAAAGGTTGGAAAAGGTTGCCACTTTTCTAAAAAATCTGGCAAATTTCTACATGGCTCGGGCAATTTTCAAACAGAGCTAAATCAGTGCCTATTTCAAAGGCTTCCTTTCAATTGAATATGGGCATATATTGTTGCAGTCTAATTATTAAATATGGGGTGCTGCTTTTACTGTCTGAATTTAAGCACCTAAATCTCTTTTTAAAAAGAATATATTAAAGCTAGCTTCTGACCTTTATGGCTACAAAGAAAAGTCTAAAGATATGCAGGCAGTCTTTGAAAAGCTCATAAAACCAAGTTAGCCTTTGATAAGGTCGTTTTCAGTGTCCTACAGAAGTTCCTCTTCATTCTCCCGATTTGTAACTAACTCTCTCCTTGCTCTGCTAAAAAAAGAGAAAGAGAGAGAGAGAGAGGGAGAGAGAGAGAGAGAGGGAGATCATAGAAAAATTATCCCCAAATCTATAAAGGCTATAGTCAGAAATTTTTTTTAGCATAATTTATTCAGAAGATTAAAAAATGTTTCTTCCACCAGAGACAATTTTCTGTTTAGAGGTCAACCATTTTATCTAAAGTAATATTAAGCACAGTAAATTTTCAGGGGCCTTGCAGAAACCCAAAAGTAAGGCAATAGATTCAATAGAAATGCACAGGAGTGGGATTCAGCCGGTTCAGACCAATTCGGACGAACCAGTATTTGACGAACCAGGGCCCGCTCTGGCGCTATGCCGTCCTATTTAGCTGCACTTTTTAAGCCGTGCGCATGCGTGCAAGCGCGTGCACGAGCAAAGCGCACACATGGAAGGCGCGCACACTGTGGTAGGTTCTACTTACCTTTACTACTGGTTCACAATGGGATCGCGCGCATCCGCAGATCGCCGATGATGACATCCGGGGCGGTGGGCGGGGCCTCCCGCCGGTTTTACTACCGGTTCTTGCGAACCGGTCTGAACCGGGGGGCAACCCACCAGTGGCGCACACACTCACGTTTTCGATGCTGAGGTAAACCAGTTGTTAAACTGCTATCATGTCTCCCTCTGGAAGATATGATATGTCTTCATGTCTTTGTTAAACCACCTCTGGAAATGCACCATCTATGAAGGGGGAAAGATTTGCTTGATCGATTTGTACTTCTGGGATGCTCTATGCCAGGGGTATCAAACTCAAGGCCCGCGGGCCGGATCTGCCCCACAGGATGCTTAAATCTGGCCCATAGGGCCAGCCTGGAAATAGCAAAGGACCGGCCTGTGGTGGCTCTGCTACCAAAAATGGGGTGTGAGGGGATCCAGTTTTGACTGCCAGAGTGCTGCAGGAGGCCGTCCTTGACTCAGAAGGTTATAAAAGGGAGGAAAAGTCAAATATTTTGCCTTTCAGGCTTGCGGGATTCTGCTACTGTAGCCTATGTCAATCATTTATAATTCTAGTCTTCCTATGGAGTCAGTTTCTTGATCTGGTCTCTCTCTCTCTCATAGGGTGATCAAGTAGATCAAGTATGTATTTAAAAAAAAACAAAATCACAGAACTGTATGTCTCTCTATTTTTATAAGTGTATAAAAGCATGTGTACAGAAGTGCAGTCCCGTGTCATGCCTACCCCGGCCACGCCCACCATGGCCACGCCCACCATGGCCATGCCATGCCCAGCCCTCTGAGGTCAAATACAACTCTGATACGGCTCTCAATGAAATCGAGATTGACACCGCTGCTCCAGGGGTGGGTTCTACTTACCTTTACTACCAGTTCACTAAGAGGCCGTGCAAGACATCCGGGTCGGTGGGCGGAGCCTCCCGCCAGTTTTACTACTGGTTCTTGTGAACCGATCTGAACTGGGGGCAACCCCCACTGCCCTGCTTTATGCACACCAGCACGGATATCAAGTCCACTTGGATTTTTAAGGTTCTACCTTAGGCCCAGAACCTTAACTGCATAAATAATTTAGATGAAGAGATAAAAGGGGAATTCATCAAATTTGCAGATAATGCCAAATGGTGGGAATAGCCAACAGTCCAGAAGATAGGCTCAAGAAGATCTTGAAGGATCTTGAATACTGGGTCTTACCCAACAAAATGCTATTCTGTTGTGAGAAAAGATTTTACACTTAGGCAAAAAACAAACAAACAAACAAAGACAACCCCCAAATGCACAGGTATAGACCGGGGTGGGTTCTAAATTTTTTTACTACCGGTTCTGTGGGCATGGCTTATTTTTTGGGTGTGGCTTGGAGGTCATGTGACTAGGTGGGCATGGCTAGCTGGTCAGAGTCATTTCTGGAAGGTCCTCGCACTTACGACCAGTCCTCGCACTTACGACCCGACTCATTTGTTTGCTTTTAACACTGATTAGCTGTAGGACGGCCCTTTGAAGCCCCGCGGCAAGAGTTTAAACAGTTTTTTTCCCTCTAGTCATCAGCTGGGACTCAGGAGGCAGCAATAGATTGGGGGTGGGACCAAATAAAAGGTAAGAATAACCTGGGGGGGTGGGAGGGCAGGGGGGAGAACTAGTTCAGTGACGTCATATCGTCACCGCTACCAGCTTGGCCGAACCGGACCGAACTGGGAGGAACCCACCACTGGTATAGACTAGGTCAGGGATGGCTAACCTTTTTGTTGTCACGTGCATCTTATTGTTTCTTACATCTTAAAAGCATTCACACTGCAATTTTGGCTATGATTGGACTTCTCCTATAATAATGTGGCTAGTTGCTAGAAGCGGAAACTGAACAAGTGAAAAGCTGAATAAATATTTTCATGTACGCCTATACTCTAAACAGAAATGCACAGTTCTTCAGCCAGTCCTCCAGGGCCCCCCAAAAGATCTTACCAAATTGTAGTTTTTAATGTGAGAGAACAGAAAATCATTCAGTCCTTGACTGGGAAAGTAACCAAATGAAGCAGTATTAATTTTATTAACATGTAAATGAAATGCAGTCATCTTTAATTTCTTTTCCTAGCTGCATGCAAAGCTTTTTGGAGTGTACTTCTGCTCCAAGAGATCAGCCTTCAAGTATAACGTGAAGCTGGGAGTAGATGAATCTATCAGCTCTGCTTAAACACAACTTTGTTTAGATCCATTTTTACAACAGTTTGCAAACTCGTAAAAAAAAAAAGAGGGTAGCATATTTTAATGAATTTTATAAGCACATTTGGATTGGGCAAATGAGTCGTCTGATCTAGAGAGCAAAAGAATAATTACAGTTCAGTTCATGGGTTAGTTAGACAAGTGCAAATTCATACTATCTGCATCTCAACATTATATAAAGAGGTGTGGTGGCTCAGTGCCTTAATGATACTGGAGATGGTCTCTGCTCCAGCGGTTCAAGTCCTAGCACTGCATGAGAGGGTGAGCTCCCATCGCTTGCCTCAGCTCCTTTTGCAGTTTGAAAACATGTTTTATGCAAGTAGGTACCACTTTGTGGGGAGATGAGCTGGTGCTCTGTGCAGGCAGTTAGATTCCTGCCAGTTCTGAACCTTCCCTGTTGCAATGTAAAATACCTGTTTGTGAAGTGGTTCTGGTGGAGGGAGGGGGGCCTTGGATGAGGCTGCAAGAAGAGCTGCTAACCTTTTTTTCCAGTGTGAAGTGAGCTCACTCTCATGTGGCACACCATGAAGAGCACGCAAGCATGTACTTAACCGAGCTGGCCAACAGACAGCCAAACTACTACTCTGCAATAGCATTGTGGTCTCCTAGCTAATGTACCAGCCTAGCTAATGTAGCTAATTAGCCTAGGTAATGTACCTAGCTAATGTACCAGCCACAGTCCTTACAGATTACCAGCTGTTTGCAAGGAATATAAATCCTTCCATTCCCCACTATCTTGTCAGAGCTGAAGAAGCTTCTTGGTTGAGAAACGAAACATCTTCAAAAGAAAAAACAAGAAAGTCCACTTGCCTCCTGAAAAAAGCACCTTTGGGACAACCATGACCTGGATGACTGAGAATCTCTACAGACTTTATACAGATTAAAGAATCATCTTATTGTTTCTTACTGTCAACTCGCAAAACATCCCTGACCTGCTCTCGAGTTGCCATAGGTAAGGGGGATGGGAAACCAACGAAGCAACATGGCAGCGACAGACAGGAGCACATTCCAGACATATCTTTCTCAAGGCTGTCTCCCAGAGTTGTCAACAGCGGCCAGAGGGGAGTGGTCTCTACAACCCGCAAAGTTACTCCGTTGGTGAATGTGATTGATGACACACCCTGGAGGGGGAAAACAGGGTCATGATTAGGGCCATAAATTATGGGGAGTCAGAGTTGGCTTCATTTGGGTACATGTGGACATGGAGCTCCTAATAAATAACTGGATTATTTTTGAAGCTTGGCTCGAGGCTCATGATTTGATTAGGGCATCCGTTGGAACCCTGACACTTACATCTTAAAAAGCATTCACATTGCAACTCTGGCTATGCTTGGACTTGTCCTATCATAATGTGGCTAGTTGCTAGAAGCAGAAACTGAACAAGTGAAAAGCTGAATCATCATCATCATCTATTATAACATTATTATTACAGTTTGAATCTGGAAATGCGGATTGTGAAGAATCACATTTCCAGAGTTTGTGACCCCTGCTTGAAGATGCTTTCAAAGACTTGTCTATGGCTTTTATCAACTTCAGCTGAGGTACTGTTTCCCTTCCTACAAGTAAATAACCTTAAAATCAGGATGCAATGCAGGGTCGATTACGATCATACTGTCTATGAAGGGTTGCCATCACTCCTGCTTCTGAAAGTTCACTTGACACAGAAGTCAGAAATGAGTCTGGTCTTTGGAACCACTTAAAAAGGACCCCTGCGTGGGTCAAAAGCATAGTATTTTGACAAAATCCAATTTGGTCTAATGGTCAAGACACCAGACTAGAATGAATAAAACTTTATTATGGTCCTCGACCAGCAATAGACATACAACAAATTAAAAATAATACTGACATTAATCATGAATAGTAACATCCCTGTTATGTAAATACATAATCTCAAATCGTTAGGGTCATTCCCTAATTTACATGAGTGGAGAGCCGATAAGTATGTGAGTAAATGTATTTTTCCAATAATTGTTATAGATATCTCCAAAAAATTGGTTATATACTCTGGTTTCTCTTCAGATCGTATAAATCTTTCACCAGACTAGAAAACAAATGATGGAAAATTCTAGTCCCATCTTATCCATGGAAGTCGGGTGACTTTGGACCAATCACCAGGAGATAATGAGTTCTAGTCCCACCTTAGCCATGAAAGCCATCTGGGTAATTTGGGGCCAGTCCAGGGGTGAAATCCAGCAGGTTCTGACAGGTTCTGGAGAACCGGTAGTGGAAATTTTGAGCAGTTCGGAGAACCAGTAGCAGAAATTTTGAGTAGTTCAGAGAACCGGCAAATACCATGTCTGGCTGGCCCCAGAGTGGGGTGGGAATGGAGATTTTGCAATATCCTTCCCCTGCCATGCCCACCAAGTCACGCCCATCAAGCCACACCACACCACGCCCACCAAGCCACGCCCACAGAACCAGTAGTAAAATATTTGGATTTCACCACTGGGCCCTCAGTCACTCTCTCTATCACCCGCCCAATTCTCCTCATAAAGTTGTTGTTGTTTTTTGTTGTGAGAAAAATAGGAGGAGGAAGATGCATTGGATATGTTTGCTGCCTTGAGTTATTTGTGAAAATAAAAAGGCGGGATATAAATAAATGAATATTTTCTGAGGAAAAAATGCAACTTGATCAATATTCCCTTTAAATCCCCAAATGCCGAGAGTCCACACTACATGGGATAATGGTTCTATTTATGATCCCTCCTACATACATACACACTCACTAAGATCAAAGAAATTTTCATTGTATAGGAGCCTGCGGTTAAAAACCCCAACTCTTTGGGATGTATTCCAGAATGAGTTATTGGACCTAAATTCTCTCTCTCTCTCTCTCTCTTTTTTTTTTAAACATAAAGCTACCATGCCTATTTCTGCAGCTGTTACAAACTCATGAAAGATTTTAATATTAAATGGCATACTCAATGCATATAAATAAATCCAATCAACCACCCATCCATTGTAAATCTCATCTGATGTTGTTGGAAAGTCCTATGCAACCTTTTCCTAAAAGATCTGCATCATCGATAATATAATCCAAACCCCCCAACACATATTTGTCAAGTACTTGATGGTCTTGGAATCTCATCCTTAAAAAAAAAAAGATTCATTCTTCTTTTATGATCATCCAGGAGAGCTACACCGGAATTCATTTTTGCCTGTGATGTCCACTTCATTTTCCTTATCTACTATGGCAGTGTAAGCGCAGGTTAATTGTACGTGACCTCCAATTTTGCTCCCCACAGCTCTGTGCTTTCCCTCGGGGATTTAATGAAGGGGTTGTTGTTGTTTTTTAACTGACCTCATCAAATCTGAGTAAGACCACAACAAACTCCTAAATTCTCAAGACTTCATGCTTGTTTCAATAGATACGATCTCATTATCACTTTCATAATACTTCCATTGTATTACTTCCATTGTAATATTGTTTAGACAAATTAATTCATTTTGGACATCCCAGTTTCCATAATGTGGTTGTTTGTTTCCAAGGATTTTTGTTGCCACACTAATTGATGTGGAGTAGAACAACCTGGAGTAGCTCACTTCCTACAATCTGAAAAAGTGTATGTTAGTGACTTGTTAAATGAGTGGTGGGGCTAGAAACCAGGGAACTGTGAGTTAAATTTAAACTTACTGACAAAGAAATAAAAGGAGACTAGTAAAGCTATTTCAAACTGTTTAGCGATACCCTTCTGTGATTCGAACCTGGGGCTCTTGCATATTAGGCAGATATATTAACTTCTAGGCCACAGGCTCCCCTCCTCACTTTGTCGGCTGTGCCAGGGGGGAGATTAAGTGTTCTACTGGTGAGACTGAACAATCAGGGGACTGTGAGTTCTAGTTGTGCCTTCCATGGGCATGAAAGCCAGCTGAGTGACCTTCAGCCAGTCATTCTCTTTCAGCCCAACTCACCTCACAGGGTTGTTGTTGTTGTGTGGAAAATAAGAGGAGGAAGACGGGTTGCATATCTTTGCCATCTTGAGTTGTTTGTAAAAATAATTCAATACATGACCACAATTAAGCCCAAAATTTCTGTTGCTAATCAAGACAGTTGCTTCCACACATGTGCCAGGCCTTGAAAATATGGCTACATAGGACGGCATTACATCCGGGCAGGTGGGCGGGTGGGCCCACCTGCAGTCGCCGCTACCAGTTTGCTTGAACCGGTCCGAACTGGCTGAATACCACCTCTGATCCTTGCTGTTCAGAGAGGCAGCATCTCTCTTTTTTTCAGGTTTCCATACAATTCTCTGAAAAGATGCGGCTGCTTTAAGAGTTTAATAAAACAAGCTCCTTAAAGCAGCCACATACATACATACATACATACATACATATGTACTACATGCCGCTACCAATTTGCTTGAGCCGGTCCGAACTGGCTGAATACCACCTCTGATCCTTGCTGTTCAGAGAGGCAGCATCTCTCTTTTTTTCAGTTTCCATACAATTCTCTGAAAAGATGCGGCTGCTTTAAGAGTTTAATAAAACAAGCTCCTTAAAGCAGCCACATATATACATACATACATACATACATACATACATACATACATACATACATATGTACTACATGCCACTACCAATTTGCTTGAACCGGTCCGAACCGGCTGAATACCACCTCTGATCCTTACAATTCCATACAATTCTCTGAAAAGATGCAGCTGCTTTAAGAGTTTAATAAAACAAGCTACTTAAAGCAGCCACATATATACATGCATACATATATACATACATACATACATACATACATACATACATACATACATACATATGTGTTTTTCTGTTGAAGCACCTGGTCTACCTGAAGATGGGAGGGAGCATCCTGTTTCCCTTTCATGGTTCAGCTCCAATCCAGGAGCTCTCAGGCAGTCGCATTCACGACAAACCATTTTATACCAAATTTATATTTGCTGATAAAGAAATAAAGGGAGACTAGTGTAGATCTATTTCAAGCTATTTGGCTCTCATCAGCTAGCCCTTTATTTCTTTATCAGCAAATATAAATTTGGTATAAAATGGTTTGTCGTGAATGCGACTGCTTGAGGATTGGAGCTGAAAGGCAAAAGGGAAGCAGGATGCTCCTTCCCATATTTGGGTAGACTAAGTGCTTCAGCAGAAAAACAAGCTGGCTCAAGATGGTAAAGGGAGGAGAACATGTGGCTCAGAGGTTAATTCAACTGCCTAATATGCAGGCAGCCCAAGTTTGAATCCAAGTAAGGGTATGGCTAGCTGATGGGAGCTAAACAGCTTGAAATAGATCTATACTAGTCTCCCTTTATTTCTTTATCAGCAAATATAAATTTATATATATATATATATATATATATATATATATATATATATATATATATATATATATATATATATATATATCTTTTTTCTTTTTTCATAGGCTTTTATGTGCATATTCTCTCTAGCCAGGTTTTACCTATGTAAACTTAGTTGTTCTTCAGCCCTAGGTTCTGTGAAATCTCATTCACAAGTTCTTGGGCCCTTTTTCTGCTGACAAACTGCAACTCTGTGTTGCTTTCTGGGAGACCCAGATAGCTATTTCTACCTCTTAAGGCGTCATTCACAGAACCTAGGGCTGAAGAACAACTAAGTTTACATAGGTAAAACCTGGCTAGAGAGAATATGCACATAAAAGCCTATGAAAAAAGAAAAAAGATACATTATGCCTTTACAGGGAGGATAATTGGGAAGTGGGTGTGGCCCACTGATGACGCCTTAAGAGGTAGAAATAGCTATCTGGGTCTCCCAGAAAGCAACACAGAGTTGCAGTTTGTCAGCAGAAAAAGGGCCCAAGAACTTGTGAATGAGATTTCACAGAACCTAGGGCTGAAGAACAACTAAGTTTACATAGGTAAAACCTGGCTAGAGAGAATATGCATATATATATATGCATATATATATATATATATATATATATATATATATATATATATATATATATATCGCAGCTGTTTCTTCCTTTTGGAAAATACACACCTCCGCCCAATCAGAACACAGCCAAGCTCCCACTCAATCAGTTCACACCCCCACTGGCAGTTAAAAGGAAGAAACAGCTGCGATCACACACATTGCTCCTAGAAGCACGAAGCCGAGAACACCAGCCTGAAGATGACGAATGAGACTTCGTCGAAACGTTGCCAAGAAACCTCCAATTTTACGCGGGAGAAAACCCGAATAACCAAAGACCCATATATGTGTGTGTGTGTGTGTGTGTGTGTGTGTGTGTGTGTGTGTTGCAGACTTTGAAGAAGAGTAATCACACTTAAGTGTATTTATGTGTGACAATACCCTTAGAGCTTGACCTAGTTTCTCTTCATTATTCACAAATGCTAGCCTGTAGCTACATATATACTTGTCAAAGTACTGTAATTCTCAGCCTCTTGCAAGCCAACATCAAGGTTTTATGACATTTTGTCAAGAAAGAACCTCGGTTCCTTCTGCCTTGTACAATATCAATTTCCTTTTCTCTTTTATTCACTGCCAGCCTCTCTTTGCTGCTGCTTTGATGTCTCCGAGAAATATAGCAGTAAGTCAAAGGGCAATAACAGACAGAGATAAGATGTCTCATCAACAGCATGAAAGGTAAGATATATATATCTCCCTCCTTCAGTCCACAGTCATTCTTCACTCAAGTTTCGCTGTTGGAAAGAATAGAAGCCTCCCCTACATATTTCCCTTTTGACCTACAGGGTATGTGTAGATCTCTTGGCCACCATCCAGACAAGCTCATGAGCTGGATGAGATCACAAGCTAACAGTTCAGTGATACTTCAGAAGCCAGAAAGTGATTGGCAACTGGCCAGTAGCTCTGAGGCCCATGGTAGTCCAAGGATCAATATTTGCATTAATCGTCACTAAATTCAGAAAAATGATTCTCCCCCCTCGTCTGCCTGCATACATTTTCAGTAGAAACTTCAGCTGATGTTTTGCTATATCACTACTTCTATAGGACCTCTCAAATTAAGTTGGTGTTCCATATCCTCTCTAAATTCCCAAGGGGTTCTAATGTTACTTACATTATTTGCACAAGTAAGACAATTTATACCTCTCAATATTGCTTCGTTTTCTTACAGAACAGAGCAGAACAACATAGCATAGCATAGCATAGCATAGCATAGCATAGCATAGCATAGCATAGCTTAGAATAGAATAGAATAGAATAGAATAGAATAGAATAGAATAGAATAGAATAGAATAGAATAGAATAGAATAGAATTCTTAATTGGCCAGGTGTGATTGGACACACAAGGAATTTGTCTTTGGTGCATATGCTCTCAGTGTACATAAAAAGACAAGATCCATTCATCAAGAATCGTAAGGTACAACACTTAATGATAGTCTAGTCTAGTCTAGTCTAGTCTAGTCTAGTCTAGTCTAGAATAGAATAGAATAGAATAGAATAGAATAGAATAGAATAGAATAGAATAGAATAGAATAGAATAGAATAGAATAGAATTCTTTATTGGCCAAGTGTGATTGGACACACAAGGAATTTGTCTTTGGTGCATATGCTCTCAGTGTATATAAAAAGACAAGTTCCATTCATCAAGAATCGTAAGGTCCAACACTTAATGATAGTCATAGGGTACAAATAAGCAATCAAATCATACTAGGAAACAATCAATATAACTATAAATCATAAGGATTGAAGCAACAAAGTTACAGTCATGCAGTCATAAGTGGGAGGAGATGAGTGATAGGAACGATGAGAAGACTAATAGTATTAGTAATGCAGCATTAGTGAATAGTTTGACAGTGTTGAGGGAATTATTTGTTTAGTATTGTTGACATACGGTATTATCTGTAATTGCTACTGGTTGTATATTATTACTGTGATTTTCTTTTGGTCTATAATGACTATCGTAAACCAAACTCAAATACTTTAGCCACCTAATGAGAAGGAAGGACTCACTGGAGAAGAACCTAATACTGATAAAGATTGAGGGCAAAAGAAGAAGGGGATGGCAGACAATGAGGTGACTGGATGGAGTCACTGAAGCAGTAGGTGTGAGTTTAAATGGATACCAGGGGATGGTAGAGGACAGGAAGGCCTGGAGGAATGTTGTCCATGGGGTCACGATGGGTCGGACATGACTTCGTAACTAACAACAACAAGAACATAGCAAACCAATAAATCCATTTATCCTATTCTTAAACACGCATACTTGGGAATTGCCCAATCATTTAGGAGGCATACAAATTTAATAATCCTTCTATTTCACATGAGCATTCCAAATGTTCTCAGCTCCCAAGTGGGAGTATATTTCACTTTGAATATTGGGGAATATTTTCACTTTGGAAAAAAGCTGTCCCCTCATCCAGCCCATCTTTCAGGAATGACTGCCTATAACATCTTGATGTGCACTAACTTACCATTTATTGAACCCAAAGTGACACTCTCCTGTCTCTCTTGGGCTGGGATAGCACATCCCAAGATAAGTTCACATTCCTTATTTCTTAGAAAAACATCGCTAACCCATATGGTCCTGTAGCCAAGATCCTCAATATGAGATTTTTGAGAATATGAGATTTTTTTAGCAAGCAATATAGGAAGAACCGTACTATCCTAAAGATCGGTGAAGTCACTTCATTCCATGGTCAGGATTAATGCTGTAATCCCAACCCCATTTTTTGCATGCAACACACATTAATAAATGGGTGAAACTTCAGCTGTATAGCAGCAGCAATAGCACTTAGACTTATATACCGCTTTACAGTGCTTTACAGCCCTCTCTAAGCGGTTTACAGAGACAGCCTATTGCCCCTAACAATCTGGGTCCTCGTTTTACCGACCTCAGAAGGATGGAAGGCTGAATCGACTTTGAGCCTGGTGAGATTTGAACTGCTAAACTTCTGGGAGCCGGCAGTCAGCAGAAATAGCCCGCAGTACTGCATTCTAACCACTGTGCCACTGCTGATGGACACAATCAGTATCCAGTATGGACACAATCAGTATCTTGATGATTTTTGACAACCCCATTTCCCAAGATCAATGTCTTTGATCTCATCTGTTCTGATGTTCAACATCCTTCCTTATTAGAATTTAAAATAAAAGCTTTGGTCCAGATACTACCTTGAAAAATACCGTCAAAAGATTAGACTATCCTGAAGATTCAGGACATCATTGTACTCTTTATCTAATTGAGCTCTTGAAATCATGCCATTTTTGAGACCCCCTCACAAGGCAATCAAATCATGAGTTTCTACTTTTATGCCAGAAGCATTGAAGCCCCTTCAAATGAGATACATCACAACAGAATCAGCGGGGTGCAGAGAAAGGGGAAAACTTTAGACTAAGTGCAGGCATTTAGATATTAACAGATTTCAGATGCATAATTCATGTTGACAATGTGGATTTTACAATCTCATCATATTTTAGCAAATTAAGCAATACACCAAAATAGGTGATTGAGGGGGAGAAGGAAGGAAGGAAGGAAGGAAGGAAGGAAGGAAGGAAATGAATAGAAGAAAGGAGGGAGGGAGGGGAGGGAGGGAGGGAGGAAGGAAATGAATAGAAGGAGGGAGGAAGAAGGGAGGGAGGGAGGAAAAATAGAAGAAGGAAAGAGGGAGGAGGGAGGAGGGAGGAGGGAGGGAAGGAGGGAGGTAAGAAGGAAGGAGGGAGGGAGGGGTGGAGGAAGGAAAGAAGGAGAGAGGGAGGGGAGGAGGGAGGAAGGGAGGAAGGAAATGAATAAAAGGAGGAAGGAAGAAGGAAGAAGGGAGGAAGGAAGGAAAAATAGAAGAAGGAAAGAGGGAGGAGGGAGGAGGGAGGGAAGGAGGGAAGGAGGGAGGTAAGAAGGAAGGAGGGAGGGAGGGGTGGAGGAAGGAAGGAAGTAGGGAGGGAGGGGAGGAGGGAGGGAGGAAGGAAATGTATAGAAGAAGGAGGGAGGGAGGGAGGAAGGAAATGAATAGAAGAAGGAAGAAGGAAGGAGGAAGGGAGGGAAGAAAGAAAGGAAGAAAGGAGGGAAGGGGGGAGGGAGGGAAGGAAGGAAGGAAGAAGGAGGAGGGAGGGAGGGAGGGAGGGAGGGAGGGAGGGAGGGAGGAAGGAAGGAAGGAAGGAAGGAAGGAAGGAAGGAAGGAAGGAAGGAAGGGCTCAAAATACATGAATTGTGCATCCAATCCAACAGTGTACATAAAATGCATATTATTTTAACATTTCCGAAAAGGAAATCAATTAATTTAACCTATTTTCTTCTGTTCTACCATTTTAGCCATTAAAAAGGATAAAGGTTAACTATTGGTCAGTGCTTGCTGAAGGGAAATGTCTAGTGTTATCACCTTAATAAGCAAAAAGTCTATTTTGTGATGAATGCCAGGCGCACGAAAACAGGAAGCCAGGTGGTTGAAATGAACATAAAGGTTTATTGCATGCTGACACCCTCTACAATAATCTGAACTGCAGTCAAAGCAAACTGGCAGTAGATAAGAGTCCATGGAATTCAAGGTGGGGTGGACTTAGATCTCTTGTGGGTGCCAAGAGACTCAAGACTCTTGAGGACCCGGTTTGTGGGGGCAATAAACTGACTTTGTATAAAATAGAACACTGCTTGGGGGGGCCAAAAAGCCCTACTAAGCAGGTATATACAAAAGTATGAAGGCTATTGCTTAATGCTGTCAGGTTTTCAGTCCATCTTCAAATAAATTGCGTCTCAAACAAAGTCCTTTTTGAAACAAATTTCCATTTTATTTAGCATGGCAACTCCACACAGCCAGCACTGATGTGCTGGCCCAAAATCCCTCCTCTTCCTTCCCCCACTCCTCTGCATTCATTGGCCATCTTCCCAATCATTCACCCCTAATCTACTGCTCCAATTCAAAGAATTTCCCCCCTCCCATCCATCTCCTAGGGGACATTATCTCCAGCTAAAATAAGTAGGTGAAAGGCAACCGTCCCGTTGCAGACACTTTCGTTCTCCTTCTCATGTCAGCACTAGGATAAATGCATCTTGACGTGCTGACATATGCATTGTAAGCCACCATGAGTCTCCGGAGAAGGGCGGCATATAAATCGAACCAATAAATGAATAAATGAATAAATAAATAAATAAATAAATAAATAAATAAATAAATAAGACTAATGACTTGCTTGACTCCTCCCTTGGGCTCAGCCTGATCATCAGCCATATCTGTGGGCACGCGAGCATTGCCCTAGCTCAGCTCCAGCGCACATGCGTATGCCAGCCAGCTGATTTTCGGGCCTTCCAGGCCCACCGGAAGTCAGGAAACAGGCCATTTCTAGCCTCCGGAGGGCCTCCGGGGGAGTGGAGAAGGCCATTTTCACCCTCCCCAGGCTCCAAGAAAGCCTCTGGAGCTTGGGGAGAGTGAAAAACAGGCCTTCCAGGCCCACCGGAAGTCAGGAAACAGGCCATTTCTAGCCTCCGGAGGGCCTTCCGGGGAGTGGAGAAGGCCATTTTCGCCCTCCCCAGGCTCCAAGAAAGCCTCTGGAGCTTGGGGAGAGTGAAAAACAGGCCTTCCAGGCCCACCGGAAGTCAGGAAACGGGCTTCCGGGGGAGTGGAGAAGTCCATTTTCGCCCTCCCCAGGCTCCAAGAAAGCCTCTGGAGCTTGGGGAGAGTGAAAAACAGGCCTTCCAGGCCCACCGGAAGTCAGGAAACGGGCTTCTGGGGGAGTGGAGAAGGCCATTTTCGCCCTCCCCAGGCTCTAAGAAAGCCTCTGGAGCTTGGGGAGAGTGAAAAACAGGCCTTCCAGGCCCACTGGAAGTCAGGAAACAGGCCATTTCTGGCAGTGGTGAAATCTCCTGTGCTCCCCCCGCTTCTGGCGCACCACGGCAAAAAGGTTAGCCATCACTGTCCTATAATAAGCTTCCAAAAGTGATTAATGATCATTGTCGTAACATTTCTCATTAGAATTTAGTGGCATGAATAGAAAGCTTGCATTAGAGCTAAATAGATGTGAAATTAAAAATAAATGTTTTGTTTTTTTTAAAAGTGGAAATTTATGTTGAGAATGTCACAGTAAACTACAACCACAAAAAAAGGATGAACACAGATAAAGAGATTTGGTTAAATAATTGAGCTCTCAAAAATCTAAAGTTGCCTCCAGATAGTTAAATACTGAATAACTGCAGGCTTCTGGGGTGAAATCAAATCACATCATTTTGAAAAAAAAAGGGCTCAAATTGTGGGGGGGAAATCATCAAAAATGTATTTCATGTGTGACATTAAAAGCGAATGCTAAATAATAAGTACCGAAAAGTGACATTGGTCCAAAAACAGACCGTTATGAATCAAGGCCCATGTGGTACTATTGATTCCTATCAAACTAAATTTCACATATCACAAACTAACTGCCAAAATAATCAAAAGCCAAAATGTTCCATGTAGGTTCCAAGGTGGGAAAGTGCACAGAAGCTTCAAATTCTGACAGGTACGGATGAAGTTACTTTGATTATGGTCTCCCCTGTAAAAATTGACAACGCTTCAACAGTTCCTTGTAAATCGGTGACAGTTCTCATTTTTATCCTCTGTCTGAGGCATCCCTCTTTCTTTTGGGCCCAGGAAAGATAAGACGAGCTTGCATTTGAAAATTGTGTTTAAGATGGATGTGCTTTACTGGCTGTTCTTTAAAGACTGGTAGTATAGTGGTCTAAAGCACCCTGTTATTAAGAACAGCTGCCTGCAATTACTGCAGGTTCGAATCTCGCCAAGGCTGAAGGTTGACTCAGCCTTCCATCCTTTCAAAGGTAGGTGAAATGAGGACCCAGGTTGTGGGGGCAATAAGCTGACTTTGTATAAATATACAAAAGGATGAAGGCTATTGCTTAGCGCATTGTAAGCCGCCCTGAGTCTCCGGAGAAGGGCGGCATATAAATCAAATTAAAAAAAAAAAAAAGACTCCTGAGAAATACAAAATCTTTACAGTGAGAACAGATGCACCTGGTCTCTCGTGCACCTAAATGCAGAGGTGGTATTCAGCCGGTTTGGACCGGTTCAAGTGAACCGGTAGCAGAAATTGTGGGTGGGTGGGTGGCTCTATACCGTCCTATTTTTGAGACCGGGCAAATGCGTGGAAGGTGCATGCCCACGAGCAAAGCTCATGTGTGGAAGGCCAGGCGCATGCATAGAAGGCGCAAACATGAAGCGAGCGTGCGCGCAGGTGGCGAACCGGTGGTAAAAAAATGTGAAACCCACAGCTTCCTAAATGTAAATACTTTTAGGCACATGGAGAGGAAAGCACAGAGTAATATTCAGGTTTGCCAGTGGAACATACAAAGATCCAGGTCTATAGAGCCTACGTCTTGAGTACACTCTTGTACTGCAGTCAGTCTTGGACCCACTACGCACGGCAGGAGAGAAAGTTGAACACCTTTCATATGCGCTGTCTCCGACATATTCTTGGCATCACCTGGCAGGACAAAGTTCCAAATAGCGCAGTCTTGGAACGTGCTAGAATTTCTAGCATGTATACACTATTGAAACAGCGACGTCTACGCTGGCTGGGGCATGTCGTGAGAATGGTTGATGGTCGGATTCCGAAAGATCTCCTGTCTGGAGAATTAGTGCAGGGAAAGCGCCTCAGAGGGAGACCACAGCTGCAATATAAGGATATCTGCAAGAGGGACCTAAAGGCCCTGGGAATGGACATTAACAACTGGGAAACCTTGACGTCCGATTGTTCAGCTTGGAGGCTAAAGACGCAGCATGGCCTTCTCCAATTCGAAGAGACACTTGTTCGGCAGGCTGAGGCAAAGAGGCAGTCTTGGAACCAGCAAAATCTGGGGGCTGGGCAGGGGACAAAATGTATCTGCCCTTAATGTGGAAGGGATTGCCACACTCGAATCAGCCTTTTTAGTCAGACTAGATGCTGTTCTTTCCAGAGCACGATATCATAGTCTCTTGAGACTGAAGGATGCCAATGGCAATGGGACAGCAGAACATATGGTAGATGAGACAGAGTCATTCTGAATCTCTATTTATGGGTTGGGATTGTACTCTTCCAGCAAATAGCCAAAAGGACAAACATTGTGCAGGCTATTAGAGATTTAATGCATACTGCACAGAGAAGTCCTCAAAGAAATGAACCACATTTCAGGCCACTTAGTTCTATGAACTCAGTTAGTGAGGCTCCTTTAGGTCAAGCCAATATAGAAAACGATATAAACAACCGTTAAGCTACCCTGGAGATAAGATGATTAAGCCAGCCAAGATCAGAAAAGTACAAATTTTTCTTTTGCCTTTATTGTGAATCGTGAGATTAAAATGCAGTTGCGATCAGAAGGCGAAATATGAAATGAAATTAAAGCAAAATATATATATATGAAATATTAATGTAAGGCAATTTAGCCACCAGCTAATATTAGCCTAACTGTAACCATGGTTGCTGTATAGCATAAGCCTTTGAAGGCACATATCCTAGAGACATGCATTGAGTAGACAGATAGG
The DNA here is from genome assembly GCF_059756535.1 of Pantherophis guttatus. Lineage (NCBI taxonomy): Eukaryota > Metazoa > Chordata > Lepidosauria > Squamata > Colubridae > Pantherophis > Pantherophis guttatus. The sequence continues at coordinate 73,827,306 of NC_142070.1, read as the reverse complement.
GTGACCCTTACAGCCTGCTTGCCAGGCTCCCCCAGGGCACTGCCACCCTGAATAAGTTGCTGGAAACAGAGGGATTGTCAGAGAAAAGCTCATTGGGAAGGCTGCATAATGCTAAATGTAATGATGCTCTCACTGAAGATAGCAGAAAATTCCGTCCTCTTCTATTCCACCTGGCCTAGAAGCAATTTAGATGCTGTTGTCCCCAATTCGGGTCTGAGCCTGGTGCCAAAGCTGATGAAGAACACCTAATATGAGGTGCAGGTTTTGTTGCCTTTTATTGAAGCCCTTCGGCAAAAAAGGTCCCACCCAGCAAAATGCTAGGACCCAGAACAAAAGATTCAACAAGCTTTTATACAGTTTTTTTCAAGGCAGGATAAACAAGCATTGTCTATTAGGCATTCTGAAAATTATCTAAAGGGTCCTTTATTGGCTCTATGCCCATGATGGTGAACCTATGGCACGCTTGCCACAGGTGGCACTTGTAGCCATATCAGTGGGCACGCCAGCTCAGCTCTGGTGCGTATGCTGATTTTTGGGCCTTCTGGGCCCACCAGAAGTAGGGAAACAGACTATTTCCTGCCTCCAGAGGGCCTGGGGAGGGGGAAGACCCATTTTTCTTTCTCACCTGGCTCCAATTCCTCTCTATGTATCTGGGGAGGGCGAAAACAGCCTTCCCCACTGCTTCGGAGGCCCTCCGGAGGCCTGAAACAGCCCATTTCCCAAATCCCGGTGGGATAGGAAGTGACTTTTTTGCTGTCCCCAGCCTCCAGAGCCTCTCTAGGAGTCTAGAGCATGAATGTGTTTAAATATTTTCGGGGAAGCCTTATTTTCAGGGGGGAATTATTTTTTTAGTGCATGCGCTCAAAAGCCCGATTGGGCTTATTATCAGGGGATGTCTTATTTTAGGGGAAACAGGGTACTTATGGCCAGTGGTGAAATCCAAATATTTTACTACCAGTTCTGTGGGCGTGGCTTGGTGGGCGTGATGTGGCTTGTTGAGTGTGGCTTGGTGGGCGTGGCAGGGGAAGTATACTCCAAAATTTCCATTCCCACTCCACTCCAGGGAAAGGATACTGCAAAATCTCCATTTCCACCCCCTCTAAGGCCAGCCAGAGGTGATATTTTCCGGTTCTCCAAACTACTCAAAATTTCCACTACCATTTCTCCAGAACCTGTCAGAACCTGCTGGATTTCACCCCTGCTTATGGCCCGTTCACTAGCATATCTCCCAGACATTAAGCACATTGCTGAAATATGCAACGACACCAAAACAATACTGAAAGGCAAATGGAGGGATGAATATTTCCTGGTCAAAATCAGAAACACTAAGATCTACACAGTGATACCCAGCACTGCTTCAAAACTCATCAAATTTGGCACTCAATACATTTTGACATGAACATTTTATCCCACTACTCGGCGTTTGTTTAGTATTTGATGCACTGTGATAGTCAAAAGGGGATGGCTATGGAGAATGGACAGGAAGTCAGCTATGCTGAGAAAATCACTGCAAAAGGAAGAGGACAGCCATAGAGGGTAGACAGGAAGTCGACTATTCTGGGAAAGTCACTGACATAGGAAAAGGGACAGACAGCAAGTTATTCCTGCTTGAAACAAAGGGTCACATGGTAAATCATGTGGTTTGTTTGGGACTCGTCCTTTTTAGTATTCATCGCATCTCCTGGAACCAATTAATGATGTATACTCGGGTACCACTGTACCAGGGGTGAAATCCAGCAGGTTCTGGAGAATCGGTAGTAGACATTTTGAGCAGTTCGGAGAACCGGTAGCGGAAATTTTGAGTAGTTCAGAGAACCAGCCAATACCACCTCTGGCTGGCCCCAGAGTGGAATGGGAATGGAGATTTTGCAATATCCTTCCCCTGGAGTGGGGTGGGAATGGAGATTTTGCAGTATCCTTCCCCTGCCATGCCCACCAAGCCACACCGCGCCCACCTAGCCATGCCCACAGAACCGGTAGTAAAAAAAATTAGATTTCTTCACAATTCTACACTTCAATCATCATCAGCAAGAGCCTGGTGGCACAGCAGACTAATAGCCTGTTATTAACATTCAGCTGCCTGCAATTACTGTAAATTCAAATCTCACCAGGCTCAAGGTTGACTCAGCCTTCCATCCTTTCTAAGGTAGGTAAATTGAGGACCCAGTTTGTGGGGGCAATAAGCTGACTTTGTATAAAATATACAAAAGTATGAAGGCTATTGCTTAACGCATTGTAAGCTTCCCTGAGTCTCCAGAGAAGGGCGGCATATAAATCAAATTAAAATAAATAAATAAATAAATAAATAAATAAATAAATAAATAAATAAATAAATAAATAAATAAGTTTTTAATTGGCTGTACACTGCCCCGAGTCCTTCGGGAGGAGGGCGGTATATAAATAAAATTATTATTATTATTATTATTATTATTATTATTATTATTATTATTATTATTATTATTATTATTATTATTATTATTATTATTATTGTTGTTATTGTTATTGTTATTATTACCTGTTTTCAAAAAGCAGGACCATAAATTTGATTTGCAACCTGCTTTTCCTCTGCAGGCTTCAGAACTGTGGTTTAGCGTTACTCTCTTCCGTCTTGCTTGCCAGCCCAATTCTATATTGTTTCGGCTACAAAATACCTTTCTCCTTAGTTACTGCATGAACTAAGGCCCAACTCATCCCTTGGAAACTCATTGGAAGCTCATTTCCATCCATTTCCAGCAGGTAATCAAATCTTTTAAGAATCTGTTCAATACACTGACAACATTAATCCTGCTGCCAATATTAGTTATCCGAACATCAATTCTGAGGCAGGAGTTTTGGGTGAAAATCTGGCCAGCATATAAGATATAAATGTTGCGGGAATGAATGAGAATGAACTATGGCATTTCAGAATCTAGCTAGGTGGGGAAGTCAACATTATTTTCAGGACCCCATTACCCAAAGGACAATTTCTTTCAACTGTAAAACAAACATACATTGGGGAATTCATCTTAAAATCAAAAGAGGCCATTTTGCTCTCTTTTATTATTATTATTATTATTATTATTATTATTTATTAGATTTCTATACCGCCCTACTCCCGAAGGACTCAGGGCGGTGCACAGCCAAACAATAAAAAACACATACAATACAAAATTTAAAAAATAGAATAAAATCAAATTAAATAATTTTGGCCCCGACAAATTTAAAACCCCAAACTTTTAAAACCAATTTAAAATTGAATATATAAATACTAAAAAATATTTAAAATTTTAAAAATCTTTTATAAAAGAGGGGGAAAATTAGGCCAGGCCGGCCTGGTGAAATAGTAAGGTCTTTAAGGCGCGGCGGAAGGTGCGCAGATCCGGGATCCTCCGTATCTCTGGGGGGAGCTCGTTCCAGATAGTAGGTGCCCCCACAGAGAAGGCTCTCCCCCTGGGGGCCGCCAGTCGGCATTGTTTGGCTGACGGCACCCGGAGGAGCCCCTCTCTATGGGAGCGTACCGGCCGGTGGGAGGCTATTGGTGGTAGTAGGCGGTCCCGCAAGTACCCGGGTCCTAAGCCATGGAGCGCTTTAAAGGTGGTAACCAAAACCTTGAAGCGCACCCGGAAGACCACCGGGAGCCAGTGCAGCTCGCGCAGGAGAGGTGTTACATGGGAACGCCATGTCGCTCCCATTACCACCCGCGCGGCCGCACTCTGCGCCAGTTGGAGCCTCCGGGTGCTCTTGAGTATTCAACAAGGGAAAATGCTTCAGACTCTTCGGTAAACCGTGAATTTACAATTGCTGTAGTTGAACTTCTCAGAGATACACTAAAACCAAATAAATAAATAAAAACAATGCAGCAAGAGTTCAAGTACCCTTTAGGTGGATTTCCATGAAGGAATATCTTACCAGATCATCAAAAAAAGGAAAGACAATGATTACCACAGTAGGATCAAAACCCTGTCCCTCTTTTTCATTCAACGTTCAATGTTTTATCGTTTTCAAAAAAGGCATATACCATCAGTGGTGGGATTCAGATAATTTAACAATCAGTTCTTTGCCCTAATGACTGGCTGGGTGGGCATGGCCATGATGGGCGTGGCCAGGGTCTGTGACAGGCAGCACTTGGCCGCCTGCACCCCCCTGGGAGCAAAAATGGGCCACAGGGGCTGCTCCCCCGTGCCGTATTTTGGGCCTAGTAGGCCTCCCTGCAGCCTCCTGGGAGCAAAAACGGGCCACGGGGGGGGAGGCATATCACCCCCATCCCCCCACACCCCATTTTGGGCCTAGTAGGCATCCCTGCACTTACCTGGGAGCCAAAACAGGGCGCATGGGGACTCCTGGAAGGGGCAGGGAGGGGAGGGGCCATCCAGCAATTTAACAACCGGTTTGCCCAAACTGGCCCGAACCCTCTGAATCCAACCACTGATATACCATAACCCTAAATTCAACCCTAAGATAGAAAAAGGCTCTACTCTTTTACCATTTTGTGTGTGTGTGTGTGTGTGTGTGTGTGTGTGTGTGAGAGAGAGAGAGAGAGAGAGAGAGAGAGAGAGACAGAGAGACAGAGAGACAGAGAGAGAGAGACAGAGAGAGACAGAGAGAGAGAGACAGAGAGAGACAGAGAGAGACAGAGAGAGAGAGATCAGAGACAGAGACAGACAGAGACACAGAGACAGAGACAGAGAGAGAGAGAGAGAGAAAGAGACCAGAGACAGAGAGAGAGAGAGAGAGAGAGAGAGAGAGACAGAGACAGAGACAGAGAGAGAGATCGAGATCAGAGACAGAGACAGACACACAGAGAGAGATCAGAGACAGAGACAGACAGAGAGACAGAGACAGAGAGACCAGAGACAGAGAGAGAGAGAGAGAGAGAGAGAGAGACCAGAGACAGAGACAGAGACAGACAGACAGACAGACAGAGAGACAGAGAGACACAGAGAGACACAGAGAGACAGAGACAGAGAGACCAGAGACAGACAGACAGAGAGAGAGAGAGAGACCAGAGACAGAGACAGACAGACAGACAGAGAGAGAGAGACCAGAGACAGAGACAGACAGACAGACAGAGAGAGATCAGAGACAGAGACAGACAGAGAGAGAGAGAGATCAGAGACAGAGACAGACAGAGAGACAGAGACAGAGAGACCAGAGACAGACAGAGAGAGAGAGAGAGAGACCAGAGACAGAGACAGAGACAGAGACAGACAGACAGAGAGACAGAGAGACAAAGAGAGACAGAGACAGAGAGACAGAGACAGAGACACAGAGAGTGAGAGACTGATTCTTGGCTGGGATTGCTCCAACTCTTAATATTTATTTATTTATTTATTTATTTATTTATTTATTTATTTATTTATTTATTTATTTATTTTTGGATTTGTATACCGCCCTTCTCCCTGAGGACTCAGGGCGGTGAACAGCCAAATAAAAACATCAAATACAAATATTAAAACACATTTAAAAAATATATATAGATTTGGCCCCATTAATTAAAATGATAAACAAAACAAAATAATTAAAAAACCCTTAAAAAGAAATTAAGCCAGCCCGGCTTGTTGAAAAAAGAAAGTTTTAAGGGCACGGCGGAAGGCACTGAGGTCAATAAAGGGAACATTTAGTTAAAACCAGCGTGCTGGTCTTGTTTGGGAGCCAGGTCAGAACAAGGTCGTTCTCAATTAACAACAGTTTTTTCAGGGAGCATTCAAAGTTACAACAGCATTAATTAATCAATCCATCTAGAACGGATAAATTCTCTCCCCCTGAAGACCTCACCTCCCATTTCATACTGTGAATATCACTTTTCCCTCAGGTCACAAGCATTATGCTTATTGACTTCCCAATACAACATTCATTTAGTGACTGTTCAAAGTTAAAACGGCATTGAAAAAAAATGACTTAGGGCCACTTTTCACACTTATGACCATTGCGGCAACCCCCATGGTCACATGACCAAAATTCAAGGGTTTGGCAGCTGACTCATATTTATGATGGTTGCAGTGTCCTAGGCAGGGGTGAAATCCAGCAGGTTCTGACAGGTTCTGGAGAACCGGTAGCGGAAATTTTCAGCGGTTCAGAGAACAGGTAGTGGAAATTTTGACTAGTTCGGAGAACCGGCAAATCCCACCTCTGGCTGGCTCCAGAGTGAAGTGGGAATGGAGATTTTGCAATATCCTTCCCCCAGGAGTGGGGAGGGAACGGGGATTTTACAGTATCCTTCCCCTGTCATGCCCACCAAGCCACGCCCACCAAGCCACACCATGCTCACCAAGCCACGCCCACAGAACTGGTCCCAGGGTCATGTGATCATTTTTTATGATTTTCTGACAAGCAAGTCAACGGGGGAAGCCAGACTCACTTCACAACCTGTCGTGATTCACGTAGCAAATGTGGCAAGGAAGGTTGTAAGATGGGACAAAACCAACTTCATAAATGTCTTGCTTAGCAGCATAAAATTTGAGCCCAATCGTAGCTGTAAGTTGAGGACTACCTGTCTTTTAAATGCTAAACTTCCAGATACCCTGCTTCCCTGAAAATAAGACATCCCCTGATAATAAGCCTAATCAGGCTTTTGAGCGCATGCACTAAAATAAGCCCCTCCAGAAAATAAGCCCTCCCCGAAAATATTTAAATGTATGCACAGCCGATCCCCGCCATTTCCTCTGGTTAGGGTTAGGGAGACAGAGCTGGAAATCAGGTAAGATGGCAAGAGGAACCCCATCTTGCTCCAAAATAATAAGAACTCCCCAAAATTAAGGCCAAGAGCTTATTTCAGGGATCAAAAAAATATAAGACAGGGTCTTATTTTCGGGGAAACACGGTAGAATACACATAATAGATTCCCCAGATGATAAATATAGGAACAAAATGGAACATTGCATTGATTTTCACCTTTCCCTGCTAAATGAGCCAATGGAATCATATAACATGTATTGTTTTGGACAAGACAATAATGCCTCCTTAAAGGAGACAGACTGCCTTAATGAATTGCGGCAACAATGCTGTTCTTTTAATAGTGCCTATATAAAATTTATTAATTGCCAGCACAATGACTAATACGAAACGGATATAGCTAATGGTAGCCGTATCTCATCGCACCACACTCTTCTCCTGACACCTTAATAGTGACTCCCACTACATTATTCAACAGAGAAGTCACTAATTATTTGCATCTCAGACTGCAAAATGTTTTTGTGATGTCAGTTTTCTAACTTTTCTCTCTTCTGGCGCAAAACAGAGAGTCTTGCTGAATGCCTATGGAAACTTTAATAAGTAAACGAACGCCTTAACGTTTGGGGTTCCCTTCGTGAAACGAACTCCTATAAAAATGTTCACAGAGGTGGCAGAATTTGTATTTTAAAACCTTTCTCCTAAAGGGGTCCCCAGAGGGACAGAGCTTTAGACGTGAATAAATTTCTTGAACATTGTTTTTGTATTTTCCCCTGACAAATATACCGCGACCGATTTCTGCACGTTAGACGTTGCAACTGATACATTCGGGTTTTACTTTACCGAATAAGAAATTACATTCAAAATTAACCTCCACTTTTCAATAGCAGAATTTTTGCCGTCGGCAATGTTGCTTTCCTCCATCTAGGGATCAGAAAGGGCATCCAGCCAGTAAATGCACAACTCCATTCAGTCATACTGACCCCAGCCCGAATCAAGGGACAGGGTTGTAAAAAGAAAAATATATCTATAATATTGTTTTCCCAGCTGTCTATAGTCTTTGTCCATTCTCGGTGTTTTAAATGGTGAGGACAGGGGTGAAATCCAGCAGGTTCTGACAGGTTCTAAAGAACCGGTAGCGGAAATTTTGAGCAGTTCGAAGAACCGGTAGTGGAAATTTTGAGTAGTTTGGAGAACCAGCAAATACCACCTCTGGCTGGCCCCAAAGTGGGGTGGGAATGGAGATTTTGCAGTATCCTTCCCCTGTCATGCTCACCAAGCCACGCCCACCAAGCCACACCACACCACGCCTACAAAGACACGCCCACAGAACCAGTAGTAAAAAAAATTTGGATTTCACGACTGGTGAGGAGATGTTTTCGATAAATTTTGCTGAAGAGGTTGTAGAAAAAATGCTTTTAAAAGCCTCTGACGATCCCAGCTGAGCCGCGCGATCATCGGAGGCTTTTTTTTTTACTTTTAAAAGCATTTTTTTTCAGCTGAAGAGGTTGTAGAAAAAATGCTTTTAATTTTTTTAAAAAAATAGCCTCTGATGATTGTGTGGCTCAGCTGGGCATGGGGGGGGGCAGGGATTTTTTCTATCGGTTCTCTGAACCACCTGCAGCCATCGCTACCGGATTGGGCAATCCAGTCTGAACCAGGAGTATTTCACCCCTGATTCGCCATCATGGACCTAAAGAGTCATGGCAACTAGACTTCTTTTCTTTTTTGATTTCACTGCTTATCCAAGTAACTTCTTCAGACTGAGCAGCAAAACGTTTCAAGTCAACAAGAAAAGAAGTCCAGTTGCCATGACCCAACTTCCAGACATGGATGACTGAGAATCTTCACCAACGTGACCTAGGCTTCGTCAGCCTGAGATGAAAATTACATTAGGGATTGTCTCCCCCAACAATGATTTGAACAAGGACATCCTCCTTCCTTGGGTCATCATACTGAACTTGAAGGCAAGAAGTGAAGTCAGTCAGATTTCTAACAACTTTGAATAGGGATGTGCTTGAAAAGAATAAGGTATTTACTAAAGGAGTAGAATCAAAGAGGGGGGGAATTTACTGTGAAAGGAAAATCTGTGTTGTAGAAACTGCTTCTGGGCACAGATCTTTCAAGGTTAAGATACGAGACTCTGAGGAGCTGATTGGAAAAGGAATATGGGGATGCAAATGATAAAGGGAGAATTGAAGGATGTAATGGAACATGAGATGGGAAGTGATGGGAGACAACTTGGAGCAAATGGGCTCTATTTTTTTTCCTTCCTTCCTTCCTTCCTTCCTCCCTCCCTCCCTCCCTCCCTCCCTTCCTTCCTTCTTTCCTTCCTTCCTTCCTTCCTACCTTCCTTCCTTCCTTCCTTCCTTCCTTCCTTCCTTCCTATCTCCCCTTCCTTCCTATCTCTTCTTCCTTCCTATCTCTTCTTCCTTTCCTCCTTCCTTCCCTCCCTCCCTATCTCTTCTTCCTCCCTTCCCTTCCCTTCCCTCCCTCCCTCCCTCCTTCCTATCCCTCCCTCCCTCCCTCCCTTCCTATCCCTTCCCTTCCTTCCTTCCTTCCTTCCTTCCTAATAAACTAGAGCAATGGCTGTCATTAAGTCAACTGGTATATATTTGGAGAGAAAATTTTCATATTGCAAGCTTCATAAGTGAAGGGAAAATTTTCCTCAGTCCTGACAGACTAGCTCAATCACTTTCCAAAATCCAGTGTTTTTATTCAAGAACATGAAAGGAAGGGATGTCTTTAATCTTTGAGGACACAAATTTGTTCCCTCCAGGAAAAGTTCCTCTTGAGGTTATTTGGGTTCCCCCCCCCTCTCTCAAACCACATTACTATCATTCTTTCCATCCTAGAAAGACATTGGCTCTTTTTGACCTTAAACAACGGCATATACACATCGCCTTTCTCTGTGACACAGAAAGAGACAGTTTTTATGCCTCTGCTTTCTTAGGAAATCTCCCAAGGAAGTCACAGCTGCTTCATTATTTTTATGAGATCTCATTTCACGCTCAACTGTATAGGCACTCTGCCTCCTAAGATAACTGTGTTAGTCTCAAGAGAACTGCGCACACGCATTGCTCAAGATATCGACTGGAAGAGACCTTCCAGGCAATTTAAATAAGTCATCTTCAGATATTGCATTTCTCCTGGGCTCCTTTGCCATCTCTATTATCAACCTGTTCTACTACATCCAGAGATAGATGTCATATATCTTCCCAGAAAAATTGAGGATGGGATAGAGGGAAGCAGAGCTGACTGAGAAAAGAGAGAGAGAGAGAAAAAAAAACCAGAATCCAGAAAATCAGAACCAGTAACAAGTTCACGGAGGCATCCTTTGCTCTTAAATTACTTTCTGTCCCTTGGCCAGAGCTGAGCATCGAGTTCCAGATCACATTTTTGGGGGGATGGCATTTCTCAAATTCTTGATCTTACATTCACTGAAGGGCAGATGACTTTCTAAAATTAAGAGGACAGACCTGAAAAGGTTTCACTGAGTAGATTCCATGTGAGGGTAATGTAGCCTTGTTTAAGGGGCAGGGGTGGGCTTGAAAAATTTTAGCAAGGGGTTCTCTGCCTGGTTGCTGAGTGGGTGTGGCCATGGTGGGTATGGCCTAGTCGGCCTCTTGCACCACGGCAGGGTGGGACTTTTTTATTTATGTATTTATGTATTTTAATTTTTATACCGCCCTTCTCCCGAAGGACTCAAGGCGGTGCACAGCCAACACTAAAACACACATATACAAAATTTAAAAGCAGTTTAAAAATATATTAAATAATTTGGCCCCAGTCTTATTAAAAACTAAAAGAACCATTAAAAAATCATGTTTAGGCCAGCCCAGCTTGTAGGAACAATAAGGTCTTGAGGGCACGGCGAAAGGCACGTAGGTCAGGGATCATCCTATTCTGTCCCCATCTCACACACGCACACAAACAGTCAGCCAGGGGTTAAATAAAACTTGCAGACAATAAATTCCTTTGATAACAGGATTGGCAGCAACCCAGTAGCTGCTTGCCAAGAACTTTACTCACAGAGGGAGGTGTTCCTCCTCCGTCAGATAAACCAAAACAAATACACAAAGCCACAGAATTGTCAAGTCCAGTCCATATTAAATCCAAGGCAGGCAGATAACGTAGTTTCAGAGATACAATGCGACTCGCTAATTGTTTAGTTTTGTCCGTCACAGAGCCTGAATGGCCACCACACCCCCTTTTATCCCCTGTGGGGTGTGGTCCAGTGACTCAGCTTAATTTCTGGCATGCCTCCTTTTCTGCTGCATGCGCTTGTCTCTCTGACGCTGGTGTGGATCCAGCCAAGACTTATCTTCATCACTGTCTGACTGCGACTGCTCGGCGATACCTGGCTCCTGGCCAATCTCTTCTCCTTCGGGAGATACCTGAGGCATTGCCAGAGAGGAGGGTCCTGGAGAGGGAGGCCTGGCCAACTCCTCTCCTTCACTTTCGGAGCCTTCTCCCTCTGATAAAACAGGCTCGGGGGTCGGAATCACAACACATCCGTATCTCCAGGGGCAATTCATTCCAGAGGGCAGGTGCCCCCACAAAGAAGGCTCTCCCCCTGGGGGTCACCAGTCAACATTGTTTGACTGACGGCACCCTGAGGAGTCTCTCTCTGTGGGAACGTATTGGCCAGTGGGAGGCTATCGGTAGCAGATTGCTCTCCCTGGGCTCTCCCTGGGCTCCAGAGTCTTTCCTCAAGCCTCTGGGAGGGTGAAAATGGCCTCCCCATGCTCCGGAGGCCCTCCAGAGGCTCATTTCTGGCCTTCCTGAACTTCAGTAGGCCCATTTTTGCCCTCCCTGAGCCTCCACATGTGCCCTGCACTTACCTGCATCTAAAACGGGCCACGTGGAGACTCCTGGGAGGGGTGGGGTGGGCAGGGCCGGGCCAGCCATGAATGGGATTTGGGGGTTCCCTGAACTGAACAGAATCATAGCTAGAGGTTCTCCCGAACCCCTGCAAACCCCCAGCAGCCCACCCCTGTTAAGGGGGATCTAGAAGTGGATCCCCTCCAGCAGTGTGCTGCAGCTGTTTAAAAAAGCCAAAACAGTCCTAGGCTGCATTCACAGAGGGATAGAATCAAGATCATGTGAAGTGTTAATATCACTTTAAAATGTCTTGGTAAGGCCACGCTTGGAATACTGCATTCAGTTTTGGTCGCACGTTATACAAAAAGATGTTGAGACTCTAGGAAGAGTGCAGAGAAGAGCAACAAAGATGATTTTAGTGGGCTGGAGGCTAAAACATATAAAGAACGGTAGCTGGAACTGGGATGTCTAGTTTAATGAAAAGAAGGACTAGGGGTGACATGATAGCAGTGTTCCAATATCTAAGAAGAGGGAGTGTTCCAATATCTAAGAAGAGGGAATATCTAAAAAGCATGTGAAGGCAGGATAAGAAGCAATGGATGGGAACTAATCAAGGAGAGAAGCAACCCAGAATTAAAGAGGAATTTCCTGACAGTGAAAACAATCAATCAGTGGAACAACTTGCCTCCAGAAGTTGTGAATGCTCCAACACTGGAAGCTTTTAAGATGAGATTGGACAACCATTTGTCTGAAATGGAATAGGGTTTCCTGCCTCAACAGGGGTTAGACTAGAAGACCTCCAAGCTCCCTTCTAACTCTGTTATTCAATTCTATGCAAAAACATTAGTGTGTTTATACTTGTGGGTTGCAATCCGATGAAAATTGATGCGTTGCAATGCAATTTTTCCCCCCCATAGACTCCGTAGGCTAAGCTTCCGTAGACTAAGGAGATATTTCTTGACAGTGAGAACAATTGCTCAGTGGAAGGGCTTGCCTCTGGAAGTTGTGGGTGCTCCATCGCTGGAGGTTTTTAAGAAGAGACTGCACAACCACTTGTCTGGAATGGTATAGGGCTGTGATGGCGAACGTATGGCATACGTGCCACAGGTGGCACGCGAAGCCATATTGTTGGGCACGCGAGCGTTGCCCAAGCTCAGCTCCAGCACGCATGTAAGCGCTGACCAGCTGATTTTTGAGCCTTCTGGGCCCACTGGAACTTGGGCCTCTGGAAGGCCTCCGGTAGGGTAGGGAAGGCTGTTTTCGTCCTCCCCAGGCTCCTTGAAAGCCTCTGGAGCCTGGGGAGGGCAAAAAACGAGCCTACCGTACCCACCATGCTGTCACATGCCAAAAGTGGAGGGGAGCATGGGATCGCGCGCGCATGCATGGGGGGGCAGGGTGCCTAGAATTATGAGTGTTGGCACACGCACGCGTGACTACCACGCACTCCCCCAGCTTTTCGCACGCAATGGCAAAAAGGTAAGCCATCACTGGTAGAAGGTCTCCTGCTTGAGGAGGAGGTTGGGTTAGAAGACTTCCAAGGTTCCTTCCAACTCTTTTATATTGTTACTGCTACTGTTTATGTCTGCATGGGATTTGCATGCTAAATATTTACATTGAAGTGGGTATATTCAGTCCGCAAGCATGTCTACGATTGTGGCAGAGTATAAATGTGACATATATCTGTGGTAGATGAATATAGGTCACTGGTAAGTTTGTGTTGTGATGTTGCCGGGAATTCATTGCAGTCCTCCTCTCTTTGCACTTTTCATCCTCAGAGAAGGTTGTGATCCTAGTCAATGAAGAAGTTGCTTTTGATCTTGATCCCTAGAACAGTTCCTTCTCAAGGGCTCCGTAATACTGAGACATCTTAGCTTGGGGCCAAAGCTCTGTAAATCCTTATTTGTAGCACTTCCAAGAAAAAAAAACTCTTGCAAAGGCCCAAAGCATCACTTAAAACAAAACAAAAAAATATATATGAGAGATTTCAACCCAAGACGCTGATTATAACCCTCCTGCACCAGAGCTGTCACCAAGGAGTCTCAGATGCAATATCCTGAGAGAGAAAGGACATGGGACATAGAATAGAATAGAATTCTTTATTGGCCAAGTGTGATTGGACACACAAGGAATTTGTCTTGGAGCATACCCTCTCAGTGTACATGAAAGAGAAGATACATTCGTCAAGAATCATAAGGTACAACACTTAGTGATAGGAATAGAATAGAATAGAATAGAATAGAATAGAATAGAATAGAATAGAATAGAATAGAATAGAATAGAATAGAATAGAATAGAATAGAATAGAATAGAATAGAATTCTTTATTGGCCAAATGTGATTGGACACACAAGGAATTTCTCATGATGCATTCACTCTCGGTGTACATAAAAGAAAAGAATCATAAGGTACAACACTTAATGATAGTCATAGGGAACAAATAAGCAATCAAATCATATTAGGAAACAGTCAATATAAATCATAAGGATACAAGCAACTAAGTTACAGTCATACAGTCATAAGTGGGAAGAGATGAGTGATAGGAACGATGAGAAGATTAATAGTAATGCAGATTTAGTAACTAGTTTGACAGTGTTGAGGGAATTATTTGTTTAGCAGAGTGATGGTGTTCAGGAAAAAACTGTTCTTGTGTCTAGTTGTTCTGGTGTGCAGTGCTCTATAGCGTCGTTTTGAGAGTAGGAGTTGAAACAGTTTATGTCCAGGATGTGAGGGGTCTGTAAATATTTTTACAGCCCTGTTTTTGACTCGTCCTCAATGGAAGGCAGGTTGGTAGCCATTGTTTTTTCTGCAGTCCTAATTGTCCTCTGAAGTCTGTGTCTGTCTTGTTGGGTTGCAGAACCAAACCAGACAGTTATAGAGGTGCAGATGACAGCCTCAATAATTCCTCTGTAGAATGCAATACTTTCGGTGCTGGAATGTATTGTGCGTTCTGCACAAACAATGGGAAGTCAGCTGACCTACAGATGGGATTGTGGGACTTGCTTTCTCAGTTTTTCATCGCATCCCCTTTGAATGCTCCATTTGTCTTCGTCCCACTCGCGCATTCTGCCTCCCAGCTCTTCCTTCATTGTCATTTCCCCTTTGTTAATCAAATATCTAAAAAGGGATCCAACTGTGACCACATGCATTTATTCTGCATAGAGGAAGAATGAGCCTCGGAACTCTTTCCTGGAAAAATAGCAGTTTTCTTCTCTCTTCATTATACTTGCTGGGGTGTGGCCGCTGAACCAGTTTGTGGTTAAGGGACCAGATTAGAAAGCAGGCGACAGTGAGTTCGAGTCCCACCTTAACCATGAAAGCCAGCTGGCTGACTTTGGGCTGGTTCCCACCCCACCTCTCTCCCCCAGCCCACCCACCTCAAGAGGATTGGGGGAAAACAGGAGGAGGAAGGCAGGGATGGGACTGAAAAATTTAACAACCAGTTCACTGCTCGATTGCTGACTGGGCGTGGCCATGGGGGCGTGGCCTACTCAGCCTCCTGCACGAAGGTGGGGGGGGGGTATTTGCCCTCCTGAGGCTCTGGAGGCTTTCCTCCAGGAGGGCAAAAAAGACCTCCCCTGGGCTCCAGAGGCCCTCCAGAGGCCGGAAATAGGCCCGTTTCCAGACTTCTGGTACTTCTGTTAGGCCTGTTTTCCACCTTCCTAAGGTTCCAGAGCCTTTCCTCAAGCATCCAGGAGGGCAAAAACAGTCTTCCCCAGGCTCTGGAGACCATTTTTTTGCCTTCCCGGAGCCTCCGTGCAGTCCCTGCACTTACCTCGCATCCAAAACCAGGTACATGGAGACTCCTAGGAGGGGCAGGGTGGGGTAGGCGGGGTCAGCCAGTCCTTGTAACTACCGGTTCGGCAAACCAGATTAAAATTAACATCCGGTTTTCCCAAACCTGTCCAAACCGGCTGAATCCCACCCCGGAGGAAGGTCTCTTGGATATGTTCACCATCTTGAGTTATTTGTAAAAATAATATAGGTGGGAAATCAATAAACAAACAAAGAAAGAAATAAACCACTTCTTCCAAGTCTTAATTTCACCATGCAGTCCACATCACAGGCTGAACAACACCTCTTGCTTAAACAATGTCCTGTAAGCTGGACCACTTAACTTTTACCTCATGGTATTTTTAAGGGCACATATTTGTGTATATAAGAAGCACCTTGTCAAACTGAAACTGTACATTGGATGATAGGCTCTTCTTGCCATTTTTCCCATAGAAGACATTCTATCAGTGGTTCCCCAGCCATCCATTCAAAAAAAAAGAACCCAAATAATTTATTTATTTTTTTTAAATTTGATTTATATGCCACCCTTCTCCGGAGACTCAGGGTGGCTTACAATGCATTAAGCAATAGCCTTCATACTTTTGTATATTTATACAAAGTCAGCTTATTGCCCCCACAAACTGGGTCCTCATTTCACCTACCTTAGAAAGGATGGAAGGCTGAGTCAACCTTGAGTCAATCCTCTCTATATATTTGTTTGTGTTGATGCTGTCAATACACATGTACACAGAAACACACACACAAGGAGAGGAAGGGAGAAATAAGAGGGAGAGGAAGAGGAGGAACTGGAAGGTGAAGGGGGGAAGAAGAAGAAGGAGGAGGAGGAGGAGGAGGAGGAGGAGGAGGAGGAGGAGGAGGAGGAGGAGGAGGAGGAGAAGGAGAAGGGGAAGAGGAAGAGGAAGAGGACGAGGAAGAAGAAGAAGAAGAAGAAGAAGAAGAAGAAGAAGAAGAAGAAGAAGAAGAAGAAGAAGAAGAAGAAGAAGAAGAAGAAGAAGAAGAAGAAGAAGAAGAGGAGGAGGAGGAGGAGGAGGAGGAGGAGGAGGAGGAGGAGGAGGAGGAGGAGGAGGAGGAGGAGGAGGAGGAGGAGGAGGAGGAAAATTAATTGGAGAAAATTCTTCACTTGAAACTTCACCCTAACGTCAGCTCCACCACATTTTTGAAGGTCTGCCTAGCCCCAATATACATACAACTCCCTCTCTGGATGTCAGGCCCAGCCCAAGGGCGAAACAGCGAAATCCAATCAAGTCCAATCCTTTATTTGCTCACACCCAATGGACAGCATCTTGACAGATTAAAGCTATAACCTTCTATCTAGTCGATATGTCTTGAGAGATCCTAGGTTGTGGCTAACCTCAACCTCTTCCCACCTCTCCAACCGAGCCCAGGATTGTGCAGTCTCTTAATCCTGACTTCGTTGGGGGAAAACTCTGTATTATCAGAAGTCCCCCACTCCCTCCTTCTGCCACCCCAGGTAAACATTCCATCACATTCTGCCAAGTGAGGCAAATCCACAATCCTATGATCCTGTGATTGTGATGCAGTCTCACCTACATTTCTTTAAAGCCAGAAGATCCTTTTGCATAGAAGCTTCCGGAGGTTAGGGATCTGATTAAACTTCAAGGCCAGGAGAAGCAATCCGTCAGGGCCCATTGCATTGCTTCTTTCCTTCAGTGAAGAGAAATGCAAAGCCACCAAGAGGTGAACCTCTTCACTGACATCTCTGCCCACAAGTCTCAGTAGGTGCACTCAGTAACTCAAGAGTGGCATTTCACTTCACAAGAGAAAAGAGCATCTTCAGCAGGGGTGGGATTCAGCCGATTTGGAGCAGTTCAGGTGAACTGGATGCTAATTTTACATCTGGTTTGCCGAACCAGTAGTTGCAAGGACTGGTTGGCCCCGCCAACCCCGCCCCGCCCCTCCCAGGAGTCTCCACGCAGCCCATTTTGGATGTCAGGTAAGTGCAGGGCCCACGTGGAGGCTCTGGGAGGGTGAAAAAAGGGCCTCTCAGAAGTTCCAGAAGTGTGGAAATGGGCCTCTTGAGGGCCTCCGGAGCCCAAGGGAGGCCATTTTCGCCCTCTCGGAGGCTCAAAAAAAACCTTCGGAGCCTGGGGAGGGAGAAAACGCCCCCCCACCACCACACACACACCATGGTGCAGGAGGCTGAGTAGGCCACACCCATCATGGTGTTTGTCACGAGTGTTTCCAGGATTGCTGTGGCTACTTGCCTACTCACAAACAGTATGGTTTTAATCAAGCCATCTCCTGTTTGCAATTACCTGCAAGCCTTCCCCGCCCTAGTTAATTGCAGGTTAACTCCCCATATAAGCAAGGACCTTTTCGCTTGCTACTTGGGCCTAGACTCCGGTTTAGGCCTAAATGCACAGCTCCTGCAGGAAGCTAAGTGCAAATGCCGCAGATGGGAGAAGAATGCAGATAAGGACTCCAGACGCCGTTGCAGAGAAACTCCCACGGATGCTTGCCTTTTGCTGTTTTGTAGCACGCAAGCTATCATCGGGACTGCTGTTGCTGGACCTTCTTCCTCCCACAAGCTTCAAGCAATGTTTGCTGTTTGAACTGTTTTTACTTCAGGTGACTTTTAGCTGTGAAGTTTGTGCTGCCGCCCTTCTACTACCTCGATGATGTATCGACACCGAAGCTGCTTATCTTCATGTTAGCTTTATTCTCTTGTGAATTGTTTCGGTATTGTGGAGAGGAATCTAGGGAGATAGCCTTGCTTCACATAACCAAGATAAGACTTTGTTTTTAATGTGCTTTCTTAAAGACATAGTGCTTTTTAAACATTTTAAAGTAAATTATATTTTTACACAAGACTCCTCTGTCAGATTTATTTCAGTCCTAGCGTGTTTGCTCATGAGCTGGTTCCAGGTCCAGGGTACCCCTCAACCCCATTCCCTAACAGTGTTTGAATCCCACCCCTGCTCTTCAGGCTGTCTCCATGAGGCAAAATGGATTGCTTTTCCCTGCTTCTTCTTCTCCTCACAGAGCTGAAAGACGATACTTAACAGAGAAAAGAACCTCATCCAGGTAGATGGCCCTGATCTGCAAACTAGGTGTATCTGTCTCTATTACTTTAACAATGAAATTAATTGTGCAGATTATCGAAGTAAAACATTTCTGTGTAATATGACACATTTCTGGCAAATTTCTCCCAGCTGTTTATTTGAGCAACCTTAACAAAACCTAGGAGAGCAGTTAACTGCACGATTGCTAAGTGAATGAAGACATTGTAACCTCACAGGTAAACACGTCCGTAATTGGTATTGTTCGTGAATAATGAGGAGAAAACTCAAAGCTTGAAAGCACCTTTGGACACTCTAGAGCTGGCCAGCAATATCAAGCCAGTTGCGTTTTTGTAAGGAATGTCAAATTGGGACATGTTCCAAGGCCTGCTGTCAACACCTCCTAAATGCTGAATGACAGCCTGTTTCACTGTGCATTTGGTACGTTGCTTCCCCATGGATTGCAGAAAATAAAGGCAGGATCATTGTAAGGACATGTCGTTGATATTGCAACTGTTTGGTGTAATTTTGATGGACAATCAGGAATGCATATACACATAGACACAGGTTTTTCCCCCTAGTTACGACCCTGTAATCTCTTGCTTCCGGGAAGGGATAGGGCGACTGAATGGAGCTGAGCATTTGCTAGCCGGATGCCCTTCCCAATGCCCGTTGTATAGTTCACAGTAGATATTTCCTCTTTGCGCCCCGATAAAGAAACATCAGTCGCTGCCTACAATCAAAATCTCAACCTTCCAAGTGGGAGGCGAGAGTTTTAACCTCTCGAGACATACAGTATAAAAAATCCTTCAGCTAATTAACGCTATGCATCTCTGTTTTATTGGCTTCATTTGGAGAATTCATCTGTCCCTGTAGATGTAGGTGAAGTATCCTAAATATTAGAAATACTATAGAGAACTGGTTCAGGAACCAGGTGATATCTGATAGAGTAGTCCTCATGTAATGACTGGTACTGCTCTATGTTACAATGGAACTCCCCAAAAGTTACTTATAACCCAACATAGAGATATGTGGTTGTATTTCACGCACATGGCAACCAGCTGACATTTATGGCCAGTTGCATCGTCCTACGGTCAAATGACCACAAGATGTGACTTCTTTGCTAGTTTCCAACAACAACAACAACAACAACAACAACAACAACAACAACAACAACAACAACAATAATAATAATAATAATAATAATAAATCAAAGCTGAATGCTGGAAACATAATTAGAGGCATTAATACATGGGCAGTTCCAGTGATACGCTACTCAGCTGGAATCATCAACTGGACTTTGGCTGAACTGGAAAACGTGGACCAGAAAATGCACAAATTTTTGAATATGTACTATGCTTTACATCCATGAAGTGACATCAACAGGTTGTACCTGCCAAGAAAAATAGGGAGCAGAGGACTATTGCAAATCCATCAAACTGTAGAAGAAGAAAAATGAAGTTTGAATGATTATGTGAACCAAAGTACAGAAAAATTGCTGCAGGCTGTGAAAATGAAGAACATTATAAAAACAACAGAAACAAAGGCAGAATATAAGGAAAAAACATCTGGATGACAGATTAAATAGATGGAAAACCAAAGCTTTGCATGGACAGCACTTGAAAAACATTGAAGGAAAATGTGATGACAACTTTCCACCCATTACTTCTTGTCCTACCCTGCTTTGGAGAATAGCTTGACTCCCTCTTCTTTGTGGCAGCTCCTGAGATATTGGAAGACTGCTATCATGTCTCCCCTAGTCCTTCTTTTCATCAGACTAGACATACCCAGTTCCTGCAATCCTTCTTCATATGTTTTAGCCTCCAGTCCCCTAATCATCTTTGTTGCTCTCCTCTGCACTCTTTCTAGAGTCTCAACATTTTTTTTACATCATGGCGACCAAAATTGGATGCGGTATTCCAAGTGTGGTCTTACCAAGGCATGATAAAGTGGTATTAACACTTCACGTGATCTTGATTCTATCTCCCTGATTATGCAGTCTGGAACTGTGTTGGTTCTGTTATAAGCAACCATTAGTTCTGCGATATCAATTTTCATCCCTACGTCCATCATTCTTGAATGTGTGTACATTTGTCTAGAATGGGATCGCAGCCAAAATTGATTTCACTTCGCCATACAATTTCAACACGACACTGGCAGTTTTTATTACAAGTTCAGAACTGTGCTCACAAAGGAAAGGATGAACTGGGATCAGAGTGGAGGATAATAGCAGCTTGTATCATTTGTGGGATTTGAACGTGTGGCCTTTGGCTCCTTTCCAAGTTCTAGCATTGTTAAAAACAGTCATCTCTTCATGGGGGAAGATAACGTTTCCTTCACGTGGGCTGGTCTTATCCCACATTATGCCACTATTGATGAGTGAGTCACACTGACCTCCAAATTTACAGATTGGTGTTAATCATTTTATATCAGTCAAACATATGTGGAAGAATAATCTTCTCCTAAGGGGATAACAACTTTGCGTAAGACAAAAGCGAGTGGTGAGCTGCTGACGGTTGTAGCAACTGGTTCACCCAGCACTGAAAATGTGAGCGCACACCAGGGGTGGGTTTTAATTTTTTTTACTACTGGTTCTGTGGGCGTGGCTTATTTTGTGGGCATGGCTTTAGGATTTAGCAGAGGTACTGGTCTACCAGGCTTTTAACTGCTTGCAGAGCTGTACCGGTCTACCCATTTGTTTTTGGAGGCACCGGTCTACTCATTTGTTTTTGGAGGCACTGGTCTATTCATTTGTTTTTGGAGGCACCTGTCTATTCATTTGTTTTTGGAGGCACTGGTCTACCCATTTGTTTTTGGAGGCACCGGTCTACCCATTTGTTTTTGGAGGCACCGGTCTATTCATTTGTTTTTGGAGGCACCGGTCTACCCATTTGTTTTTGGAGACACCGGTCTACTCATTTGTTTTTGGAGGCACCGGTCTACTCATTTGTTTTTGGAGGCACCGGTCTACCCATTTGTTTTTGGAGGCACCGGTCTACTCATTTGTTTTTGGAGGCACTGGTCTACCACCACACTGCCTTTTAACACTGATCAGCTGTAGGGCGGCCCTTTGAAGCCCCACGGCAAGAGTTTAAACAGTTTTTTTCCTTCTAGCTGATCAGCTGGGACTCGAGAGGCAGCAATAGATTGGGGGTGGAGCCAAATAAAAGGTAAGAATAATGCAGGGGGGGCGGTGGGGCAGGGGGGGCAGGAGGGCCCAGTTCCCGAACAAAGAGAACTGATTCAGTGACAATATGATGAACTGGGCCGAACCAGGAGGAACCCACCACTGGCACACACTTTCAGTGCCCGTGCATCACCTTTCGCGCGTGCACAGAGCTTCAAAAACATGGCAATATAGGACAGAATAGCGCTGGGGTGGGTGGGCAACTATCAATTCACCTGAACCAGTCCAAACCAGCAGCAGCCTACCTCTGACAAAGGCCTTCCATAAAGAATAGTAGGCCTGGATTACCTGCCCAACTCTCCCTTCTCTAATGGCTGCAATCTACAGGTAGGCCTTGACTTATTGTTGTGAGGTTGGGGAAGAAGTTGGGCCAGTCCTGGGGGCTGGGGAAAGCTTGGATGAGGGCTCTGCATTGGAGGCAGAGAGGGGGCCAAGGCCATCTGGTAATTCTTTGCTGCATCTGGAATCTGACACCAGCGAGGCAGAAAAGCAGCGGGCGCCTGTTCCCAGTGCGTGCCATAGGTTCGCCATCACAGCTCTAGGATGAGGAGGGGGTGGGCCTTGGTCTTCATCTAAACCCTCTCTCCCTTGTTCTACCTCTCCGCTGCTCTGCCCAGCCTGACTTTGCCCTTCCCCAGTTTCCTCCACAGCCAACGGAGCCACTCTCCTACTCTCTGTCAGCTGTTCATCACCCGTCTCAGATTCAGACTCCGATGGGAGCGTGACATGGCGTCATGTCATTGTCACACGATGTATCATGACTTTCTCCCCTCCGCTAAATTGAGGCCAGGTGTGGCCAGCACGTGATGTATCCAGCCCATAGGCCTTCTGAAACTTCTGCTCTATGGATTCCATTCTCACATTATGTCTTCTCGCATTGTACAGTATTAAATTGGGACGGGACCAATTTTATTTAGGAAACGTCCGTGTGGGCAAATTGAATACCTTCAGACAAAATAGTAATGCATGTCTTCGGGTTAGAAAAATCAACAAATCCTTCTTCTGCAGTTCTATACTCAACTTTCCCCTCCTTCACCTTGACCACAAAGGGGAAAATTCAAATTAATCACATTTTAGCATGACATCTGAATCCTGCATTGTGGTTAATCTTACAGATGGGTCTTGAAAATAAGGCCGCTTCATCCATTATGATTTGAAGCACACTGGTTTCCATTAATCATAGTTAAGCTTAAACATCGTTTGACTGAGCTGAGGCAACACGAACTGCAATTAATGTAAAATGGAAATGAGAGTGAGGGGAAGCGAGGGCTATTCCCATCAATCTTTTGCATTATATTGGAACTATTGCTATGAAATACTTTTAGGGAACTTCAGTTCTTAAATTGTGGGATTAGTTTAGACTGATGTGCCATTTTTAATAGGGATTGGATTTCAAAAGTTAAACAGAATAATAATTCGAACTTAATTCCAGGTAAGCCCAACAGAATTTACCTGCACAGTAAAATAAATTTACTAAGACACTTCTATCAAATCAAAATCTCCATTGCGGTCATAGGCTAGCATAAGAAAAATAAAGTCCAAGCAATTAGCAACTTTACAAGCTAAAAATACGAAAGTCACAAGGTTTAAAAACTTTTTAAAAGTTAAATGCAGGTAATCCTCAGTTTATGATCACAATTGAGCCCAAAATTTCTGTTCCTAAATGAGACATTTGTCAAGTTTCCGAAAATTGCCCTAATTAATTCATGAGCCATGATCCAAACTTCAAAGGAAATATACTCATTTATTAGGAGCAACATTCTGGCAATACTCGGATGCAGTTAGGACTGATCCCACGTAGATTTACGTTCCCCTATGACCCTGTCTCTCCCCTCCTCTCTGGCCATGTCATAAATCACATTCTCCAATTAACCACTTTGGCTGGCTGTGAAACCTAACACCCTCCTTCTGATTGCGGTCAGAAAGAATGTATGGAATTCACTTCAGTTCTCCCTCCCTCCTGCTCATGGCAACTTGAAAGCTTTGCAAGGTGACAACATTTTGTTCAGTAAAATTTTACGACTCCATTTTACAACTGTTCTTACCACATTTGTTAAGTGAATCACTGCAGTTCTTAAGTTAGTAACACGGTTGTTAAGTGAATCTGGCTTCCCCATTGGCCAGAAAGTCGCAAAACATGATCACATGACCCCAAGACACTGCAACTATTCAGCATTCAGCATTTAACTATTCAGATACTATTCAGCAGGTTCTGACAGGTTATGGAGAACTGGTAGCAGAACTTTTGAGCAGTTCGGAGAACCGGCAAATACCACCTCTGGCTGGCCCCAGAGTGGGGTAGGAATGGAGATTTTGCAATATCCTTCCCCCAGGAGTGGAAAGGAAATGGAGATTTTGCAGTATCCTTCCCCTGCCATGCCCACCAAGCCTCACCCACCAAGCCACGCCCACCAAGCCACACCCACAGAAACGGTAGTAAAAAAAATTGAATTCCACCACTGCTGCAACCAACCGTCATAAAAATGAGCCAGTTGCCAAGCATCTGAACTTTGGGGATGCCGCAAAGGATTGAGTGAAAAATAGACATAAGTCATTTTTTTTCAGTACCGTTGTCACTAAAAAAACTGTTGTAAATTGAGGACTACCTGTATATAAGTATTATTTTATTGATCAAATTTATACGCCACTCATTTCATGGTGCGAAGCGACACTGAGTGGCTTACAACATTCACACATATCCCAATATATAGTAGTGGCCAAAATTGTGGAAACCTTTTGGGAAAAGTGTAATTTTGAGATGGTTAATAACACCACTTTTTTTTTTTTTTTTTTTTTTTTTTGAGTTTCAAGATAATCCTATTCCACTGCTGGAATGGCCTGGGAATGGCCCAGATCTTAACCCAATTGAAAATCTATGGAGCCGATTAAAGAAACTCATTAGTCAGAAGCGACCCAGCAATAAAACCCAGTTAATAGAAGCCATCATTCAATCTTGGTTTCACATTATAACAGATGCAGAACTCAAAGACTTGGTTCACTCCATGGGAAGACATTGTAAGGCCGTAATTCATGCTAAAGGTTACCCAACTAAGTATTAATTGACATGGGGATAATTTTTGTATATCTCATTTTTTTCTATGGTGATAATTTTTGTATATCTCGTTTTTTCTACGTGTTTCACTTTTCTTCTTTATACTGTAACTGCTATTCTAATAGCAAATCCTTCATAAAAGTTATTGCATTACATTCTTGATTAAACTATCTTTCCATTGATATAAAATTTTATGGTACTACTCCAAAAAAAAAAGAAGAAAGAAAGTGGTGTTATTAACTAGTTTTAGAAAATACACTTTTCCCAAAAGGTTTCCACAAGTTTGGCCACTGCTGTATGTAAAACATTTCCATGTAGCTTGGCTACGTTTGTAGTTCTCGCATGGCCGACTTTGAGCAGCTAAACAGGGTCAGACTAGGTTGGAATACGGATGGGAGCTCATCAAGAAATCTCAGAGCACTTGGTCAGAATAAGAATTTTAAGAGAAGAAGTGTCTTTAGAATAGCAAATTGCATGTAATCCCATTGAAAGCTTTTAGACTATATAATTAACACCTCTCCTACGCGAGCTGCACTGGCTCCCGGTGGTCTTCCGGGTGCGATTCAAGGTGTTAGTTATCACCTTTAAAGCGCTCCATGGCTTAGGACCTGGGTACCTACGAGACCGTCTTTTGCCACCAATAGCCTCCCACCGACCAGTTCGTTCTCACAGGGAGGGACTACCCAGGGTACCGTCAGTCAAATTATGCCGGCTGGCGACTCCCAGGGGGAGGGCCTTCTCTGTGAGGGCTCTAACCCTTTGGAATGAACTGTCCCCGGAGATACGGAATATCCCTGATCTCCGTGCTTTCCGCCGTGCCCTCAAGACCCTGATGTTCCAACAGGCGGGGCTAAACATATGAACATGTGAATGTTTTTAAAAATGTTATCTAATTTTAGGTTCTATTTAATTGGGTCAAACTATGTTATAATAATAATTTTAATTAGCAATTTTATGATGTTTGTGCATCTATATTTTTCTTGACTGTACACCGCCTTGAGTCCTACGGGAGAAAGGCGGTATAGAAATATAATAAATAAATAAATAAATAAATAAATAAATAAATAAATAAATAAATAAATAAATAAATAAATAAATAAGTCCTATGAACATTCGTTTTGAGAGTCAGATCATCTGAAAGTTTTCCTTCAGGAAGATGTGGGTTTTTCCTCCTAATTCTTCTGTTGCATAAGCTCTTTTCACTTTGTGTTCTAAAATTGCTTTTTCTCTCCCCCCCAAAAATATCCATCAATAATTCAAATATTTCCCAAATGATTTGACACTGAGGATTATCAGTCTTCCCGTTGCTGCGAGATACTCATTTTTGTGAAGGCCCTACCAATAATCAGAAGCCAATTAACTGGCCCTGAATATTTGGCAAAATTTTGTGCAAATGGCAGGAAAGTGTTGTTGTTTTTAAAAAAACAATAACTGTCAGGGATCCTCTCCACATCATCATCACCATTTTTCTTGGATGGGAAGAAACTTTGCTCTAGAGTCTGGACTGAACCACAGTTTAAAAGTCATTTTTTTAAAAAAAAATGAATTACAAACACATTTAAATATAAAACGCTGTTAGAGAAGTGGCATACATTTTTCTCCAACATGGATGGCGGGCAGATTATTTTAGGAAGCTGTCTAATTTTATCTTATTTTTAGGAGGGGTTTTTTTTTCCTGTCCTTTTCAAAGCTATCGTTTGTATTTTTTTTAAGACATAAAAGAGGTTGCTAAACATCACCATCTATATAGTTTTCATTTTTCTCTCTGTGTCATCATTTCCTTGTTTCCGGAAAATAGTTTGGCTGGAGTTTAAGAATAGCCACCTTTAATGTCTCTGAGTGGCCCAAATCTTTACTTGCTTTAAAGCTTTTTGTCTGCTCGTTCTCTTTTCTCCCCCTGCAATGCCAGATTTTCACTTTTCCAATATCCTTTCCTGCCTGTAATCATAATGCTCTTTAAGCTCTTTTGTGCCTTAAATAAATATTGCCGATTCTTTAAAGTTCGACTTGGTGTATACTTTTTCAAAGGTAGCTATTGAGAGAGACAGAGAGAGACTTTTTCAAAGGTAGCTATTGAGA
Organism: Pantherophis guttatus; assembly: GCF_059756535.1. Lineage (NCBI taxonomy): Eukaryota > Metazoa > Chordata > Lepidosauria > Squamata > Colubridae > Pantherophis > Pantherophis guttatus. Next base: position 73,800,705 of record NC_142070.1, on the reverse strand, counting down.
GAGACAGAGAGAGGGGGGAGGGAGGGAGGGAGGGAGAGAGAGAGAGAGAGACAGGGAGAGGGAGAGAGGGAGGGAGGGAGGGAGGGAGGGAGAGAGAGAGAGAGAGAGAGAGAGAGAGAGAGAGAGAGAGAGAGAGAGAGAGAGAGAGAGAGAGAGAATAAATCTGTGTATGTATATCCATACACAAAGGCACATGTGCTTGTTTCTTAGGTTCATTCTGAGTTTTCTATATATCACCATCAGAATAATAAAGAAAAAAAAACATTGATTAAAAATGTCAAAAGATTTTGGTGTCATCTGTAATTAAGTTGGGTTTATATATAGCTCTGAGTATGACACCAGACACAAAAAATTGCTGTAAAATGTAAAATTATTTATCATTCCAATGAGAGAGGAAGAGAGAAAGGGAGAGGGAGAGGGAGAGAGAAAGAGAGAGAAAGAGAGAGAGAGAGAGAAAGAGAAAGAAAGAAAAGAAGAAAAGAAAAAGAAGGAAATAAAGAGAGAAAAAAGAGAAAGAGAGAGTGGGAGGGAGAAAAAGAAAGAAAAAAGAGAGAAAGAGGGAAAAAGAGAGAGAAAAAGAGAGAGAAAGAGAGAGAAAGAGAGAGAGAGAGAGAGGCAGGGAGAGAGAAAGAAAGAAACAGGGAAAGAGGGAAAGAGAGAAAGAAAAAGAGAAAGAGAAAGAAAGAAAGAAGGAAGGAAGGAAAGAGAGAGATAGGCAAGGAGAGAGAAAGAAAGAGGGAAAGAGGGAAAGAGGGAAAGAGAGAAAGAGAAAGAGAAAGAAAAAGAAAAAGGAAGGAAGGAAGGAAGGAAGGAAGGAAGGAAGGAAGGAAGGAAGGAGGGAAGGAAGGAAGGAAGGAAGGGTCATTTTCTTCCTATTATTGCACTGAGAAAGCTAATTATGAAAACAAATTTCCACCATCTATAAAATGTATTTTGCTATACAACATGCATAAATCTATTGCAATGGAAGTTGGATGCAAATTAATTTTATCCAAACGCAGATGGTAGAAGCACCCGCTAGAGTCCTTCTATCCACGGGGAACATTTGTTTGCTTTAGAGTCCCAGATCACTAGCTGTCCTTGGTGAGTTTTGCACATTTGAAATGAAATGCACCATATGTTTACAAGTAGGAGCAGGCTGAAACACTGGTCTCGCTGCACGTCCGCTTTCACAAATGTTGCAATTGTCAGCATCCATAGGAAAAAAAATATCTCCCCTGTGCCTCAATGCTCATTTCAGTCCTATCTTTATTTTAAGGCCTTGTTGTGGCCCGCCAGCGGCCTGTACAGATTGTTGCTGATCCCGATGACGAGGAGGCTGGTGTGGTGCTGCGCCAGCAGCCTGTGCAGCCGGCACTCGAGTCGGACAGCGAGGAGGCTGAAGAAGATGTGGTGCCAGAGGCAGGGATTCAGCCAGGGCCTTCAGAACCTCCAGAGGCTCCTTTAAGTGAAGAGGAGGAAGAGGAGGAGCTTCTTCTCAATGCACGGGCACGCAGAGCTGCCAAAAGGCAGGAGTGGTTCCTCAGGAGGAGGTCTCCTCAAGAGTAAGGCTTGGGGCTAATTGGCCACCCCCTTAGCCTATTTAAGAAAGAACGCAGCTTGCAACAAGCTGCAGGAAACAACTTTAGTTCGCTAATCATCGAGTTTGGATATCTCTGCAACATTGCTTCTGGGCTTTCTCCCAACTCCAGTAAGACTCTGACTATCTTATCTGTGGAATTCTGGCAGGCTGTTAAGAACGCTTATTAACAGCCGGCATTTGCTAAAACTGCGTTATTTGAGTAAACTAAGTTTTGTTCAGAGTTTGTGTGTGCTGTGTTCTTTGGGATCCGTAGTTGGGGCAGAACAGGCCTGCAAATAGGAAATGACCAGCTTACCTTAGTATATATCAATTACAAATGACAACACACCAATCCTGAGTTCTGTTGGTCTCCTGAAGATATAGACCTCCGACTCTTCTTATCAAGCGTTGCATCAAGAGCAGAGTTTTGGGTTTCATTTCAAGGTGGCTTCAGGGGTAGGAGGCCAGTGGTCCACTTAGATCAGGGCAAGGGTGGATTCTACTTACCTTTACTACCGGTTCATAATGGGATCGCGCGAACCGGTCCAAACCGGGGGCAACCCACCACTGGATCAGGGCTGTCAAACTCAAAACCCGCGGGCCACATCCACAGACCATTTAGATATGACCCACAGGGCCGCCCTGGAAACAGTAAAGGACCGGCCTGCGGTGCCTCTTCTGATGAAAACAGAGCTCGGGAGGGCCACACACAGCCCTCCCAGGATCTGTTTTCGGCCAGGATGGCTTCCTGCAGCCCTTTGCCAATGAAAATGGAACTCAGGGGGCCGTGCGCTACCCCCAAGCTCTGTTTTCGCTAGCAGAAGGGTGCAGGAGGCTGTCCCAGCCAAAAATGGGGTTCCGGGGGCCACACACACCCCCGAGCTCAATTTTTGCTGGCCCTGCTGAGGTCAAACACAAACCTGATGTGGCCTTCAATAAAATCGAGTTTGATACCCCTGACTTAAATGTTCAGGATTCTGGCTTTCATCTTTATTCCTGCAGCTGAAACGTATTTCCACCTTTACATTTAGCACTGAAAAATTCCTAATCGAGAGGTCATCATGCTAAACCCCATGAAGTCGGTGAGACTTAATTTAGTTGCCACTCAGTTACAGCCAACTCAACAAGTCTGCTTAGCGCTATTGATTGCAAGTTTCCCTTTTGCATGGTCTCATTCATTTTTTTTTTATTTTTAAAGTTCATGATGGATTTGGCCCAAGTCTTACCGAAATACCTTAGTGAGAAAGGACTTGCATAACAAGCATAATCATATAGTTCAATCTAGCCTTGGGGGAAGGAATTCTAATTTGCCTGTAATCTGCCTTCCTGGATGTATCCATGCATGATTTATCTTATTGTCACAACTGGATTCAGATGTGAATGCAAATTGCTGAAGGAGCAGTTTACCGGCTTAACTTGTTCCCATTAGAGAGGTGGATTTCATAATGAGTAATTGGGAAAACCAGTTTTCTGTGTGTAAAGGCGAGATACTGTCCCAAATGTATTTTTTTTCCCCTCCGCTTTGAAATTACAGATCTGAACATGCAGAAGTTAACTGCTTTGCTAGGCGAATGGTTCCCCGAGAAAAGCTTATGTGTAAACGATGCAGAATTAATCATGCTTGGAGCCCTGCTTAAAATGCTTAGGCTGCAGTTCCACATGTGAGCCGATTCCATAATCTATCAATGCGCAACCACATTATCTGTTTCATACGGTGGCTTTGCTTTTCGCGTACATTTCTCGTTTCAGAGCTTGGTTGAGTAGAATCTTCAGGTCTAGGACTTTTAGTCTCCTACCATTGGCCGCACCTCTTTCTCCCCCAGTGTTACTCCTCAGACGATTCTCTTCTGACGTTTCTCCTCAGCTGACATGCTCCTAGCTGTTCGCCCTGGCCAATGGGCCATGGCCCCTCCATCCCATATGCTTCGGTGCGGCTGATTCACAGAAAGAGGGTTCGTCCTGGGTTTTTCTCCGCCCAGGGCAGTTAGCCGCTGGCAGCTATAAGCCAAACGCTGGATAGGAGAAGGAATGGGAGGGGATGGAAAGTAACAAAGAACAGGAAGGGAAGAGTGGGGGGAGAGGCAGTAGGTACCCAGCTTCAGCCAAAGGGAAGGGAGACAAGAACCTGTTCTTTGTTACAGTTTGCAAATGTGAGTGCACGCATGCGCCCCTCCTTTCCGTGCATGTGCTTTGCTGGAGACTGGCCTTCCATGCATGTACTTTGCTGGCGTGCGTGCCTTCTGCACATGTGCCAGGCCTCAAAAACATGCCTAAATAGGATAGCATAGAGCCGGGGCAGGGGGCCGGGCCCATCCGAGATTTCCGCTACCGGTTCGGTCCGAAACGGCTGAATACCACCTCCGATTATGAACCTAGCAAGGATCCCTCATTCCAATCCTGAGCTACAAATATTCTCTTTTTTAGTTAGAATTCCTCCAATTTAATTCCCCCGCCCTCACAAACATCCATTATTCAACAAAACTCAATGGCCATGTGGTACTATGTGATTCTGTCTAATATTCTTTTTTCCCCTCAGTTACTTTTCAGATAATTATCCAAAGGTTCAGAGTCTTTTACTTTAGACTAATAATAGTAATAATAATAATATTACTATTTTTCTTTTCTTCCTTACTAGTATCTATCTCTTCGCATTTATTACTATAACCATGTTGCTTGTATCTTTCAATTTATATTGTTTTTATTTGTTTCCTAGTACGATTTGATAGCTTATTAGTAACCTTGACTATCACTAAGTGTTGTATCTTTTTATTCTTGAATGTATTTTATTCTCCTTATGTACACTGAGAGCATATACACCTAAGACAAATTCCTTGTGTGTCCAATCAGACTTGGCCAATAAAGAATTCTCTTCTCTTCTCTTCTCTTCTCTTCTCTTCTCTTCTCTTCTCTTCTCTTCTCTTCTCTTCTCTTCTGGTCCGGTCCGGTCCGGTCCGGTCCGGTCCAGTCCAGTCCAGTCCAGTCCAGTCCAGTCTAGTCTAGTCTAGTCTAGTCTCCACTATCCCTACCCCTACCCCTACCCCTTTTTAGTACTTTATGGTTTTGTTTCCTAAAGGTAAAAGGTAACGGTTCCCCTCGCACATATGTACTAGTCGTTCCCGACTCTAGGGGGTGGTGCTCATCTCCATTTCAAAGCTGAAGAGCCAGCATTGTCCGAAGACATCTCCGTGGTCATGTGGCTGGCATGACTAAATGCCGAAGGCACACAGAACGCTGTTACCTTCCCACCAAAGGTGGCCCCTATTTTTCTACTTGCATTTTTAACATGCTTTTGAACTGCTAGGTTGGCAAAAGCTGGGAGAAGTAACGGGAGCTCACCCTGTTACGCGGCACTAGGGATTTGACCCACTGAACTGCCGACCTTTTGGTCGACAAGCTCAGCATCTTAGCCACTGAGCCATCGCGTCCCTTCGTTTCCTGATGTCACATCAAGTAATTGGCATTGAAAATACATGTCCTTTTAATTCCCTCTCAATAGTATTACACAAGTTAAATCAAATAAATCTTCAGTGGACTATCCGATTTTATTAAATCAACCCTAAGGGAAGAAATATGTTGCTGGATGTTGATCTCCAATGGTTTTTCTATGTAGCCATTCACACAGAAAAGGCCTGGGTGCCACACTGATCATTGTCAAAGTGTTGTGTCTCAGATTAAATATTATAGCAGCTACTTGCAGGCAACAAGACTATAAAACTAGGAAAGTTAGAACTGTCTCTCCTTCAGATATGCAAGCAATTTACTCTTGCCCTTTTCCCCAGCATGCAGCTGAAGGAAAGCTAATTTTGAATGTAACTTTTTATTATTAAATATTAACCGTTTGTCTTCGTTGCAGTCATGAAGTTGGAGCCCAAAACAATTCATTCTTTTCTTTTTAGTTATGTGCCTTTCAATTCCCTCTATAGTCTCCGATGCTTAAAATATTCTTTTCTGCTTTCCAGTTCTCTTCCTTTACCTGTCCATCAACATTCTCCACTACAAGTATTTTTTTTTCTCTGTCTCTCTTCCCATTTTCTCTAAATAATAATAAAAAAAGAACTTCTATGTTTGGTTTGATGCTTTCGTGGCTGAAAGAAGAGTTGGGACTTTGACGGCTTTAATAAAAATTTTCAGCTAATGTTCCAAAATGAAGTTATCTTTTCCACCAAATTACACTACACAATGCTAATCTCTCTCTCTCTCTCTCTCTCTCTCTCTCTCTCTCTCTCTCTCTCTCTCTCTCTCTCTCTCTTTTTAAACAACAAATGGTTTTTCCTACATCATTATAGCTGGTAGAAGCTTATAAAATTCATATTTATTTCCAGGGACCTCCCGTTCAGTTTGTTTGCATTCTACATTTATGACTAAATATGTGGGAGGCAAAATTGAAGGCTTCAGCAGCAGAAATATTGTGACTAAACTAGAAGTGGAGTTAGGGGACAGGTACTTCCAAGAAAGATATATCATATCAGCAAGCATACCTGATATATTGAGGATATTATGTTGGATGGGAAAATAGCAGCATATTTATGGGCATTTTCATACCATTAGATATCTGAACCAGTGGTGGGTTCAGCAATAACCCGAAAGACAAAATTGAGTTAGAAAATCAAGGATTATATGAAATCCCATGCACCGCCTGCCCCACCACATACATCGGCCAAACCAACAGAAGAATAAGTGCACGCATTGAAGAACACAAGAACTCAGTCAGAAAAGAAGAACCAACTTCTTCCCTGGTCTAACACCTCAAAGCCACAGGACATGAAATTGACTTTAAAAAGACCAGAACTATCGCCAAAACTGAACACTTTAACAACAGAATAATCAAAGAAGCCATTGAGATAGAAAAACGCCCACACAGCATGAATAAATGAGATGATGCCTCCTGCCTACCAGCCATTTGGAAACCCGCCCTTATTGACAAACGAGTTCCTAACACAAAGAATGACACCAGACCCACACTCACGAAAACCACACAGGATGTCACCACCACACTTCCATGCAAAAAGCAAACTCAAACCCACACCGATGATGAGGCACGACCACAAACCAGAAGCCAGACCACAGCTGCATCATTAGCCACTTTAAACCCCTCCAATCCATACATGAAGCAAACTGACACCCACCATGAAGATGTGGCACGACCACGAACACAAAGCCAAACAACAGCAATGCAGTTCACCAGCTCAAATCCCCCTGCAACTCAGACTAATCTGAGGACAACCAAGCCCCCACCCAAACGGAACACACACCCATCCAATCAGAGCACAGCCAACCCCACATCCAATCAGAGCACAGCCAAGCCCCCAACCAATCAGAACACACCTCCACCCAATCAGAACACAGCCAAGCTCCCACCCAATCAGTTCACACCCCCACTGGCAGTTAAAAAAAAGAAAGAGCTGCGATCACACATTGCTCCTAGAAGCATGAAGCCGAAAACACCAGCCTGAAGATGATGAATGAGACTTCGTTGAAACGTCGCCAAGACACTTCCAATTTTACGCAGGAGAAAACCCGAATAACCAAAGACCTGCATACAAACACCCGCAAAAACCTCAGAAAACATATATACTCTATCTATCTATCTACTATCTATCTATCTATCTATCTATCTATCTATCTATCTATCTACACACATGTACACACACACATATACATACATACATACATACATACATACATACATACATACATACAATAACAATTCCATCAACAGGCATTTCGAATTGCCACCGGCCTACCAGGCTTTGAAACACCAGGAAAGACTGAAGGATGAGCAGAGATGGCTTTCCATCAGTGAGCAGAGACCAAAGGCACCCACCCCCCACCTATGAGCATGCAGATCAACCTGTGAAGGCATAGTCAGTCCTGACCAAACACAGAGGAACCTGGCAGGACTGTCTCAAACTGTTACAGATAGGATTAATGAGAAATGAACCTGGCCGACCACAAGGTCAAAGACAAGACAGCAAATTGTGAAGGTTGACAGCTAACATCATCCCCCACTGATAAGCAAGCTAGGAGGGAGGAAACAGTAGGTATTAAGCCTCCATCATCCAGCATGACGACAGCAAAAACAACACAGCTAATTACAAGTGGGAGACGGCTGGAAGGGCCTATTACACGCAATGGCCAAATTGATTAATGGCATATAAAGGCAGAGATCTCTGTAATGGTAGTTTAATACTCTGACAATGTCAGCAGATGGCTGACGAAATCTTAGTAAAATAAAATTTTAATTATTTTAAAATTTTAAAATTTTAAGTTCTGGAGCTTGCAGGATGTCTGTTTCTTTCTTTACTTATATACATATATATATATATACATATATATACATACATATATATATATACATATATATACATACATATATATACATATATACATATATATATATATATATATATATATATATATATATATATATATACATACATACATACACATACACATATATACATACATACATACATACATACATACATACATACATACATACATACATATATAAAACTGTCCTTTAACAGAATAACAGAGTTGGAAGAGACCTTGGAGCAGGGGTGAAATGCTACCAGTTTGCTCTGGTTCAGGCGAACTGGTAGTGATAAAAAAAAGCTACCGGTTTCTCCGAACCAGTATTTCCGATGTTCAGCTGTGCCGCGTGGTTTAGCTTTGCTAGAAAACAGAAAATCCTGTTTTCTAGCAAAGTTAAATCTCGCGGCACAGCTGATCCCCTCCTCGCTGTTCTACTTAACTTCCCAAGCCTCCTTTTGGCATTTACTGTGCATGCGCATGCAGCGTGCATTTGGTGTGCACTGCACATCTGCGCACAGTGCATGTTTGGTGCGCAGCGTGCATGCGCAGCCAGTGAACTGGTAGCAAACCGGTTCAGATTTCACCACTGCCTTGGAGGTCTTCTAGTCCAAGCAGGAGACCCTATACCAGGGATCTGCAACCTTAAACACTCAACGAGCCATTTGGACCCGTTTCCCACAGAAAAGAAAACTCCGGGAACCACAAAACCTGGGTGGGCATGGCCAACTCAACGTCACTCACTTCCACCAGTCATATGACCCCCCCCCAGCCACGCCTACCCAGCCAGTCATTAGGGCAGAGAACCAGTTGTTAAAAAACACTGGGAACCACAAAACCCTTTTGACATCTCTCTCCCTCCCTCCTTCCCTCCCCCCACTCTCCTTCTCTCTCCCTCCCTTTCTGTATCTCTCTCTCTCTCTCCCCCCATCTCTCTTTATTTGCACCAGGCAAGGAGTGACTGGGAGGGGAGGGCAAGGAGTGGGGGGGGCAGCCAGTGGTGGGATCACCCGACAGGGAGCCACAGCAGAGGGCCCAAAGAGCCACATGCGGCTCCGGAGCCGCAGGTTGCTGACACCGGCCCTATACCATATCACACAATTGGTCAGTCCAATCTCTTCTTTTAAAAAAAACCCCAATGTTGGAGCACCCACAACTTTTGAAAGCAATCCATTCCACTGGTTAATTGTTCCAACTGTCTGGAAATTTCTCCTTACCGTCTAGGTTGGGTCTTTTTTCTGCTTCAGGAAACCCTTTGTAGTACAAGAAGCTCTTTGTGGAGCGCATATAGTTAAGGATGAACCCAACCTGATAAAAATCCATTGTGTTGTGTGCTCTAACTTCCGTTTCTGAAATATTCACAAATGCAACTGTCCTGAAACAAAATGGGCAAGCAGATGTAATTTATTGTAGGTTGCTTTTTTGCCTCCATTCTGCCAGGGGAAAAGGAAACAATTACCTGCAGCCAGTCAAGCGGTGATAATTCTTAATTACATTGCCGATTCTTAAAAACATTGTTCTGCTTAGGACTATTAGAACTCACTTAGCTGTAGTTTCAGTTTTCATTTCTCTCACAAATTTGGTGTGTCCCCCATTAATTGTAACCCTCATGAAGGGAGCATAGCCATTAACACTGCCAAAATCCTGATTCAATTTGCTGCTAAATTTACAATCTGTAGCTTGAGAGCAATAGAAGCTGTGACAGAATCCCCTGTAGAAACAACATAAATTACCAGTTCAAAAAGGCTTTTCCTAGGAAATTATCCTTTTTTCCCCCTTAAATTTGGGGCTGAAGAACGAGAGACTGTTGGAAGAAGTGCCCATCTGGGTCCAGTTCCAGTGTCTTTCTCCAAGTGTGGAGAAAGACACTGGAAACATGGTTTAATGATGGACAGGATGACATGGTTTGAGGTCCTGGGCAATTGAGCACATGGGTGAGAGAGAGAGAGAGAGGGGGAGGGAGGGAGGGAGGGAGGGAGAGAGAGAGAGAGAGAGAGAGAGAGAGAGAGAGAGAGAGAGAGAGAGAGAGAGAGAGAGAGAGAGAGAGAGAGATTTATACCCTCTCTTGGGCCCCACCTTGGAGCTTCCTGTTTCTGTGTAAGAAATGTATTCTGATTGGTTGTCAGACTCCCATGGGGTCATGCAGGGGTAAGTTTGTAGGTTGTCTTGAGTCCCAGGCTTGGTTGAATCTTGCTGGGTGATGTAATGAAGGGACTTTGGGCAATTCCTTTTATGGCTTAATGGCTTTGTCCTGGTTTGGATCTTGAATGAGGGCTAATCTGATCACCCTGTAGCTGAAAGTCTTTTGTAGATAAAATGGCTCAGTCCAGTGGTGAGTTGCCCCCAGTTCGGACCGGTTCTATAGAACTGGTAGTAAAACTGGCAGGAGGCTCCACCCACTGACCCCGATGTCATTAGTGAGCCCCGTTGCAGCTCCATTGCGAACTGGTAGTATAGGTAAGTAGAACCCACCCCTGGCCCAGTCCCTAACCCTAACCCTAAACTTAAGAGTTTAGGATGTCAGAGTATCACAAAGTTTGAGAATGCCTGGGTGAAGGTGTTGGACTAGGATCTTGGAAGACTCAGGCCCAAATTCCCCCTGAATCATAGAAGTTCCCTGTCATCAGTGGTGGGTTCCTCCCGGTTCGGTCCGGTTCAGCTGAGCCGGTAGCAGTGACGATATGATGTCACCGAACCGGTTCTCCCCCCACCCGCCCTCCCACCTCCCCACCCACCCACGTTATTCTTACCTTTTATTTGGCCCCACCCCTAATCTATTGCTGCCTCCTAAGTCCCAGCTGATGGCTAGAGGGAAAAAAACTGTTTAAACTCTTGCCGCGGGGCTTCAAAGGGCCGCCCTACAGCTGATCAGTGTTAAAAGCAAACAAATGAATCGGGTCATAAGTGCAAGGACTGGTCGTAAGTGTGAGGGCCTTCCAGAAATGACTCTGACCAGCTAGCCACACCCACCTAGTCATATGACCTCCAAGCCACACCCACAAAATAAGCCACGTCCACAGAACCGGTAGTAAAAAAAATTAGAACCCACCCCTGCCTTGGAGGCTAAACCAGATAGGAATCCCAGCTAAATGAACACGTTCTACTCTATTGTAGAGCTATATTGATCAAAGAAAAAATTTGCAGCTCAGGGTTGAAATGAGGGATGTTTGGTGCTCTCTGAGCTCTGGTTGTTTTCTTACAGACATTTCATCATCAAATGGTGACATCATCAGTGCTAATCAGGAGGGAGGTTTGCTCTCAGTGTTGGTGGAAGTAGTCTTGGAGATTCTTTTGTTGGGGTGTTTACTGTTACCTTCTTTGACAGTTTCTTGATTGGTGTATTGTTTACTTCTTGCTTGTTGGTCTGATATTAATCTTGAAGTTAATCTCTGCTCATCAGGGGGTTGATTGCTGGTGGGCAGGTGTTTTGATTTTATTTTTGTTCCCTTTTATGGCTGGCTGATTGTCTCTTTTTATTTATTTATTTATTTAAAATTAAATTTATATACCGCCCTTCTCCCGAAGGACTCAGGGCGGTGAACAGCCAAAGGGAAACACCCAGAATACAAAAATTTAAGAACAGTTTAAAAAAACATATTAAACAATTTTGGCCCAACAATTAAAATACCCCTTTTAAAATTCAAATTCAAATTAAACAATTGGAGAAGTTAGGCCAGCCCGGCTTGTTGAAATAAAAAAGTCTTGAGGGCCCGGCGGAAAGTACGTAAATCCGGAATCCTCCGTATCTCCGGGGGGAGCTCGTTCCAGAGGGCAGGTGCTCCCACAGAGAAAGCTCTCCCCCTGGGGGCCGCCAGTCGACATTGTTTGACTGACGGCACCCTGAGGAGCCCCTCTCTGTGGGAGCGTACTGGCCGGTGGGAGGCTCTTGGTGGCAGAAGGTGGTCTCATAGGTACCCAGGTCCTAAACCATGGAGCGTTCTAAAGGTGGTCACCTTGAATCGCACCCGGAAGACCACCGGAAGCCAGTGCAGCTCGCGCAGGAGAGGTGTTACATGGGAGAGCCATGACGCTCCCACAATCACAGTATGCACAGTATGTAGAAGTTGTTTATGTCTATGTGTCTGTTGATGGCCAATTTATCAAGTGCCAGGCTTCCAGAAATTCGATAGTGTTTTTGGACTTGACTTAGTCTACGATAGATACAATTTCCCATCTGAAACTATTGTTAAGTTTATATTGTCAGAAACTTACAAGTATGAAAGTACAATTCCACCCCTGTCTCCTTTACAGCTTGAGAAACTAGGGAGGGTGTCTTCTGAACCACTCACTATCTAGGTGTGATTTGTGCTGTCTCTTATTGGACCATTCCATTGACAGCATCTCTTTAGCTGTTTTCCCAAGGTCTTTCTCACATGCCATTACACTCCCTGGATGATTTTGGGTCAGTCACTCTTTCTCAGCTCAACCTACTTCTGAGGTTGTTATGTTCTCAAGTATCATAAACTCATTATGTAACTATATATATATTATTTAACTGTATTACTCATGCCAAAAGCCTGCTGAGTAATTCATATTTAATCTACACAGAATTACACAGAAAATAATGCACATTTAGAAGAGTTATTTATGTATTTGCTGAATCACCTCTCTGGCTCTTTCCTTCAAAGGAAACCATGGGGGAAATAATCTGAATTGCTTCCCTTTCCCAAAGAGGTCATACGTCACACATCCTTTCACAAGTATCTCATTTCCAAATCCCACAAGTCAAGTGGCAACATAGCGTTATTAGGATGCATGAAAGCACAGGGTTAACGATACCAAATTGGAGTGCTAGAATCCAAATAATTAATTGTACGAAATGAATTTTAGAAGGGGGATTGAAAATTAAAAACATCTCTGTGTTCGTTCCATTGAGATTTGTGAGAAGGAGTTTTATAGCCCCCTTATCTGGTCACTCCATTCTACGTGGTGCCTCCAAACTACTACAATTCCATCGACTTGTTGCAACTTCTACCAGAGCTTAACTTTTCCCAGTTATTCCCAGAGCATCCCTGGCCTGCTCTCGAGTTGCCATAGGCCAGGGGGGATGGGAAATGGGTGAAACTGCACAGCAGCCAAAAACAGATGCACATTCCACGCTTATCTCTCTCAAGGCTGTATCCCAGGATTACCTACAGCAGCTGGAGGGGAGTGACCTCTACAACCCGCGAAATTGCTCCATTGGCAAATGTGATTGATGGCACGCCCTGCAGCTGGCCCCGCCCCTGCCCCACACGCCCCATTTTGGTTCCCAGGTAAGTGCAGGGAGGCCTACTAGACCCAAAACAGGGCATAGAGGGGCAGTGCACCCCCTCCCCGCAGCCCATTTTTGTTTCCAAGGGGGTGCAGGAGGCCGAGTGCTGCCTGTCACATCCCCTGGCCACACGCACCATGGCCATGCCCACCCAGCCGATCATTAGGGCAGAGAATCGGTTATTAAATTATTTGAATCCCACCACTGGGTTGACCCCTCTTTTTTGGGGCAGCCCCTCAAATATTGAAAGACTGCTACCATATCACCCCTAGTCCTTATTTTCATTAAACTAGACACACCCAATTTCTGCAACTGTTCTTTCTATGTTTTAGCCTCCAGTCTTCTTATCATCTTTGTTGCTCTTCTCTGTGCTCTTTCTGGAGTCTCAATGTCTTTTTTAATATATATATATATCGTGGCAACCAAACCTGGACGCAATATTTTAAGTGTGGTTTTACCAAGGAATTATAAAGTGGTTTTAAACCCAACATAAATATGGTGAAAATACATTATATATTGAAAAAGTTTACCACTTTACAGACTTGGAAGCCCAGAAGTCAGGAGGTATGTTTATATATAACTATCACTTTTATGGAACTTCTTACAGTGCAAATCTGAGAATTGTTCTCAGATTTCAGCAAAGTTTATGAGCAAAGATATTTCAGATCTCTTTAGGTTTCCTCTGGCCTTAACAGAAAAGAAGAACTCAGGAGTTACCAACACTTAAGCAAAATAACAGCGAACAATCTACTCTGAAGAGGCCAATTTGATTTTTCCCAGTTAATGGAAGATTAGAAATGAAATAGACATAAAGACTTCTTTTATATTCTCCGCATTACCCAGCATGGAGGATTGGTTGGTGACATGACAGAACTTGGTGAGATGGACAAACTGACATCTTTGACTAGAGAAAGGTCATTATTGACTTTCCTCAAGGACTTTCTGAATAAGAGAGAAAATGGTTTTGTGACTTAGGGTTTTGATGATTGGAAAGAATAGGTTATAGAAAGAAGAAATTATGATGAAATCTTAGAGAGTTTTGATTAGAACTGTATGCACTGTACAATTGCCGAAAGGAAGATTGGAAGTTACCTCTTTCTCTATCTACCTATAGTATTTATGTATGTATCCATCTATCTATCTATCTATCTATCTATCTATCTATCTATCTATCTATCTATCTATCTGTTTGTTTTGTTCTTCTATTTTCTTTTTTCCTTTATCTTTTCTTTTTTCTTCCTTTTCTATCTTTTTAGATTGGAAGTTACCTCTTTCTCTACCTACCTACCTACCATCTGTCTGTCTGTCTGTCTATCTTATCTCTATCATCATTTATATCTCTCTTATCTATCTACCTACCTACTTACCTACCTACCTATCTACCTACTTATCTATCTTATCTCTATCATCATTTATCATCTCTCTTTATCTATCATCTAGCTAGCTACCTAGCTATCCATCCATCCAGCATCTATCTATCTATCTAATTATCTATCTATCTATCTATCTATCTATCTATCTATCTATCTATCTATCTATCTACCATCTGTCTGTCTGTCTGTCTATCTTATCTCTATCATCATTTATCATCTCTTTATCTATCATCTATCTATCGTCTATCTGTCTGTTTGTCTGTCTGTCTGTCCGTCCGTCCGTCCATCCATCCATCCATCCATCCATCCATCCATCTATCTGTTTTGTTCTTCTATTTTCTTTTTTCCTTTATCTTTTCTTTTTTTTTCTTTTCTCTTTTTATATCTGCTGTACTTTTTTTTTCTTAGAATGTATTTATTATCTATGTAAAATCCCTTAATAAAAGCTGATTTAAGAAAAAAAAAAGCTTTGAGATTCATGCCAGTAAAAGATCACATGGGAAAATTGAAAGTACGCTTCAATTACTGCATATGTTATCACCAATTAATGAAACAGTGAACTGTATAAGAAGCTCTTGATATATTGGTGGTTTCCTTTAAAACTCTTTATGACTTAGGACCAGGTTACTTATGGAACCGTCTTTCCCTAATGGTGTCTCCTGTGAGATCTGGCAGGAAAGCCATTTTCAAGGCCCATCCAGAAGGTAGTGGAAAGTTCTAGAGCAATTTTATCCATAATGTCAGTTAAGGTAGAGAGTGCCATGGAACCAAGATCAAATTAAACAGTTTTGTCCTAGCACAATATCTTGTAAAGGCTAATTCCCTATAGAACATCACAGAGGTATTCATGTTTCATTAAGTAACTATTTATTTTACTATGAGGTAATTGTTATCTGATGCCTGTCAAACTCCTACAGCAATGTGTGATGGTGGTTTTGCTGACAGAACAGAGACAGCCTTAGATGCATCGGTTGTAGCTGGAAAAAAAAAACAATTATATACTCAAAACTTGCAAGAGCTGGATAGCAAATGCTCTGGATATTCTAGGATGTGTGCATCCTCAGCAACTTTTGACACATAGCTTCAAGGTGTGACAACTGCCAATATTGGGATTCAGCAGTTGATTGATATTAACAGTTGGGATCTGCCAACTTTTGCAGAGACAATTACTGCAAACTCTCTGGGACTCAGTGGAGAATTTAATTTGGCAAACTGAGCCTAGTTTGCAAATTAAAACTTCATGTCCAGTTTCAAAAGCCTTGGTCCATTAGGGGCTGATCTTGTCAGGCTCAAAAGATATACAGGACTGGGCTAGTTAAAAGACTCTATAGAGATTCTCAGTCAACCAGGTCATGGTTGTTCCAAAAGTGTTTTTTTCCGGGGACAACTGAACTTTCTTGTTTTTCCTTTGAAGACATTTTGCTTCCCATACAAGAAGCTTCTTCAGCTGTAGAAGGTGGAGAATGGATGGTGGGGAATGGAAGGATTTATATTACTTGCAGACAGCTGATTGTTTGCATTCTTTTAGACAGTCATTGAGGCCACTTGGAGGTTTATATAATATCAATCCTTCCATTCCCCACCATCCAGTCAAAGCTGAAGAAGCTTCTTGGATGAGAAGCAGAATGTCTTCAAAAGAAAAAAAACAAGGAAGTCCAGTTGCCTCCTGAAAAAGTACCTTTGGGACATACAGTAGGACTAGTTCTTGAATGCAGTGACAAATGTGCAGATCTATACATTGGAGAAACAAAACAACCACTTCACAAACACATGGCACAACATAGGAGAACAAACCCATCAGGACAAGATTCAGTGTTTGTCTGTCTGTCTGTCTGTCTGTCTATCTGTGTGTCTCTCTCTGTGTGTGTCTCTCTCCCTCTCTCTGTCTCTGTCTCCCTTCCCCCCTCTCTCTTTATTTCTCTCTCTTCCTCTCTCTGTCTCTCTGTCTCTGTCTCTGTCTCTGTCTCTGTCTCTGTCTCTGTCTCTGTCTCTCTGTCTCTCTCTCTCTCTCTCTCTCTCTCTCTCTGAATGTGTTTGTGTATGTGTGTGTGAAGTGCAGATCTAGCATAGAAGTTGACCGTGTGTTGTTTTATATATATATATGTATATATGTACATGTATATGTATATATCTATGAGAAGCACAGATCTAGCATAGGAGTTGACAATGCGTTGTGAAATGCATTTCCTTAATGCGCTGGTCTCCGCTCAGCTTTGCTGAAGACGCAGTTTTCCCAGCTGCAGTCAGAATAAATTGATGAGGGTTCATATAAGTTATTGTAAAAATGCCCCTTCAAGTATTTGGACTGCTGGCCAAGCAATTCTTTCTTCCGCCCGGCATCCGTCATTGGATGGTTTTGCTTTTATAAATTTCTATTTTTACCCGGTTTTTTAGAATTGCCTGTCCTAGAAAATGCCACGCATCAGAGCTCAAATGAGATTTTAAAAAGAAGAAAAAGGAAGAAAAAAATTAAAAAATTTCTCGTATTAACTATAACAGCAGCAATGCTCAGTTTACCATAAAACTCTGCAAATTGTTGGATGTTATCAACTTGCATCGGGCTGGATGTGTGCCATTGTTACTGGGTCACAAAGCTGGGGTTTTTCTCAGTACAAAATGACCATTATTGACCCATAGCTTTACTACTACCAATAATAATAATAACAACAACAACAACAACAACTTTTGAATACAGACGGATCGTCACTTGGAACACAACACGCCAGATATCACAGTTGTTGAAAACCGAAACATATAATTTATTGACATCGCGATACCAGAAGATGCCAGAGTCGAAGAAAAAGAACTGGAAAAAATCATGAAATATCGCGCGCTGGCCATAGAAACTACACGGCTATGGATGAAACATGCCACAGTGATACCCATTGTCATTGGGGCGCTTGGTACCATGTCCAAGAATTTCACAGAACACTTCAAGAAATTGCAGCTTCCTGCAATAACACCAGCGGAACTGCAAAAAACTGCGCTACTCGGAACATCGTACATCTTAAGACGGTACTTGGTTGATACCTAGGATGCTGGCAGCAACCCGTATCAACCATTAGCACCAGTCAATGGTATTTATGATGCATTTTTAAATGTCCAGTTGACTAAGTTTCATTTTTAATGAATAAAAGAGAATAACAACTTTATTGTCATTGTAAGTGTATACACAGTATACCCATACAACAAAATTCACTTAACACCCAAAGACCAGGTCCAACACACATAACAATCCCCTAACACACTCCCACCCACCAGAATCCCCCACCCCTAAAGCACCCAAACATCCACCCAACAGACCAAGTAATGCTGTCCAACAGCTCACTTTTGGGAGGCAAGACTGATGATTTTGCTCAAGAAAGACCAAGACAAAGAAAAAAAAAGTTTTTTTGAAAATCAACGGCTCAAAGATAAGAGTTTGACAGTAGTGTCTAAGATGGTAGGCAAGACCATCTTAGCAATTTACTTAGCAAAAATGTCCAGGGCTTGGAAATAAATCAAGATAAAAACTCTGGGCAATTTGGTGGAAAGATGAAGACCTAGGTGCATACATGGGTACATTTCACATCAAGTCGTATCCCTCAGGGTTCTTTATTTCCATGTTTCTCATAGAAAAATTCCATGGAGATTCTCAATCATCTCAATACTGGTTGGTATTCAGCCAGTTGGTATTCAGCCGATTCAGACCGGTTCGGGCGAACTGGTAGCGGCGACTGCGAGTAGACCCGCCCACCCGCCAGGATGTAATGCTGGGTGTGGCCTAATCGGCCTCCTGCACCATGTTGAGAGAGGTCGGTTTTGCCCTCCCCAGGTTCTGGAGGTTTTCCTCGAGCCTTTGGGAGGGCGAAAATGGCCTCCCCAGGCTCCACAGGCCCTCTGGAGGATTTCCGGCCTTCCTGAACTTCTGGTAGGCCCATTTTTTGCCCTCCCTGAGCATATGTGCATGCCCTGCACTTAAGTGCCTCCAAAACGGGCCACATGGGGACTCCTGGGAGGGGCGGGGCAGGGTGGGCAGGGGCAGCCAGGACTGGGATTTGGGAGTTCTTCAAACTGCACAGAATCTTTAGCTAGAGGTTCTCCTAAACCCCTGAGAACCCCCAGCAGGCCCCTTGGTTTGACCTCAGGGGAGGGGGGCCTGGGGGGGCTTGGCCAGGGTGGGCACCGCCAGCTTGACGTCACTCATTTTGGGGGCACCTGTGGTGGCCCGAGTGTCAACGAAAATGGGCTCCCAAACTCTGTTTTTGGCTGGGATGGCCTCCTGCAACCCTCTACCAGTGAAAACGGAACTTGGGAGGACCCTGGCAGGGCACCACAGGAGAGTCCTTTGCTGTTTCCAAGATCTAAGCACCCCATGGCCTATATCTGGCCCACGGGCCTTGAGTTTAACAGCTCTGCTCCAGAGTAATGTGAGGATTCTAATTCAGGTCAAGCACAGTAGAGAGACACACATTAGTGGATCAGTCATTCAAAAGAAAAGAAACAAAATCTGTAAATTGAACGAATAAACATTCATCAAGGGTCAATTATAATGAATAGGAATTCATACTGTGACACGTTGTAGACTAGGACTTTGACGTACATTGAAAATAATCCAGAAAAAGTACTTTGGAGGACAGGATGATGCATGTCTAATCCTTTGTAACTCTTTAAAGCATCTGCATCTTTGCCTGGGATCGTATGATTGCCCACAGTTGCTACGATGTAATCCCATTTATTTTTTAAATGGTTGCGCATTATGTTACCTGCACCTCTTTATATGCTCTGAAACACTCCATGTCAAGGTTCCAAGTAATACATCCATAATAAATAGAGTTCCGAGGCAAGTAGATTCCTCAAAGAATTGGTTTATTGGATATATCATATTGGCATAAACTGGTGACAACCGACTCTGAATATTCCCGCGGTTTTCACCTAATTAAAAGTAAAAGTTTCTCTGCCCATGCTATCGTTGTTTCTTGTAATGGGAGCTCACCCTGTTACATGGCATTAGGGATTCGAACTGCTGAATTGCTGATCTTTCGTTCAACAAGCTCAGCATCTTAGCCACTGAGCCACCGCATCCCTTTTAGAGTGCAGTACTGCAGGCTATTTCTGCTGCCTGCCGGCTGCCTGCAATTTGGCAGTTCAAATCTCACCAGGCTCAAAGGTTGACTCAGCCTTCCCTCCTTCCAAGGTGGGTAAAATGAGGACCCAGGTTTTTGGGGGTGATAAGCTGGCTCTGTAAAACTGCTTAGAGAGGGCTGTAAAGCAGTGTGAAGTGACCAGAACAGACTTGCTGGTTGAGAACGAAAGCAACACCTTCAAAATCTCTCCACTGTATTTGATGGACTTTTTCTGTTTGGCAAAGTGCCTCTTGTATTTGTGTCTTTTTTTATTTGCTGTCAACCCTGTAGCACCCAGCACGAACTCTGCAACTGCAAACGGTTGGAATAAGTTATTTTGAGTCAGTAATGAATACTCCCCCTAACATGTTATTATTGAAAATAGCAGGTTTCAAACGTGTGACCGTACGGTATACACATTCGATTGTTTCCTTAGCCAAGCGTGGATTTGCCTTCTCCTTTTTCGCTTCTTCCTCAAAGGTTGGAAGAAGATTGAACAAGGCGCGACGGAAGGCGCAAGAATGATTATCACATTCGTCAGATCCAGCAGGCAGTAAGTGAGAGAAAGAAGGAGTGAGACCTCGACAAAGTACATCAGATATAATGGCTTTGATGATACAGGTAGTTTCATTTCGCACAACCCATTTTCGCATCAGTGGTGAAATCCAAACTTTTTTTACTACCGGTTCTGTGGGTATGGCTTGGTGGGCCTGGCAGGGGAAGGATACTGCAAAATCTCCATTCCCACCCCACTCCAGGGGGAAGGATACTGCAAAATTCCCATTCCCACTCCACTCCAGGAGGAAGGATGCCGCAAAATCCCCATTCCCATCCCACTCCGGGGGAAGGATACTGCAAAATCTCCATTCCCACCCCACCCTGGGGCCAGCCAGAGGTGGTATTTGCCAGTTCTCCGAACTACTCAAAATTTCCGGTACCGGTTCTCCAGAACCTGTCAGAACCTGCTGGATTTCACCCCGATTCACATCCATTTGGCAGATTTTTGTTTTACAAATTCTCATTCCAGGCAAGCCTCACATTTTTTAGGATACTATGAAAGAGACCCCAGATAAAAATAATACCCAGATGAAGCAGATTCCCAGTGGGGTTCATTAATATTTCCCCAATTGTCATTCCTTTTAACTGTGACCTGTAATTTTAATGATGCTGGCCCATAGTGACATTGTTTCTAACGTCATTAGAAATGGGACAAAGTGGGGAGGAAATGGAAGGTATTGACTTAGAGAATCCATAAGTGGCTACATAAATTTGCTCCCAAAGGGGAGATGTTGGGCATGAAAACGACTAAGGTCCCTGAATTTAAAATAAGGATGACTTTCTCTTTCAGACAGGTGCCCAGTTTTTCATCCTTCTCAGCAGCTTCTGTAGCTTTTATGGAATCATGATAAATGCTACTTTACGTACTGTAGCTCTTGAAAACTGAGGGATGTTGAATGGGGAAAGTTGTAGGCTAGGTATCATTCTAAGAAGGTCTCAGAGTTTGTTGCAGCACACACAGTCAGACACAATTAAATAATTCTGCAGAATTCAACTACATAAGAAAATCTCTTCATATACAATACCATTGAGGATTTTTCCATATTGTAGAGAAGAGAAATAGCAAGTACAAACACAGCACAAAATGGAAGCACAAAATGGAGAAGGTAAAATGGAGGAGGGAGAGAAGCTAGTGCCCTCAAGCTTATACGTAGGATACCAGATCTCCATGCTTTTCGCCGTGCCCTCAAAACTTTTCTATTTCACCAAGCTGGGCTGGCGTAATGCCCCCCTTAGATATTTTAATTGTAACGGATTTTAGTTGGGATGTTTTAAATCTGGGCCAAAATTTGTTTAAATCTTTTAACAATTTTAAATTTCGTATTGGATGTTTTTTATTCTTGGCTGTTCACCACCCTGAATCCAGCAGGAGAAGGGCGGTATAAAAATTTAATAAAATAAATAAATAATAATAAATAATATACAGAACAGTTAAGCCATACCCAGGCTCCAAACTGTCTCTTATGGCCCCATACAACAAATACGATGTTTCAGTTACCAAACAGCCCTCATTGGCTGACCTGTTGCTATGCCCTATTCCAGTTCATGAATATGATTTGTCCCCGTCCACACACACACACAAACACAGCCAGCTGAGGGTTAAGGAAGCACTTGGCACACTCTCAGGTCTTTATCTCCAACTTGGCAGCGATATACACACCGTCTGCCAAGTGCTTTATTTCCACAGAAACAGAAAGATAATATACTCAGCGTACAAGAGTCCAACAGAAAATAATATTCCTCTCAGCAGTTTCGAACGATGCTTTAGTGACTATCCAAGGTTTATTTTTGTTCGTCACAGGGATCACTGGCCACCACCCTCTATTATATAGTCTCTGGGGTGTGGTCCAGTGACTCAGTTCTAATCCCTAGCACGCCTCCTGAGCTGCTGCAATCGTTTATCACGCCTTCGGAGGCGTGCGTCCAGGAATGATGTCTCTCCTTCACTCTCATCCGAGACACCTGTTTCCCGTCTAATCTCCTCTCCCTCGGCCGGCACCTGAGACAGTGCCAGAGGGGAGGGGCCTGGAGAGGGAGGCCTGGCTGACTCCTCTTCCTCATGCTCGGAGCTTTCTTCCTCCGATGGGATAGGCTCAGAGGGCGCGGCCACAACAGAATATACTCTGACAGAAGGTCCATCACACATGAAGATGAAGATGCTGTCAGGGTTCCTAACTTCTTGCTCCTTGATATACTGGGCTTCACCTTAGTCAGAAGATCCTAGAAAGAGTGCAGAGAAGAGCAACAAAGATGATGAGGAGACTGGAGGCTAAAACATATGAAGAACGGTGGCAGGAACTGGGTTTGTCTAGTTTATTGAAAAGAAGGACTAGGGGAGACATGATAGCAGTGTTCCAGTATCTCAGGGACTGCCACAAAGAAGAAGGGGTCAACCTATTCTCCAAAGCACCTGAAGGCAGAACAAGAACCAACAGATGGAAACTAATTAAGGAGACAACCAACTTAGAACTAAGGAGCAATTTCCTGACAGAACAATTAATCAGTGGAATGGCTTATCTTCAAAAGTTATGGGTGCTCCAACACTGGAGGTTTTCAAGAAGAGACTGGACATCCATTTGTCTGTAATAATATGTGGTTTCCTGCTTGAGCAGGGGGTTGGACTAGAAGACCTCTAAATTCCCTTCCAACTCTGCTATTCTGTTATTCCTAAATATTTACACTTCACTGGGTGAAGGAAATATTTTATGTGAGAAAATTATAGAACTATACTACTCACATGGATCCAAATATACTTTTGTCTTTATTTCTACCATGACATTGATTGATTGATTGATGATATGCCATCAAATTGTTGTTGACTCTTAGAGACCAGCTGGCATAAATGATAGTGTCATCACATTTCTATAAGTTACAATAATGTTCATCACTGTGTTATTACCCAACATGCATATGCCATCGTGCTACAACCGACAACTGTACTTCATGGTCCCTCTGTCTGGGAAATGGCACTCGGATTGCCTAAAGAAACTTTAAGCATAATTTGATTTTTTTAAAAAAAAATATCATTATCGAAAAATTTGCACTAATATATAAATGTTAATATTTGAGAACAAGGAAGCCATCATAGGCCACTGAAGAAGAAAAAATGAAGCATTTCTGGTTTGGCTGACCTCCTTTGGTAAAGCTTGAATTCATTTTGTTGTACTCCGTGTTAAAGGAATATTTTGGGGTAAGTCGTGAAAACAAGGCACCACAGAAAACTGTAATAGAATTACTGGCACCGCTGTACATCCTATTTCTGTTCCTCAGAGTGTTAACTTTTGTAGTGGTAGTGACTTCTATGTTAGTCACATTGATATTTAGCAGCTTTATAAATCTCTGTGTAAGGGGGGGTTTGCTTTATTTGATACTAGCTAATAACCCAGCATTGCCCATTTTTTTGTTTTTTTAAAAAACCAATCCCCCCTTACCAGAGGGAACCCCCTTGTGGAGTACTGTGAAGCCGTA
Source organism: Pantherophis guttatus (assembly GCF_059756535.1). NCBI lineage: Eukaryota > Metazoa > Chordata > Lepidosauria > Squamata > Colubridae > Pantherophis > Pantherophis guttatus. The sequence goes on along the minus strand of NC_142070.1, from coordinate 73,777,071 downwards.
ACCATGGCAACTCCACTGTGCTGTACAGTAGAAGCCATTTCAAGGCACAACAGGCTGTATCTTAACAGAATCTGAATCCAAAAGGCACACTATCACTATCAAAAGTACTGTGATTTGACACTATAGATATAATTCATTCCTTTTCATTTCAGCAGCCCAGGTTTTCCAGAGTGATGCTGGAATACACAAACACATGCACACACACACACACACACACACACACACAGAGGGGCGTTAGAGTGTCTTACCCTCCACAGTATTTTTTTCCAGAGAGTAAGTCATCTGTGTATCAAGTTTGGTTGAAATTTCTCAAGGTGTTCCAGAGTTATGCTGGAATACATATACATATACACAGAGCCATTTTTATATATACTGCTCAAAAAAATAAAGGGAACACAAGCAGAAGACATCCGAGATCTGAATGAATGAAATAGCCTTATTAAATACTTTGTTCGTTACATACAGTAGTTTATACACTGCTCAAACAACTAAAGGGAACACAAAACTACTGTACGTAACGAACAAAGTATTTAATAAGGTTATTTCATTCATTCAGATCTCGGATGTCTTCTGCTTGTGTTCCCTTTATTTTTTTGAGCAGTGTATACAGAAGTTGGTTCCAAGGATCAGGAAAAGCTATTTTCCTTTGTTACCTACAAAAATATTAAAACTCTTTTTTTTTAAATAATTTTTATTGAATATAAATATTAAAAAAGACATACGTAACATATACACAACGAACATTTATACAACATATACACAAAAAGAATATAATTTCTTCTTAAGCATTTTTTCAGAGTGACGTTCTACAATTCTACTTATAATATATTCCTTCACCTTTCTGTAATCTAATAATATTTTTATTACATATATATGTATCAATCGGTAATATATCCCCTATATTTTTTGTGTATTTCTAATTTTTAACCAATTATACCAACTAAAAATATTAAAACTCTTGAGGGGTTCAAAAGCTTCTAGCAGAATACCTTCATTTAACTCCATAGGTCAACTCTGAAGAAGTAGAAGATGTTTCTTTCAAGAGAAAAGTCAGAGGTTTTGTTGGTGGACACAACCCAACCCTAGAATTACTATAATTTGGTTATGAAAATTCAGATGACCACGGCAAGGAAAATAATTTGATGTCCAGCTTTTTTTCCCCCAGTTCTGATAATCCTCATTTGAATCTGGAGCAGGGGCTTGGAGAAGATCTTAACAGGCTACCACATATTAGAGGACTTGGCTCTTTAAGGTTTTAAAATATTTTAAGATCTTAAAGTGAGTAAAAACTTTTAAAGTGAGTAAAAAAAAGTTGTTTCTATTTCTAACTTACTTTCTGGAGCTGTTAAGATTATAAATGCAGTAGTGGAGAAAAGAGCACAAGAGGAAAAAGAGAAAGAGAATTTTTTTAAAAAAAAAGTTGATAAATTGAGGACATCCTTTAAAAGAAGATGAATATATTTAGTTCGGAGTTCAGTGCTAATAATTGTTTACATCTGCCACCTAGGGTCTATGATTTATTTTCGTTAATGTTAGGCATGATTCATATTCCCATGTTAAACCAGTTTGGTCTAAAGCAGGGGTGGGCAATTATGGCCCCTTTATGAACTGGGGAGTTCAATTCCCAGAATTTCTGAGGCAGCATGGCTGTCTTAGGAATTCTGGGAGTTAAAGTCCACAGGTTGTAAAAGGGCCACAGTTGCCCACCCCTGGTCTAAAGTTTAAGCTACCAAGCCAGAAAGCGGGACTTGTGAGTTCAAGTTCTGCTTTAGCCATGAAAACCAGCTGAGTAACAGTAACAGAGTTGGAAGGGATTTTGGAGATCATTTAGTCCAGGGGTCTGCAATCTTAAATACTCGAAGAGCCATTTGGACCCGTTTCCCACAGAAAAGAAAACACCAGAAGCCACAAAACCCTTCCCGTCCCTGACTATTTCTTGATTGGCCACAGAGGAGAAATAAGCTAAGGAGTTTTCTAATGCTTGAAGAGCTGTCACAGGGAAGAGCGAGTAAAGTCATTGTCTATTGATCTACAACTTAAGCCATAAAGCAGTGGCTGGAAGTAATTTTTTGACTGTAAGAGCTATTAGGAAAGTCAGTTTGGCCTAGTAGTTAAGGTACCAGGCTAGTATAAATAGAACAGAATAAATAGAATAACAGAGTTGGAAGGGACCTTGGAGGTCTTCTAGTCCAACCCCCTGCTTAGGCAGGAAACCCTACACCACTTCAGACAAATGGTTATCATCTTCTTAAAAACTTCCAGTGTTGGAACTTCTGAAGGCAAGTTGTTCCATGGATTAATTGTTCTAACTGTCAGGAAATTCCTCCTTAGTTCTAGGTTGCTTCTCTCCTTGATGAGTTTCCACCCATTGCTTCTTGTCCTACCCTCAGGTGCTTTGGAGAATAGCTTGACTCCCTCTTCTTTATGGCAGCCCCTGAGATATTGGAACCCTGCTTTCATGTCTCCCCTAGTCCTTCTTTTCATTAAACTAGACATACCCAGTTCCTGCAATCATTCTTGATATGTTTTAGCTTCCAGTCCCCTAATCATCCAAGAGTACCCAAGAGACAATGACTTCTACTTCCACCTGAGGCACAAAGCCAGCTGAGTACCTTGGGCCAGTCATTTTTTCTCAGCCCTGGGAAGCAGCAAGACCAAACCACTTCTGAACTCATGTCAAGAAAACTTCATGAGCTTGTCAAGGTAGCCCCCAGGAGTCAAAACATTGAGTTGAAGGCACCAAAACAACAACAAAAAAGAGCTATTAAGAGGAAGAACCTTCTTTCTGGAGACGTAACTGTTCCATCTGTGATGGTTTTCAAAGATTGGAAGGTATTTCTCTGGTCAATTGGATTAGAAGACCTCCAAGATCGTTTTTTTTTAACCCTACAATCTCAATTGAAACCTCTTCCATTTTTTTCCTCAGCAACCGCCATTGAGACAGCTTGGGTAGAGAGAGAGAACAATCCAGCTTGTGACCGTCATGACCTAGGATGGACTTCAACCTGGGTTATCCAGTTGCTAGTTTAACATTTTAGCGGTGAAGGAATCCTGGCTCTTCACTCGCAAAATACCTGCGTAATTCATATGAAGCTCAGTACATTTCAGCGCAGGTAATTGGAACATTTATCTGCAGTCTCTCAGGTCACCTACGGAGATATGATGTTGGCTTTACCAAGCTTTACTTAGCAAGCAAGCAAACAAGCCATGTGAACAAGGAACCATTCCTCTCAAATGGTGAACAGTCATCACATCAAATGGCACTTTTTAAAATATTGAAACGAGCGTTGTTTTTGGTCTCGTTTTTATTGTCATCTTCTACCTCTGCCGGAGACATGATTAGCTGTTTTGCCTCCGGGCAGTGCTGAAATATCAAGAAGCCGGGAATTCATTAGGATGCTGTTTTCTGAAAGGATCGTTCGCTTTTTCTCTGACTTCTTTGGTGCCAAAAGGTTAAGGCTTGTGTGGGAAGGAATTTCTTTGCATATCCAATTAGATGTAAACGCGACACTAGCGTTTTTCTGAAGCAAGGTTGTTGGAGAACAAATGGACTAGCTTAATTGCATTTGAGCTGGCCCAATCTAGCTTGGCCTATCGAGGTAATTGGTTTTACCCTAGTGTTCAAATTCTAAGGTGCGCAAATTTGAGATGTTGTAGTGTTGAACTATGAGGCGGAAAGAGATAATTGTCACAGAATTGTTGTGGTTGAGTTATCCATGAATGATTGTCTATAGAACCCTTTGACATGCTTTCCATATTCATGTCTTTTTATGGTCAGTTGGGTGGATGAGAAAGAGAGGGAGAGAGAGAGAGAGAGAGAGAGAGATGACAGAGATTAGAGAAATGATAGATAGAGAGAGATGGAGAGATGGAGAGATGGAGAGAGAGAGAGATGACAGAAAGATTAGAGAAATGATAGACAGAGAGATAGAGAATCATAAACAAACATGACACCTCTCTGTCTTTCTCTATCTCTGTCTCTGTTTCTCTCTCTGTCTCTCTCCCTCTCTCTCTCTCCATCTATCTATCATCTCTCTAATCTCTATATCATCTCTCAATCTCTCTGTCTGTCTCTGTCTCTGTCTCTCTCTCCCCTCCATCTCTCTATCTATTATTTCCTCTAATCTCTCTGTCATCTCTCTGTTTCTATCTCTTATCCTGCTTCAAATGCTGATATTTTTAACCATACAGCTACATTCTGGGAAGCATATTTGCTTTCATATTTACTCCGTACAGATCACCAGATGGTTTGTTAAATAAGTCATGGTTAGTTTGCTTCACCAATTGAACTGAACTGGTGAAACCATGGGTTTCTATCACACCCTAAGTCAAAATATTGTGAACTCCAGGCTCAACATTCACAGCACAGGAGTTTGTGGAACGTGTCAAGATCTGCAAGGTGGCAGCTGCAACAGTGTAATCCCAATTTTTGTCCCGTTGTGTTTTGCAACTTTGATGCCCTGTGCAGTTTAAAGATTTTAAAACAGCGCTCTGAACAGAGTTTTGAAACTATTGGATAGCAGTTCAGCACGGTTACACACACACACACACACACACACACACACACACACACACACACACACACAAACTCCAGATCAAACATCACTTGCAGCTGTTGGAAGAAATGTCCATCTGGGTTCAGTTCCAACTGGGGGAAAAAAGATACTGGAAACATGGAGACTGCTTGGAAAGATGGTTTAATGGTGGACAGGATCACATGGTTTGAGTTCTTGGACAGAAAAGGGCTGAAATGCTGAGCGTGCCTTGGTTTTATGCCCTCTCTGCACTTTGAACTTCCTGGAGCACAGGAAGAGTATCCTGATTGGTTGTCAGACTCCCATGGGGTGAGGGTTTTAGTTAGCCTTGCTGGCTGATGTAATCTTCCCAGGTGCCATGTGGTGAGTTTCTGTTGCTAGATGGGTCCTATTGTGTTGCAGATGATGGTCCATTAACAAAGATGGGGGGAATGAGTGAGCTTGGCTGAGGCCTTAATGGCCCATTGACAAAGGTGAGGGGGAGGCAGAAAGCAGCTTTGTCTTTAAAAGATGTTTCTCCATTTCTCACCCAGGGAAATATAATGTTCTGCCTTTTTTAATATTTCCTAAAATATTTCATTCTTCTAGGAGAGGGGTGGGTGCTAACTTCCTACACAGCATGCAAGAAATTCACTGAAAATCGCACTTCTTTAAAGTTTCAAATTTTCCAAAGTGTACATTTCAGTTGTCCATCCTTTAACTTTTTTTAGACCATAGTTCTCAAAAAAGTCAGCAAAAACTTTAAATGTTTTTCTTTGGGTTTATAAAATGAATGCTTTAACGTAGATGTTTTGTTGTTGTTGTTGTTTAAGTTGCTCTGCAGATATTAGAACAGACTCTTCAAGAGAAAATGTGGACATGCTGTTTTAAATGAATGAGCAATTGGCAAATACGAACCAGCCAATGGATGGTAATATGCCCCATATTTTTTAAAAAAGAACTCGGTAGAATGGCAAAGATTAGCAGATACGTGCGACTAAAGAAGCATTGCTAAATTGTAAGTACATGTTCTGCTTTAGAAGACTTCAAGGGCACGAATGAGTTTTCTATAATGATATTGTGCTGGCTATATAATACATGCTCCAAACTCCAATTCTGGAGCAAAACAGCAAAGATTAGCCAGTCATGAAGGCAGATATTACAGCCAAAGTGGCAAATGCTGAAATTTTAAACATAGCTTCTGTTATTCTGAGTGCGGTTTTCAAATCTTCAAAATGCCTAGCATTGTATGATATTTGGGGAACAGTGTGTCACTGGTTTATAATATGTACTTTGAACTCCAGGTCTGGGTTGTCGTAATTACAGTAGGTAGAACTAGATGTTGTATCTACATTATTAGAACGGGAATTTGTGCTGTTGAAGTTTTGACCGGAAAGCTGTGCGAAGTAGATCAATTATTTCGTATCCCCACTTACAGTTCTTTGTAAGAGAGTCAATCAGTGATGCTATTTTACACATCTTTTCAGAGCCCAGTTGTTACAGACATGTAGGATATATTGAGATTCCTTCTGCAGACGCTCCCTAATTTGTCATATGTCAAGAGCAGAACAAGTCAAAAAATAACATCCTTGGGTTTTAAGTAAACATATGTTGTGAGTCAGTAGCAATCCGCTTTCAGATTCAAATAAGAAACAAGAAATAATAAATATATTTTTAAAAAAATCTGTTCCTCTTTTCCATAACAGTGATGGCTATTATGGAATCTGGTTATCATCCAAGAATATATGCAGGTTATGGATGTCTACACTGCTTTCAATTTAAGCTACTTTCTTAGCTCATTATTTGCCTCCCAAGCAAGGCTGGTAGTGAAAAACAATCCTTCATAATGAATAGAAAACAGCAAGGAAGAAACCACAAACTAGAAAGAAACAGGCCAAAGGCTATCTGTTTATTAAAGCAGACAATCCAAGTTTGGTTGTTTGGAAGCCATTTGATAAGGAATGAATCCAGGGTCTGACACAGAGTCCACCTAGCACATCTCCAGATCATCATCATCATCTTTTAATGACCCCATAATCCCTTGCGGGGTAGAGTCTGGGCAACTGAATGGAGCTAGCAGAGTGTTTTAATGGCTGGATGCCTTTCCTGTTGCCAATGCAGAGTTTTGTTCAGCAAATATTGTCTCATTGTGCCCAGAGAGAGAAATATCTGTCTCTACCTAGGATCGAACTCACAGCCTCCTGACCTAGCAGGTCTCCAGATGCCTGCATATAACCAGTGGTGGGATCCTACCGGTTTAACAACCGGTTCGCTGAGCGTGTGCACCAGACGCGTGCGGCGTGCGCATGCACACTTTGCAGAAAATTGAACTTTTGTGTTGCTGAGAGCAAGGAAAACAGCTGAGGAGTGGCAATCCACTCTGCTGCCCCGATCAGCTTCGGAAGCAGAAATATAGGTAAATATAATGCAGGGGCGGGTGGGCGGGCCCACTTCAAAGAAAGAGAGAACCGGTTCGCTCACAGCTGAAAGTCAGAGCAAACGGTTCTCCCAAACCGGTCTGAACCGGTAGAATCCCACCACTGCATATAACTCCAGCAACCATCATAATGCTGCAGTCTTGCAGTCTGAAGATCTAGCAGAGAAGTCCTTTGGACACCAGTGTAGAAAGTTAGCACCCACCCCTTTCCTAGAAGAATGAAATATTTTGAGAAATATTAAAAAAAGGAAGAATATTATATTTCCCTGGATGAGAAATGGAGAAACATTTTTTAAAGCAGTCCCCACCTTTCTTAATAGCCCTTAGCAGATGTCAGTGCTTGAGTTAAAGAGCTTATTGAAAGAAGCCAAGTATCTAGGTAGCTCTATTCATAGGCAAAAAAATTCCCTGCAGCAAGGTCAAAACAAAGCTAGGATTAGCCCTCAGCCACAATAGGAATTGCCCAATCCCCCTTCATCACATCAGCAGTCCAAACTTCAACCAAACCTGGGAGCTCAGACAACCTACAGAGCCAACTATGACCCCTACAACAGCCAATAGAATACATGTTCTTGCACAGGAACAGGAAGTTCAAGTTCAAAGCCCAAGAGTTGGTATAAAAACCCCTCAATCTCAACTCCATGTAGTCAGCTACCCAGAATCACATGTCCTTGGTGGTTCTGCTTCATCCTTAAGCCATCTTTCCAATCAGCCTCCCTGTTTCCAGTGTCTTTATCCCGGCTTGGAACTGAACCAGATGGATATTTCTTCCTACACCAGATAATTATGACCTTTTAAAAATAGGCCTAGGGCAGGGATGGCGAACCTTTTAGACACTGAGTGCCCAAACTGTGTGCGTGCATGCCCAAACTGAAAGGCGTGCACACACAAACGCGGACATGCACGGACATGTGCATGGCCATGCGGGAACATGTGCGTGTGGGCAGTAGAGACCTGAAGGCCAGCTGGCTGGTGGGAGGCGGGGCATCCCAACACCAGCAGTGCGGCAAGAGGTAAGACCTTTTCCTTTCACGAGCTTCTGTTTCGTCATTTGCAGGGAAACAGAAGCTCATAAAAGAAATGCCACAGAGACCTGACCTGGGGTGACGGCGTGCATACCAGAAGAGAGGGCTCTGAGTGCGACCTCTGGCATGCATGCCATAGGTTCACCATCACGGGCTTAGGGCACTATATCTTGGTTTCAAAAATACAGACAGGTTTAAAGAAGGGTTAATTTTCTAAAACGTTGATGGTGGTTTGGATTTTTGCAATCTAGATACAGTAGCTCCGGCACTATGCGCTTCTTAACCCATTTTGAATTGTATTGTTTCAGTACATTACCGCTTCTGACTTTCTACAAAAATTGATTAGCCATCACACATTGATTAATTTATTTATTTATTGTTTATTGGTTCGATTTATATGCCACCCTTCTCCGGAGATTCAGGGCAGCTTACAATGTGTTAAGCAATAGCCTTCATACTTTTGTATATTTATACAAAGACAGCTTATTGCCCCCACAATCCGGGTCCTCATTTTACCTACCTTAGAAAGGATGGAAGGCTGAGTCAAACTTGAGCCTGGTGAGATTTGAACTTGCAGTAATTGCAGGCAGCTGGTGCTAGTTAACAGCACTTCAGTCTGCTGCACCACCAAGGCTCTTATTAGTTGATGAGAGTGAACGTAAGTAAGCCTTTCCCTTCCTCCTCCTTTCAGAGGAATGAATACCAGCCTGGAACAAAACAATTTCAAACTGAGAATTTCTTGAATTATGTGGTGATGCTCATTTTTGGTATCTTAATTAAGATATACCGTAATTTTCAGCATATAACCTTAGTTTTGGGGAAGGAAAATAAGAAAAAAAAAATCTGCCTCTGCCTACCAACATCCATCAGTATTCATCAGTATTCATCCTGTCAATGTGTGAGAGAATTGAGGGCTGTTTGGAAACTGAAACAATATTTGCTGTGTGAGCAACAAGGAAGAAGGCAGCAAGGAGCCTGAGTGTGGCTTAGCTCAACTGTTCTAAAGCTTCATGCTGTCCTGATCTCTGAAACTAAAACTGAAACAGAAACTCCTCTCCTCTGCTTGTGTTTTGCTTGTATTAACTACCACATTGGAAAACCTGCTTTTGGTATTGTAGATTTACTTCATGTGTTATATTATATATGAAGAGAAGTTATTGCATCCTGCTGAATCAGTTACTTGTGTGTGCTTTCTGGATGTGATTGCTGCTGCAAACTCTGACAGTCCTTGCAGCAAACAGCAAACAGTCAGATCAGCTTCAGCACATTATTGCAGCCTGATTCAGCACAAGCAGCTGATTGGCAGGTGGATCAGCCTCCTGGAATACCCCCAATCAGCTGTTCCAGGCTGCAGGGATTGCCACAGACCATCACCTCCTCTGTGCTTCACGTTTTTGGCTACATTTGTTATATAAGACGCACCCAAATTTCCACCCTCATTTGGGGGTGGGGGTGGGGAGTGTGTATTATACTCCAAAAAATATGGTAGATCAGGGTTGTGTAGTCTCTGGACCAACAAATAGTATTGTTCAACAAGAAGGGAGGAGAGAAACCATATTCTTTAGGTATCACTTCTTACTCTTATCCCTGTTTGTTTGTTTGTTTAGTGTATGGCACATCATATATGAACTCATCAAATTTGCAGATGATACTGAACAGGCAGGAATAGCCAACACCCCAGAAGACAAGCTCAGGATCCAAAAAGATTTTGACAAACTTGAACAATGGGCCTTATCCAACAAAATGAATTTTACATTTCAACATTTCAGTTTTACATTTCAGGCAGGAAAAGCCAAAGGTATAAGTACAGATTAGGCGAGAGCTGGCTCAAAAACAGTAACTGTGAGAGGCACCTTGGAGTCCTAGTGGATGATCATTTGAATCTGAGCCAGCAGTGTGTAGCAGAAGCAGTCAAAAAAGTTAATACAATCCTGGGTTATATTAACAGGGGCATAGAATCGAGATCACATGAAGTACGAGTGCTGCTTTATAAAGCCCTAGTAAGACCACACCTGGAATATTGCAACCCATTTTGGTCACCATACTATAAAAAAGATGTTGAGATTTTGGAAAAAGCTCAGAGAAGAGCAATGAAGATGATCAAAGGCCTGGAGATTAAATCATATGAAGAAGGGCTGCAGGTTTTGGGTTTGGCTAGTCTAAAGAAAAGAAGAATTAGGGGTGACATAATAGCAGTATTCCAGTATTTGAGAGGCTTTTTTTCTCAGAACTGAAGAAGCTTCTTGGATGCGAAGCAAAACGTTTTCAAAGAAAAGAAAACAAAAAAGCCTAGTTGCCTTTTGGGAAAAGCAGGGGTGGGCTTCAAAAATTTTAGCAAGGGATTCTCTGCCTGGTTGCTGGGTGGGCGTGGCCTAGTCCTGCACCATGGCAGTGGGGCGTTTTTGTCCTCCCCGGGCTCCGGAGGCTTTTCTCGAGCCTCCAGGAGGACGAAAATGGCCTCCCCGGGCTCCGGAGGCTTTTCTCGAGCCTCCAGGAGGACGAAAATGGCCTCCCCAGGCTCCGGAGGCCCTCTGGAGGCTGGAAACAGGCCCATTTCTGGCCTTCCAGGAGGCCTGTTTTTCACCCTCCCCGAGCCTCCGCGCACGCCCTGCACTTACCTGCATCCAAAACGGGTTGCGTGGGGACTCTTGGGAGGGGCAGGGTGGGGTGGGAGCGGCCAGCCAGGAGTGGGATTTGGAGGTTCTCTGAACTGCACAGAATCTTAGCTAGAGGTTTTCTAGAGGAACGCCTGCGAACCCCCAGCAGCCCACTCCTGCTACTAAGGTGACCCTGAAGACACAGATAAACCTCCAAGTGGCCTCAATGACTCTCTAAAAAGAATGCAAATGACCAGCTGTCTGCAAGGAATGTAAATCCCTCCATTCCCCACCATCCAGTCAGAGCTGAAGAAGCTTCTTGGATGAGAAGTGAAACCTCTTGGAAGAAAAAAACCCCAAGAAAATCCAGTTGCTTTCTGAAAAAAGCACCTTTGGGACAACTGTGACCTGGATGACTAAGAATCTCTTCTCAGACTTGAAGAAAAAAAATAATCCATCTTGATTTTTGGTTGTTTCAAGATGGAATAAAACAGAATTCTGGCTTCCAAGATTCTACTTCAAGAGTGGAGCTTCTTTGAAATCCCTACTGTTTCAGTTTATTGACTTTGTCTCTCTCAAAGAACAATATGGATCATTCAAGCTACTTCAGATACAATAGATTTTGTACCCTGTTTTGGAGTTATACCCATAGGAAAATGTATCTTAAAACTGCCACTACGAAATTTGTTAAACCAAGAGCTTACTAACTTGAACACAATGCATTAAAACATTTTAATTTATTATTCCCTTCCTTAAGTTATGTTAAATTGAATGAATTTCTTTAAATATGATAGTGTAATTACAGAATAGTTTCTAAATTGGGGTTCAACTCCAGATGGTCAATGCTTGCCTTCAGTTATAACCCTTGTATTTAATGTTATAAAATTAAATAAGTATATGTAATTACAGTACAGATCTCTTTCGTTACTCCAGATATTAGGGTTGAGCAGCTTCTGGAACATAGCTTTGGGGGGGTGGTCAGACATCAGACTTTTGAGGGCTACAATTGTCCACTTTCCACGCTATGGGTACAAATAGAGGTTTAATGGCAGGACTAATATCCAACTATGGCAACAATGCAGGGAAACTCAAAATTCAGCCTCTGCCTTAATGATAAAAATATTACAGATTAACAGAGTTGGAAGGGACTTTGTAGGTCATCTAGTCCAACCCCCCCCCCGCCCAAGTAGGAGACCCTACACTAATGATGGCTAACCTTTTCCGGACCAAGTGCCCAAAGCGTGCGTACCCAAATCCCCAAAATGCAATGCACGCATGGCCCCTGCGCATGTGCCCCATCCCTGTGAATGTGTGCACGCCCCCACATGAGCCTCGTCCCCATGCACATGCATGTACGGCCCCCCCGCATGCGCCCCACTCCCATACATGCACAGGTGCCCCCCGCATGCGCCCCACCCCTGTGCATTCACATGCAGCACCCCTGCATGTGCCCCACCCCCACGCATGCGCGGCAGGGACCCAAAGACCAGCTGGCTGGTGGGAGGCATACGCGCATACCCAGTGGAGCTGAACTGGGGCAACGGCTCATATGCCCACAGAGAGGGCACTGCGTGCTACCTCTGGCACGTGTGCCATAGGTTTGCCATCATGCCCCTACACCATTTCTGAAAGATGGCAGTCCAGTCTCTTCTTGAAAGCTTCCATTGATGAAGCTCCCACAACTTCCGAAGGCAACTTCTGTTCCACTGGTTGATTGTTCTCACTGTCAGAAAATTTATCCTCATTTCTAGGTTGACTTTCTCCTTGATCAGTTTCCATCCATTATTCCTTGTCTGGCCTTCAGGTGCCTTAGAAAATAGCTTATCCTTCCTCCTCTCTGTGGCAGCCCCTCAAATATTGGAACACTGCTATCATGTCTCCCCTGGTCCTTCTCTTCACTAGACTAGCCATGTCCAGATCTCACTTAGATTCATATAACTTAGATTCATATAACTTAGATTCATATAACTTAGATTCATATAACTTAGATTCATATAACTTAGATTCATATAACTTGCTTTATCCATAGAAATGTGGATAATTTATGCCAAACAAATTAAACAAATGTGGTTTGCCCAATCTGCTAGAGCAGGGGTCAGCAACCTGCGGCTCTGGAGCCGCATGTGGCTCTTTCATCCCTCTGCTGCGGCTCCCTGTCGCCGGTCGGCTCCACAATTGATAGGGCTTTTGGTTAGGACAGATAGAGGAAAAAGGACGCCGTGCTAGGAGGAGACTCTATGGTGGGGGAACCGGACTTCCGGCTGGCAGGGGAAAAACGATGCCATACTAGGAGGAGACTCTATGGTGGGGGAACCAGACTTCTGGCTGGCAGGGGAAAAAGGATGCCATGCTAGGAGGAGACTCTATGGTGGGGGAACCGGACTTCCGGCTGGCAGGGGAAAAAGGATGCCATGCTAGGAGGAGACTCTATGGTGGGGGAACCGGACTTCTGGCTGGCAGGGGAAAAAGGACGCCGCACTAGGAGGAGACTCTATGGTGGGGGAACCTGACTTCCGGCTGGCAGGGGAAAAAGGACGCCGCACTAGGAGGAGACTCTATGGTGTGGGAACCAGACTTCCAGCTGGCAGGAGAAAAAGGACGCCACACTAGGAGGAGACTCTATGGTGGGGGAACCAGATTTCTGGTTGGCAGAGGAAAAAGGACGCCATGCTAGGAGGAGATTCTATGGTGGGGGAACTGGACTTCCGGCCGGCTCCAAAATTGAACAGGGGGTTTCCGGTTAGGACCTTTGTGGCTCTTTGAGGGTTTAAGGTTGCCGACCTCTGTGCTAGAGCAACGAAATCCAGGCGCAAACTCTCTTCTTAGCATATCCCACGGATCAGCCAATGTGTCCTCCCATATCCCGGATTTGCTCACCTACAAATTTATTTTCTCCACATTCAGATGAACAGATTATCAGAGTTGGAAGGGACCTTGTAGGTCATCTAGTCCAACCCCCTGCCCAAGCAGGAGACCCTACCCCATTTCTGACAGATGCCAGTCCAATCTCTTCTTGACAGCCTCCAGGGATGAAGCTCCCACAACTTCCGAAGGCAACTTCTGTTCCATTGGTTGATTGCTCTCACTGTCAGGAAATTTCTCCTTATTTCCAGGTTGAATCTCTCCTTGATCCATTTGCATTTTCCAACATTCATCCTTTTCCTTTTTTTCCCGTTCTTTTTCCAGCACCAAGGGCAGGAAAAAAGGAAACTTGTTTTCCTCCCTGCTTTTTGAGAATGGTTTTAGACGGAGCCACAGAAAAGCATAAATTAGTAGCGGTAAGGTTTCGGGCACAGAGGACAGAGAAAAGCTTAATAAAGGAATCACAGAAGTAGAATAGCATTGACATTCACAACAACGCTGCCTCTATTTCATAGATATCTTTTATATCTTTGACAAGCAACTTAACAGCTAGTATGCTGTTTGTGATTATGCCTGAAACATTATTACTGCTTTTTTAAAATTCTGCTTGAAGTTGCAGCCAATTAAAATTCTGGGGATGATGTGACTGAAATTAGAATATTATTTTAAACTATTACTTAATTTCATTATGGTGGCACCAATGTACACTTAGTTACAGAGGCTATTCAGGTCTGTGGTCGATCTTCCTTCCTTTCCCCCTTCATTTTTTGGGGGGGAAAAACTTGGTTTTACAACTGCATCGGCTTTCTCATAACTGGTAATTGATCAGAGTCACCGTTTTTATTATTTTCTGCAAGGTTGCAATAGGTGCAATTTGCTTCTATTAAAACAACGACGACAACATTCAGGGTTCCCGAAATTTTATTTTAACTTACCCTAGCAAATCGTATTTCTGATCGGAGGCCAAAATATGTTGCTTTGGGTTTACAATGTTTGTTTTAAAGGGTGCATCTATTGCAAGCAAATGAATAAAAAATTTAATGTGAGAGAGACTGCCCCTTCTGGAGCCAATGAAGCAATAGCAGCTTAATTGAGTTAATAGTGTGGCTGCATATGTTAATTTTCTCTCTTCTATA